>NC_066542.1:8699662-8887162 GCF_024679095.1 Eriocheir sinensis | reverse complement strand
CAGAGAGTGGTGGAGGAATGTTGCGATAATAAAATGAAGAGAGGGGTTGGGAGGTTAATTTGGAGGGGGTTAAAAGGTATTAGGAGGTTGTGGCATTATTCTAAAGAGGTGGAATCGTAAGGTAGGAGATGGAAGACGGGAGGTGAGAGGAGAGGAACCATTTTGAGTCTCTGGGGTTAAATTTGGAGGAGGTAAACGGCATAAGAAAGGCATGGTAGTAGTCTAAAGAGGTGCAATGGTAAGGAAGGTGATGGTTAGAGTGGAGATGAGAGTAGAGGAACCATATTGAGTCTGGGGTTAAATTTGGAGGTTGCAAAAGGCATAAGAAAGGCGTGGTAGTAGTCTAGAGAGGTGAAATGGTAAGGAAGGTGATGGTTAGAGTGGAAATGAGAGGAACCATTTTGAGTCTGGGGTTAAATTTGGAGGTGGTAAAAGGCATAAGAAAGTCGTGGTATTAGTCTAGAGAGGTGGGATGGTAAGGAGGGTGATGGAAACGTATATATGTGAGGAGAGGAACCATTTCGAGTCTGGGGCTAAATTTGGAGGTGGTAAAAGGCATCAAGAGTTTTTGGCATTAGTCTAAAGGGGTGAAATAGTAAGGAAGGTGATGGAATAGTGGAATAGTAGAGATGAGATGAAGGGAGAGGAACCGTGGGAACCCTTTTGAGTCACTAGGATTAAATTTGGCGGAGGTAAAAGGCATCATGAGGTTGTGGCATTAGTTTAAAGGGGTGGAATAATAAAGACGGTAATGGAATAGTGAGGGTAAGAGATGAGCCATGGGGACCGTTTGAGTCGCCGGGGTCTAAGGGGCTGAGAACTAGCGGGCGCGAGGAAGTTGTGGTGCTCATGTCGAGGGTTGGACGGGAGGGAAGGGGGGAGAGAGGGAAGGGGAGTGTCATATTCTCCAGTAGGGGGCCATGGGGGGGGGGGATCATTGAGGACGCTCCGGTGTTGGCTATTGCACAGGGAATCTAAATATGCACCTCTTTCTCTCTCTCTCTTTTTTTTTTTTTTTTTCATCCAGGCAATAGTCGAGGGTTGGGGGTCGCCAGTATGTGTTTGCCTTTCTTTGTTTGCATTTTTCCCTCCATCTTTCCATTTTTTTTAAAAGGACCCAATATCTTTTTTTTATTTTTTATCCTCGTATATTCATTTAACTTTTCCTCATCTTCAACTGTCTTCGAAAAGTCTCCTCTTCTTTCTTATTTCCATTTTTTTTATAAGGACCCAATATCTTTTTTATTTTTTATTCTCGTATATTCATTTAACTTTTCCTCATCTTCAACAGTTTTCGAAAAGTCTCCTCTTCTTTCTTATTTCCATTTTTTTTTTTTAATGCGACCCAATATTTTTTTTTCTTCTCATATATTCCTTTTACCTTTCTTCATCTTCAACAGTCTTCGAAAAGTCTCATCTTTTCTTCTTCCTTCTCCTTCATTCGCCAGTCTTGTCCATTCGTTCTTTCACTCACGTCATTTTCTTGTCGTATATTCCTTCCACTTTTCTGCAGCCTTTCCATTCTCGCAAAAAAAATCTCTTCTCTTCTCTTGGATTCGTTCTCTCCTTTCCACATCCTCCCCTGCCTGATATTCGCTCACTCATCCGCTCGCTTACCCTCGCAGGCCATCCGTCATCCCCTCAACAAATGGACACGCTGAAGGCAGATCCATATTTTCCCCGACCAGCAACAAAGGAAGCCACAGCGCCGTCGACTGAACATAATAACCGGCAACACAGAGCCTTTGTTTGGCTGTCCCTCAAAACAAACAGCCATCCGATCCATTCTGTACTAAATACTGTTCCAATTAAACCAAATGCGAGCCCAATTAATGCCTACTAAATACCCCAACACAATATACACTTGGCATCATTGGTGTGTGTGTTGGGGTGTGTATTTCAGTATTTCAGAATATTCGAGTATATGCTTCCACTCACGTCGTTTTATCCTTTTATTTGTCTAATGTTCTTCTATTGTTGAAAACGTACAGAAGGGAAGCATTTCTGCCCCGCCGTTGGTGCCGGAAAGTGAGGTAACAACTCCTTGACTTAGTTTGCACCTGCTCTCTCTCAGGAGGGGAAGGCTGAGCTCTGACTAAAGCGGAAATTCGCTCAAATTGTCGTGTCTGGCCAGGGATTCTAACTTTGGAACTGTCAGCTGTGAACAGAGTCTGCTTATTCCTTTCCACTGCATTCTTCCATCACTGTGACATTTAATACACATGCGAATCCTACTTTTGTTTCAGCGGGTAATGATGAAGAGTATCTCGTTCATCTTCCTCATTATTCTTCATGTATAATTCAGCAGCGATCATTTATATTCAACTCCTGAAATTCTCTTTGCCTTCTGCCTCACTTCCTGATGGTCCAATGCAATAACCGTACTGCCACTGTTGCTATTTTGTTGTGTCTGTGTCTGCCTGTCAGTCTATCTATCTATCTGTATGTTTTTGTGTCTGTCTCTGTATGTCCCTCTGTCTGCTTGTCTGTCTGTCATTTCTCTCTCTCTCTCTCTCTCTCTCTCTCTCTCTCTCTCTCTCTCTCTCTCTCTCTCTCTCTCTCTCTCTCTCTCTCTCTCTCTCTCTCTCTCTCTCTCTCTCTCTCTCTCTCTCTCTTATCAGTTTGAAATAAAATCTCTCAGCCATGCCAGTGGTAAGTCCTGGTCATATTCTCTTCAAATTAAAAGTTAAAAAAAATGAAGTATCTTTTTGGGCTTCACGTCACATCAGCATTGAGATGAAATATTGGATCCCGATTAACTGACTGACTGAATGACACTGAGGGCGGCCTACTGAAGCGTCGAACGAATGAAATTATTACACGCCAAATGATCGACAGAAAGACCAATTCAGTGACTAAATTACACGCAAACCCCGACGGATTAAGAGGCCGACTGGATAACTGACTTGCTAACGAACGGACTGACTGAGCCGCTGCCGACGAGGGATGACTGGGGCTCATAACTCGCTGCTGCCCTCCTTCACCGCTCATATTACAACGGCGCAGCGCTCCTCTTTATTATATTGGTCAGTGTGTGTGTGTGTGTGTGTGTTTGGGGGGTTTTGGAACCTAAAAACATGGGAAATTCGTATGTTTAATTCCGTACTGGGTTCCCATCAGCTTTGCATCATTTGACATATACCTGATGGGCGTGTCTGTTGGGGATACGCATTTGCATCCATCAGTCATTTATGTGCATCCACGAATATATGCTTTTTCGTGTGTGTGAAAGAGGGGGGGGGGGGGGGGGGAATAGTTAAATACATAGATAGATAGATATAGATACAGTAAGTAGATACAGATAGATATGAGCATTACTTTGATATTTTTTCACGCATTTCACATTTTTTTCCCGTTCTCCAGCACTCTCACGTCTCCACTCCCTCCTCGGCCCAGCCTTCGCCGCGCCTTTCAACTCGGTCTGTGTTTCAACAACTGATTGCATCCGTCGGCGATTCATTACTTGCATTACTCACACGCTCCCGGCCGGTGCAGAATGTGCCCTTTACAGCACACACACACACACACAGGCATGCAGGAGGGTGTGTGTGAGTCAAAAATTTCGTTTGGTTTTGTCAGCACCACACCTTCAATTTTTCAAACACACACACACACACACACACACACACACACACACACACACACACACACACACATCGCTGGACTAGTGCCGCAGAGGGCGTTTTCACACAAAGACTCCCCAGCGGCCCGGCGAGCTCCGGTTACGACGCGCGGGGAGGGAAAGGCGAAACATGAAATAAGACGTATCGTTCAATTTTACGAACGTGATGAAGCGCGATACATTAAGAAGATTGCGAGAATGGGAAGAAATTAGAAGGAGTATAAGGGACGTGATGTACGAATTTGATGGCGAACTGCACTGCGGAATATAAGGTTAATGGCAAATGGTAAATAGCGGTGTTGTTGTTGTTGTTGTTGTTGTTGTTGTTGCTGCTGCTGCTGCTGTTGCTGTTGTTGTTGTTGTTGTTGTTGTTGTTGTTGGTGGTGGTGGTGGTGGTGGTGTATATGTTGTTGTTGTTGGTGGTGGTGGTGTATATGTTGTTGTTGGTGGTGGTGGAAGAGTACATGTTGTTGTTGTTGGTGGTGGTGGTGGTGGTGCGTGCCGACAGCAGCTTCACCCACACCACGCGGAAGGGAAGTGAGGCGTCCAGAATGGCTCGGTGCGTCGCATAATGAATGACAAAAATAACCAAAGCAAACCGGAGTTATATAACTAGACCACGGCCAGTCAGTCACATGCTACAACGGTGTCAGCTTGTGAGCGATCTATATGTTCGTCACTTTTATTTTATACTTCTGACATAATTAGTACATAGTGTTATCATTATTATTATGTGTTACTACTACTACTACTACTACTATTACTATTATTATTATCATATAGCTATTGTGATATATCTTCAATTATTTATGTTTTCAGTAAGAGAACGCCTTATTTTCTCTTAATTTTTTCGCCTTCTCCACTTTCTCTTCCTCATTTTCTCTCTTCCTCACTTTCTCTCTTCCTCATTTTTTCTCTCTTCCTCACTTTCTTTCTTCCTCATTTTTCTCTTCCTCATCTTTTCGTCTTCCTCATTTTCTCTTCCTCACTTTCCTTCTTCCTCATTTTCTCTCTTCCTCACTTTCTTTCTTCCTCATTTTTTCGTTTCCCTCATTTTCTCTTTTCCTCACTTTCCCTTCTCCATTATCTCTCTTCCTCACTTTCAACAATACACGGAAAATCAACCTGTCAATCCTACACATCACAGTTTCCATCACTTTGAGGCGAAAAAACAACAAAACAAAAAGACATCGGGGCGTCCACTGATGTAGACAAACACTTGGAATAACGCTCATATATACTTTTCTGATAACACGACCAACCCCAAGACCATCGCCAGAGTATAGAGATAAACAAACCGGATCTCTCTGTACCGCTAGAGGGAAGCTACGGCCACTTGTCTTTATATGACGGTAAAAACAGCGAACATACAGCAATGGGGTCCGTGTCATCAGATAGCGGCTAACCAAACTGTGTATCTCTGCGTAACAAGCGAGGATCCATGAGTCAGTTGTGTCCTAATATAAAGTGGAAAAGAGGGAATATATATCTAGGCATCTTGATAAGCCCAGACAGATTGTTAAGGGAGATCTGTTTGGGTGGAGGAAGGAAGTGTGTTGGCGGCGGCCGTGGAGTCGAGAGTAGTGTGTGTGTATTTATTTACGTCTGTCTGTCTATCTGTCTGTATCTCTCTCTCTGTCTATATCTATATCTATCAATCTTTCTACTTATCTATCTATCTGTCTGTATCTCTCTCTCTCTGTCTATATCAATATCTATCAATCTTTCTACTTATCTATCTATCTGTCTGCTTGTCCACTTGCTAATTCATCTGTATTCCTTTTACTTGAGAGCGTAGTAGTATTTTCCATCACTTTCAATAAATAATCCGGTAACGTTTTTTTTTTACGTCTTTTTATAGCCTAGGCGTTCAATATCACGGACGTTATACAGAAGGGCTTCAATAAACATGCGCAAAAATACAAGCGTCGATTCCAGTATCTCACCTTTTTTTTGTCAGTTGATCGAATGGGAACGGGCAAAGTGAAAAGAAACGACAAACAAACAAAAAACATGTCAACACCGGGGGGGGGGTTGGAGAGAGAGAGAGAGAGAGAGAGAGAGAGAGAGAGAGAGAGAGAGAGAGAGAGAGAGAGAGAGAGAGAGAGAGAGAGAGAGAGAGAGAGAGAGAGAGAGAGAGAGAGAGAAAGTTGACGGGAGTTCATCATAATGTTGCTTTAATCGAAGGAATTCATTTCCACCTGTGTACAAATGCGTTTCAGTCGTAATATTTCGACAGATAAAAAAAAGACATTCGTGTCAGCATTATTCAGGTTGCTATTAGTAAGTTAAAGGCAAATGTTTCATCTCTCATCCAAAAATTAGAGATGGGAAGCGTGATGATCAAGAGAAATTTCGTTGTAGGATATCATCATCATTATCATCATCATCATCATCTGCTGTTTAGCGTCAGGTTTTCCCATAATTACTTGTGAGATCAAACGGTCCATGATACGCTTCCGACTAATTGCATATATATGATATATTTTTTTTTACGTTTCGACCTATGCCGCCGATAGGTTTTCTTGGCGGGATCTGATTGTCGGCCCCAGCCCATTGTGGCACAGGCAAATGTTTATAGTGGCGCCATCTTGCTTGGCTCATGCTGCCCCCCAGAACTCGTATTTGATCCTCTTTATATATATATATATATATATATATATATATATATATATATATATATATATATATATATATATATATATATTTTTTTTTTTTTTTTTGAGAGTGCATCTAGAGTTCGGGTCGATAGGTGGTCTTCAGGACAGCATGGGGGTAGTCTTAGGCCACTCGTCGGTGCCTGAAAAATCCCAGTTTGTGGCGGTGGGCTAACCACTCAGCCACCGACTCCCAACTGCTGTGATATGATTTTAACAAGATTAGGTACGGTGAATAATGCATGAAGGAGAGATACAGCAGAAAATACTTAAAATGAAAGGTTGCAGTTAATTATGGGAAGACAAGTTATGAGACGAATAGCTTTTGATGATACCATGTCCTTTAGAATCGTATACGAGTGAGGAGATGCATACTAGCACAAGCTGTGACGACTTTTGTAACGGAAAAAAACAGCTATTAGATGAAATTAGATAAAAAAGCGTGAAATGGCAAACAAGAGGAATATGATTATAAAGGGAAAAAACTTCAATACCTACTAAACTTCATTTGCAGAATGGACTTTTTTTCAGAGGTGTAATGGAGGGCGTGTGGGGTGCCTCTTCACATTCATCTTCCCTGAAGTGTCCCATGAACGCCGCATTCTGGCTAATTGTCCAGGATTTCTTTCTGCCTCCCGCGGCGCCGCATCAGCCGCCCCATTCCGGCGGCATTACTGCGGCCACTTCCACTGAGCGTGCTAATGGCATCCCTCTGTCCATCAAAGTAGGATGACGTTTACGATTTTCTTTAATTTTACAAATATCCTCAAGTATGCTGATGCTTTTCTTCACTTTGCTGACAATATCTTTCCCTAACCTTCATCAACTTCCGTTTTGTCTGGGACACTGTATCAGTTGCTTACACGGAAAAATTGAAGAATATGAAGCAGCAGAACTTTTCTTGTGTTGGTGTCAGCGGCACAGCACCACTGTGTGCCATTTACAATACGGTTTGTAGGATTATGAAACGTTAAGAGGAACACTTTATTACATTGTTTCCAAGACGCAATAACCGGAATTGTACGTTTGGGAGCCATTGAGGGCATAGTATCAAGCGAAATGAGATTCTGCTAAACGTAAGAATCAACCGAAAACTAAAAAAAAGGAAGGTCAGGGTATATAGACATGCGTACGTAATACATACATATATACATACACAAATACATATATGCTTGTAAAGAGGTAGGGATATCGGTGGCTGATAAATGAAAAAAAGAGTACGAAAAAATGAAGGATCTGTTTTTTCATGCGCGTCGAGTGAGTGGAATGATTGCATCGTGGAGGCTTATGAATTGGCGCTGGCGTTGTCCATTTTGTGAAGTGTGAGGTGAAATAAGTTCGGAGGTCTGAATGGTTTCATTACCGGGGCTGGACGGCCACTCAGCTGACGCCACTTCGTTTTATGACATTCACTGTTTTCTTTTTCTCTTTTAATGAAACTGAATTGGTTATTACTACCGCTATCAAAGGAGGCATCGAACGCCAGTATTAGTGGTGGGAATGGTAATCATTGTTGCCATGAAAATACCATAATAAAATTAATAACAATTGTTATTATTATTATTATTATTATTAACCATCATAATCATAACAGGCTATGAATAATAAAAAAAGAAAGTTTACAAGGTAAGACAAAAATGGGAAGGTTTTCATCTGTACAAAACAAAATCTGCTGCAGCAGAAATCATCTAATGCACACCACGGACTCAAAATTCAGACACAATGCTCACCAGTCACCACATTCGTTAGGTGTCTATAAAGAGGAAGTCTGGTGACGCCCTAAAGAGTCCCGCCTCATCTGTGTGCGTGCACAGGCACGTACGTATGTATGTACGCGAACACACACACACACACACACACACACACACACACACACACACACACAACACACTCACACGCATTAGAGTTGTATCGGAAATCTGAATTCAGAGGCCTGCTGATGTGGATGTGTGAGGATATCATGCTTTCGTATTTAGTGGATGCGGATGTAATTACAGATGTCAGTTTCTGAATATAGAAGCAGATACGGAGGCGAGTGTCAGATTATATGCGGATGTTTTCTGGATGCGAACATTTTCATCTTGCGACATCGTTTGATGATGAAAATGAGAAGCACTGCTGCGACATTTCTGAATTACTCGTACCTTTTCCATTTCAACTTGTGATCATATTCCTGCGACAACTTGTTGCATTTTATGCACAACAGAATAAAAAAAAAGATATTTACACCTGACAGGAATAGAGCTCTTCTCATATTTGCTACAGCATAATGCAATACATAGGGCACGTTTGTATTAAAAATGTCGCACTTCATCAACAAATCAGCAAACTTTATAGAAACGTACTCACGTGTACCGCTCACCCAGTAGTACAGCACCCAACACAAAGTTAATTCGTGATGTCCACTATTATACCACTACCACCACCACTACTATTACTACTGCTACCGTTA
The DNA here is from genome assembly GCF_024679095.1 of Eriocheir sinensis. Taxonomy (NCBI): domain Eukaryota; kingdom Metazoa; phylum Arthropoda; class Malacostraca; order Decapoda; family Varunidae; genus Eriocheir; species Eriocheir sinensis. Next base: position 8,878,431 of record NC_066542.1, on the reverse strand, counting down.
CTACCACTACTTTACTACTACTACTACTACCATTACTACTACTACTGCCGCCGCCGCTGCTGCTACTACTACTACTACTACTACTACTACTACTACTACTACTACTACTACTACTACTACTACTACTACTACTACTACTACTACCAAAGTTACTGCTGCCTTTGCTGATGCTACTGTTATTGCTTTTCATCCACTCCAAGTATTTCAAACTTTATATCAGGTTTTCAGATTTTGGCGCACAATGATTCTCATCCAAAACTTAAAAAAAAAAAAGACTACCGAGGCCGAGAAAGAAAAAGGTTGAAGGAAAAAGACAGCGAACAAGGAGAAGCAGAGGGATGAGATAGAGGGAGGAGGCGGTTGGGCGGTGCGCCCAACCGAAGCAGAGAAAGAAAAAAGCCGGAGGAAAAAGACGACGAACTAGGAGGAACAATGGGAGGGGATGGAAGGAAGGGGCGAGGTCTGCGCACCACCTTGCCACGAAGCTTAGCAACGACCAAGGCAAACGTGAGCACTGACGAAGCAGCAGAAGGATAGGATTATAACAACGTGAGCGAGAGGAACCAGTTTGTCTTATCGAAAGTGGAAATAAGCTTTAACTGTCATAGGTTCACCGTTTTTGATGGAAGGAACACAGATGCAGACATCCCCCCCCCCCCCCCCCCCCACCACCACACACAAACAAACAAACAACACCCACACCTTTTCCCACTACACTTCACTACACGACACACAAGGCTAGTTATAAGCATGGACTACAGACAAGAAATTCCTCACCAATCAAAGAAAACTGTAGCCATGCTCATAAACACTTCCATCACACCAGCATAGCCTCCAGCAGTCACAGTGGATCCACATTCTCTACGGTTAGCATAATTAGTTAAGCTCCCAAGCGTCACCACCGGCAGGAGATTTCACATGAAGGAGCTCCAAGGTAACATCATGGCATCTTTTTGCTATTTCTGAATGCTACGACGAATCAGGTCTAACACGAACGCCAGAAATAAGGGCAGTCGCCGCGTTACCCACCCAGCTGCTCATCCTCCCTCCCAGGCTGGTACATATAGGAAAAGTAAATTGTGATACCCAGGACGTAACACTAATTCTCGGGGTCAGGCGTTTTCACTCACCACAGGCTCAAGGACAGTGGGAAAGGAAGATGAGCGGCGACGGAAGGACGGGACGAAGACGAAGAAGATGAAGATGAAGATGAAGATGAAGATGAAGATGAAGATGAAGATGAAGATGAAGAAGAAGAAGAAGAAGAAGAAGAAGAAGAAGAAGAAGAAGAAGAAGAAGAAGAAGAAGAAGAAGGAGAAATAAATTTACTTATACAAATCGAGCAGTGCAATTCCCAGCCATTCGGGATATGCAAAGACCGTGAATGTACTTGTATTTTTCTCTTTCCCGCACTGGTTTCCCTATTTATTGTCTCTCGCGGCCCGGAGTCACGAGTGGTGCGCAATTTTTGGGGGGGTGGGTGGGCGAGGGGGGGTGGGGGTGGGGGTGATAATTTTTCGATCAGCATAGAAAGTGTTTTGAGAGGACGCGAAAAAATAAGATAAAAAAGAAAAGAAAAAAAATGAAACAAAGCGGCGGAAAAGAGGAACGAAAACAAATATATCTCACGTCGCTACAGTTGGGCGCAAAACCACGACGCAAAAAAAATAAATAAAAAGAGAAAAAAAAGAAGAAAATCGATGGCAGGCTTCCTATGAATTCCATTTTAAAAACAACGACGAGAAAGTAATTTTGAAAGTTGCATGGAGGAAGAAAAAAAATGTGGAAAAACGGACCGTTTTGTGTGTGTGTGTGTGTGTGTGTGTGTGTGTGTGTGTGTGTGTGTGTGTGTGTTCGTCGGTTCAAGAGCTTTCATTAGGTAGTCTTCTCTTTCTTCACTTTATTTTTTATTTTTTTGTCTTCATTTCACTCTTCTAGTATTTGCGTACTGACCTACAACATTCTAACACCACCACCACCATTATCATCATCATCATCATCATCATCATCATTTTCTCTTTCTTCATTCTTTATTTTTATTTTCTTGTCCTCATTTCACTCTTCTAGTATTTGCCTACTGACCTACAACATTCTATCACCATCATTATCATTATCATCATCAACAGCCTATCCATTAAAATAGTGTGGAGTGTCTAGCCATTAAAAAGGGAGGCCGAATCATCTCAAAATGTAACTGGTGGGTGAATAGGCACCTGACACCATTCACTCCCCTGAGGCTAACTATCAATGACTCAAAATTCTAAATATGAAACTTGACTTCTACATAAAAAAACGAAAAATCACATCATAAGTGCTATCTCTGTAAATGATGCTACTGTGACACATATGAAAAAAATGAAGCTATCCATGCCGGCAACTAGGTAAAAACAGACAAACTCGATCAGAAAAAAAATAGGGCTATTTAACCCGGTAGCAGCGACGGGCCAAATTTGTAGCTTTACCGTGTACCAGCGACGGGTCAAATTTTTGCCACGATATAAACCCCCCAAAATAGATGATACATAAACTGATCACAAATGCGTTGCCATATATTCTGAAATGGTTTGCGTGAGTGATGATTTTTTCCATTTTTTCTCGCTTAGAGGGACCTTTTAGTAATATGATCCCCGCATCTACCGGGTTAATCCTCAAGGAGACTATACGTTACCTGCACGGCTCTTCTCTTCCCCGCCTCGACCCTCTGGACGTGCGCGCGTTGGGACGGACGACCTCCTGGAAAATAATGATGTAATTATAATTATTGCGTCAGCGTGAGAGGGCCGCGGCAATGCAACCCTTATTTACTTGGTGCAGGAGGCGTGGACCTGCGAATTAACGGGGAAATCTGGGTAGGGAACATATCTTCTCTATTTATTTAACGGACTGTTCCCCCGATACACACACACACACACACACACACACACACACACACACACACACACACACACACACACACACACACACACACACACACACACACACATGCACGCAGTCGTACACGCACATAACCTTTTCCTTTTTTATTTTTTTTACAAGAATGATTCAGTTCATTTCCAGCGAGCTTCGGATATGGAACGCAAAATGCAAACTGTAACTCATCTTCATATGATTTTTTGCAGGAGCGACTCTTTTGTTTTCCGTGTTCTTATCTACAATGTGGAATATGTTATCCTCCATCTGATGAGTAATATTGGTTGTGATAATGATAACGATGACAACACTAATGATGAAAAACAATAATGATAATAATTTTTATGATAAATATAATAGGGGTACGTAAGCAAATCTGCAGCACTCGCACTAGGGAAAGAATAACCATAAACACACATATGCACTGCACGCCTGGGGTTTCCGAACGTCTTGTTATCATATATAATACTCGCCGCGGCTGCCGAGACGCGCCGCTCCTTGGGCCGCTCCGTCGGGGAATCGGGTCTTGTACGTCTGCTTCCAATTTCCTCGTCTTTCGACATACTCTTCATGAAAAGGAAAGGCAGGGACTCGGCGAAATACATGAAATTATGATTTTCTGTGTCTGGTAAAAATACTTCTGTGTCGCTGCGTCTTTTTCAGCAAACACTGACATTGTTGAATTTGCTTCAGGATTTTTTCTCAGCAGACACGACTCAACTTCAAAAATATTATTTCAGTGCACCACCACTCTTTGTTTTCTATTTCGCTCTTGTCACTTAATTCTCATTTTTCTCTCATACTGCGGTGCACAATTCTTGCCGACGAGTGTACCACATCGTAATCATTATATATTCCTTGCTGCAAATTCTGTTTATACATGCAATCAGCGACTCCTGGGGCGCTTTTGCTGCTCATCAAGCAGCCTTAAGATAGCAATTACTCGACGTTGCTGACTCACGATTTAAGAACCGAGTAATTGCCTGCCAGATGAAAGAGACTGAGAATGTTTGAATTTCTGAAGCGAAGGTCTGGGCAGCCCTGACTAGCGGATGAGGCTCCCGGGGGTCAGACCCTACCAGGGTTCGTGCCCACCATGGCTGGCTCTTTTATCAAGGTTACGCTGATGGGCTTCCTTCAAAATTTTGTTTGAACTGATTGGAATCCAATAATTGATGAAGGAAAAGCAGGAGGAACAGAGACAGCGGTGGAGGGAGTGAGGTGCTGCTGTTCCGTTTTTCTGTTGCTTCACTGTGGACTCGAGGAAAATCAAGGAGGCTCTCGTTCATTACAATGCGACAGGGAACAACAGAGATCGATCAGCGCCCCGCACACACAAAGGTGCTTCATGATATCAAATGTTTACGCTACAAGTCAATACATCTCTGCCAATACTAAACACTGCCGACAGCCATGGAGTTAATGGGAAACACACTCGTGCAAACATAACAGGAAAGTCAACTCTGTCTCTACCACCCTCGTTGTGTATACTCGTCTGCTTTGCCGCCTGTCTTTGTCTTTTTTTTTTTTTTTTTTTTTTTACAGCAAAGGAGACAGTTCAAGGGCACACACAAAAAAAAAACATTAATAAAAAAAAGCCCGCTACTCACTGCTCCTAAAAAGAATCCAAAGAGGTGGCCGAAAGATAGGTCAGTTTCGGGAGGAGAGGTGTCCTGATACCCTCCTCTTGAAAGAGTTTAAGTCGTAGGCAGGAGGAAATACAGATGAAGGAAGAGTGTTCCAGAGTTTACCAGCGTGAGGGATGAAAGAGTGAAGATGCTGGTTAACTCTTGCATAAGGGGTTTGGACAGTATAGGGATGAGCATGAGGAGAAAGTGGAGTGCAGCGGGTCAGCGGGAGGGGGGAGGCAGTTAGCAAGTTCAGAAGAGCAGTCAGCGTGGAAATATCGATAGAAGATAGAAAGAGAGGCAACATTGCGGCGGAATTTAAGAGGTAGAAGACTATCAGTATGATGAGGAGAGCTGATGAGACGAAGAGCCTTAGCCTCCACTCTGTCCAGAAGAGCTGTGTGAGTGGAGCCCCCCCACACATGAGATGCATACTCCATACGAGGGCGGACAAGGCCCCTGTATATGGACAGCAACTGTGCAGGGGAGAACTGGCGGAGACGGTACAGAGCGCCCAGCCTCGAGGAAGCTGATTTAGTAAGAGATGAGATATGAAGTTTCCAGTTGAGATTTTGAGTTAAGGATAGACCGAGGATGTTTAGTGTTGAGGAAGGTGATAGCTGGGTGTTGTCAAAGAATAGGGGATAGTTGTTTGGAAGATTGTGTCGAGTGGATAGGTGGAGAAACTGTGTTTTTGAGGCGTTGAAGGACACCAGGTTCTTCTTGCCCCAATCGGAAATAATAGTAAGGTCTGAGGCTAAGCGTTCTGCGTCTGTCTGTCTCTCCCTATCTCAGTGTCTGTCTACCAGCCTCTCCCGGACTGATGCGGTCTTATCATACACCTCTTTACACGGTCGCCAGGTTCAGATCGTTAGTTCTGCGGCCGCGGCTCTCGGCACTATTCACCCGCCTTTGAGGGCTGCCCGCCGTGCCAACGAACAGTTAAATGCGGAATGAGGGAGGCGGAGAGGACTCGTCTGGGGAAAGTCTGCAGAATGAGGCGCTCAATACTGTTTCTCGGTGGTGCTGGACGTAAATTAGGACGTAAAACAAACGGAAAAAGGTTGAACTACTCCCACGAAGCTTCTAACAACTGGCCGCCACCATCACCACCAACCCTACCACAACCAGTACACCACCACAGCCACCACCACACAGACAAGGGCGGATGTCAGCTCGTTCTCCGCCCCGCCCATCCAACTGATACTACACCTCTGCCAGCGCTTTTTTTTTTTTTTTAAGTGATGCTTGTAGCGCCGGTAGGCTGTCTTGAGTGGCCTCTTGGGCGGCCCCAGCCCGTTAGTGGCGCAGGCATATATTATTTATAGTGGCTGCCGTGGTATATGACTCTTCCTTGGCCCATGCTGCCTCCCCGGTGCTCCATTTGAACAAAGTCGCTGAAGTTAGGGTTGATTGAAGACCTGGATAGCATGTGGGTAATCTTCCGGCGATGGTTTGAAGAATCAACGTGTTTCGGTGGGACTCGAACCAAGGTCCACATGCTGACCACTCGGCCATGCAAGTCTCAGACACACATTTTTACATCCTCAATGAGATAGATACCACATCATGTTGTATTCAGATAAACTCGAGAAGCGAGAAGACATACTCGCTGTCCGAACATTACTCATTCTCGACAAGGGCAGTCCATTCGTTACCAACCGTGAGGGATGCCATTATTTATCAATGCGCTCTTACTTTCCATGGATGTCTATGAAAACTGACTTTACTAATATGAATAAGCCATAATCAATTAAAAAACATTCATCCAGCTGTACACCATTTAATAAAAAAGAAAAACATGGCTTCACGAAAGGCTATTGTTGTGTTGTTTTGGAGCTCCCCTGAGATGGGATACACTCCGCAATTGTTGGCAGGAAAGTCGCGGGGATGGCGGCGCTACCCCCAATACACCCCCACAGGCGCCTCGGCGGACCATTTCGGAGATTTGGATTAGGGGACTCGAGTGTGTGTGTGTGTGTGTGTGTGTGTGTTTGAGAGAGAGAGAGAGAGAGAGAGAGAGAGAGAGAGAGAGAGAGAGAGAGAGAGAGAGAGAGAGAGAGAGAGAGAGAGAGAGAGAGAGAGAGAGAGAGAGAGAGAGAGAGAGAGAGAGAGAGAGAGAGAGAGAGAGAGAGAGAGAGAGAGAGAGAGAAAAGGGGTGCTGGAGGGATGGGAGGGGGGGAATGGGAGATATTAACCAACAAACAAACAGAGACAAGGACGGCAGAGAGAGAGAAAGACAGAATTTCATAAGACGCAGAAAACTGTACCAAAACTATATAAGAATCAACCTTTTTCGCGTTTACATGAACTTTTCTCACGTCGAAACAGCTTCTTATAAATACTTCCCTGCCTAGAAAATAAGCTTAATTTGTTCAACCTTCCGTAAAATGATTAACTGCCAAGGTGGTGATGATGTTCGCCTTTCAACGTCAGTCTGGGCTAGAATCGCAAAATCCCATGTATAGAGGATTGAAATTGGAACGATATGTGTAGTGAGTAGAGTTCCTTTTCTCGTGCGTACATCACCACCAACAACACACCTAAATCCACATCCATTGTCAACAGAAGTACGACAGCATTCAACAACAACAACAACAACATCAACAACAACAGCGAGTTCGCACCAATGTTTTTTTTATCCCTAACGATGCACCATTTTTGTGTACACTCGCTCTAACCATGCACAGCCAAAAACACCACACAGCCCAAAACAACAACCTCCACCAATCACAAACACCACACGTCAACCCAGAACCATATCAACACCACCACCCCCGCCCCCACCGCTATCAGCACCACCACTACAACCATCACCACCCCCATCACCACCACCACAGGTAAACACAGTAACAACGCCCGAACGAAAAACATCATTACCGAAAACAAAAAACAAGATGGCTGGGAAACAAAAACACAGCCATTTCAAGAAGCCTAACTAACCAAAACACAGTATTCCCTTACATTCCTGATTGCGCGAGCACCTCAACATAATGGAGAAGACTTCAACATCAACAGGTAACACAGTATATGCCTTGAACTTGAAATAACTAGTGTTTTTTACCTTCAGAAGACAGAACTAGTACATACCTACCTTCAAAATAGTACAAATAGTCGATAACATATACAGCATTATAATCATAAGGGCAGAAGCACACATAAGTAACGCACTATATGTTCTAAAGCTAAAATATTTATTGCTCTGTATAACCTAAGACGATAAACTTATGTCCGACTTTCCATTGTTCGTTAATCTTCTATGGTTCGTTTCTTGGCAATATTAGACACAGCATGCATAAATGTTAGTTGCTGAGTTAACAGTTAGTATTTATGTGTGCGTGTGTGTGTGTGTGTGTGTGTGTGTGTGTGTGTGTGTGTGTGTGTGTAAGGCAGCGAACTGTAATGTTGTAGGATTTGTCTCCCTCTATATTTTCCAACTCCTTTACGTACGGTGCCGCCCCGCCCCGCCCCGCCTCCTGAGTGCTTACATGACTGCTAAAGTTTTAAGAGCCAAATGTTTTCTCATAATCTCTGAAACCAAGCAAAATCATTTATGTCGCCAGTTTTCTGAATGGTCATAATGGCGGTCATTTTCTAGCATTCTGGAAATCTGTGACTCCCTGCAGGCGTTTCGTGTATATTTAAACATATATTTTGACATCTGGCTTCTATTGAATTACTCTGCTCTGTAAAACCTCATTACAAAATAATTACACATGCTGCGTCCAAATATGTACACTTTGCCGTCACTAATGCTGTTTAAATACTTGTGTCCACGCTCCGCCCCCTCACACACACGCACACACAAAGTAAGTGTGTGTGTGTGTGTGTGTGTGTGTGTGTGTGTGTGTAGGGGAGAGAGAGAGAGAGAGAGAGAGAGAGAGAGAGAGAGAGAGAGAGAGAGAGAGAGAGAGAGAGAGAGAGAGAGAGAGAGAGAGAGAGAGAGAGAGAGAGAGAGAGAGAGAGAGAGAGAGAGAGAGACCGGCGGGCGATGCCGAAGAGAGAGAGGCGAGGGCGCCAGTATACCTGAGGGTGGGAAGGGAGGTGGACGCACTCTCAGCTTCCTCTGTGCCTCGCGCGCCGGCAGCTCTCCTCCCTGGCCGCCAGCCTGTCACGTCACTCCTTGTGGACAGATATACCTCCTTCCCACTCCCGTGTATGCTTAGTGGGTCTCCGGTAGCTTGTTGGCCCTTAAATAAGAAAAAAAAACTATCACAAGAATATTTTGAAGGAACAAGACCATCTTAGAAAATAGATGCAAAACTAAAGAAAAGAAACTGGAAGTTTGAGTGAGGAAAAAGTTACACACATCTTGTGAACCAAACATATCTGCTTTCTGCACCCCGTCAAGGAGAGGATAAACAGACAAACTGTAAAACTAGTGATGTTGGCGGTGAGGGGAATCTATTTTAATTGAAGGACTAGGACAGCTGGAGAATAAAAAAAGCGTGTGCTGGGGGTGTTCAAGGGCAATGTCAAGGCTCAAAACTAATTCCCGAAAACGTTACTACTCTTAACGAACTATCCAATCGATTTTCTGAATTAATGAAATATATAATTTGTCACGCCTCATAAATCAATTAAAATTGGACGACGGTACCCAAACAAAAGAAAACGAGACTATAATTATAGACTCGGTGTAAATTATAAACTGTCGGATACTAGAACGTTTCATCGAGGAGGCGGTGAAGAGTGAGTGAGCCAGGACCAGGCAACATGGGCCTCAGCATCGCCGTGATGGTGATGACCTTCTTTTGGGTCACCGCGACACCCGCCACGAAGGACTCGGGTAAGTGGAAGGAATTGATGATGAAAGCTGCAGTTTTCTTACTTTGTGCTGCTTCTGTGTTCCGGTGGCGGCGCAGCTCCACACCACCGCACCCCAAACCTGTCAGCCTCATCCCCAAGGCACGGCTCGCACCCTTCCTTCCCCTGTCACCTCCCTTCACCCCCCCTCACGAATGCCCTCCCACATGTGTCTAAAGTCCAAAGTGTAAATAATTGTTTTCTTCAGGAATCCACAGCACAATATGAATGATTTTCAATAGCAAATTGTGGCAAAGTAAAGGGGTTGAAGAACAGAAATATAGTAAGTAGCCCTACATAAAATAAACATACATTACAGATTGAGGGAGTATTGATTTATCACGAAAAGAATTTGCGAAATGTAAAACTAACTTCTCTCTCTCTCTCTCTCTCTCTCTCTCTCTCTCTCTCACACACACACACACACACACACACACACACACACACACACACATACTGACACACACACACGTAAATCACAGCCTCTAATACGCATAAATCCTTTGCAAACTATCAACGCCTTTACCCAAGCGTTGTAGTTGTTTGTCAAATAAGCATCGAACTGTTATGGCATTGTCCGCCCGTCTGTCCTTCTGTCAGTCTTCTATTTGTCTCTCTGCCTCGACCTTTAGATCATGCCTCCACCCACATAGATCTCTCTTCCATCATATCTGCCACATTCATCTATCTGTCAGTCAGTCAGTATGTCAGTCGGTCAGTCAGTCGGTCAGTCAGTCTCTTTGCTCTCTCTGCTCTCTGCTCTCTCTCTCTCTCTCTCTCTCTCTCTCTCTCTCTCTCTCTCAGTCGATCAAATTTTCAGTGAGACATGAAGGAAGTCGTGTGTGAGGGAAGCTTCTCAACTGCCTGCCTCCAACAAGATATATTTCTCAAGCCTTCTTTTCCTCCTCCTCTTCCTCCTCCTTCTCCTCTTCCTTCTCCGGATTCTTCTTCACGACTGCGTATGATGTGTTTAAGGGATAATGGAGGAGACTCTCAGTGCTCGTTTCTGACTTGGGAATAGGGGCGTAGGAGATGACGAGAACGGGCTGGTGGCGGTGTGAGGAGGGTATCGACAGGTAAAAGGAAGGTGATAAGTAATGGAGAACACGAGAGAAAGGTAAAGGGAGCAGGTAAAGGGAAGAGACAGGAATGAGGTAAAGGAAAGAGGTGGGCAACATGATCTGGAAGGAGGAAAAGAACACAGCAAAGGTTAAAAAAAACAAGAGTATCGGAACAAAGATGAAGAAAACGGGGGACTTTGAAAACAGACAGGGATGAGTTGAGGGAGAAGGGATGAGGGATGAGGAGGCGGGGTAAGAAGGAAAAAAAAAAACGGAGTAAAAGAAACAGGAGGAAACAGATGAGGACCTTAACGGGAACAAGTAAGGTGAGGCAGAGATGAGGTGAAGGAAAGAGGTGCATGGGGATGATGACACGAGAGGAAAAGGGAAGATCTACATAACAAAGGTGAAAAACTGGCTAAGATTAAGGTCAACAGGTGAGGGTTAGAAGCAGAGGTGAGGGGACAAAGAAGGATAAAGGAAGAAAGAAAACAACGCCCACTCGTGATAACTCGACTGGAAAGGTGAATGAGGGAAGCTAACGGGTATGAGTAAGGTACAGGTGAGAAATAGCTCGGAGGTGAGGGGACAAAGAAGGGTAAAGGAAGGAAGACGACAACGCCCACTCATGATAACAACAAGACTGGAAAGGTGAATGGGGGAAGCTAACGGGTAAAAATACTGAAAAGGTAAGAAGTAGATCAGAGGTGAGGGGAAGGGAGTGGGTACATGGAGGAGGTGACAGAGGGGGGGGGGGAGAATAACAACACAACACCCACCACTCTGCATACAGTTGAGTAATTAAATCATAGTTCCCAACAATTATATAAGTGGAAGTAATTCTTGTGGCCGTTGTGCCTCGCCATTCGGGTTTGGGAGTGACAGCTGGTATTGGGCAGATGGGTTTCCGGTGCGAGTCCTGACATGAAAGTTTTAAACCGAGGGATAAATGTTTGTTGTTATATATAAAAATAAATAATGCATAAATGGTTACTGGCAAAATTGTACTGTGGTGTTTACAAAGGGTTCGAGTATTTGCTTTACAGATAAAATATTAGAAATTATATGCTATGATTGTTTTTTTGTTTTGGGTGATGTACACGGTGGTCAATAGGATGCCTGTGTGTGGGATATGAGTGTGTGAATGAATGAGTGAGTGACCGTGAGTAGGGGGGGGCGGGGTGAAGGGGATTGAGGTGAGGGAGAGGAAGAGAAAACTAATGATCAACGAATTTTACAGGAAAGTGTCTAGTTTTGGCCACGCCGCACACCATATTACTTAAAAAAAATGTAAAAAGATTCAATGTTTTAAATTATAATCTGCGTGTCGCACGTCGATAACCATGGGTCGAGCGACGCGTACAGGACCACATTGTCCATTCAAATTAAATATAGATGGACACATAATATTGGTCTATAATACCCTGCAAATGCAACGTGAATAGCTGCCGAATACTAATGATATTGCATAATAAGCCATAACAAAAAATGATTAAAGCCAGGTTGCAACAAATATAAATAAACTAATAACTTAAATTCAGAACATAACAAAATAGGATATAAATTAGTTGCTTCAGTTCAACATTCAATATAATTCACATAATTTACTAGGTTGAGAAATGGAATTCAAATCAAGGTCATAAGAAAATAGGATGAATCGTGACTAAACCGCGGACATAGAATACAGGAAAATAAGATACATAGAAAAGGTGACAGAAAAAAGCAAGATCAGAATGAAAACGAAATTCAATCAGGTGAATGGCCAGGGTACGTTAGGAAGAGAAAGAGGAAGAGGAGGATGAGGAGGAAGAGGAGGCGCAGGAAGAGTGTGAGAGGGAGGAGTCTGGCCCGAGGAGGCAGATGACGGATTAAAGGACGGCGTCGGCGGCTTTCTCTTAGATGGATTTATACGAGGTCGATTAAGGAGCGACACGGGGCGGCTTGAGGGATTACCGCGGGCGTGGAAACCGGGGATTGCTGCTGAATTTCTCTCTCTCTCTCTTAATTAGGAAGGAGAGCAGGTAAAGCTAACACCGTCCGGGCCATTATTAGCTAAAATATTTCATTTGCGAGAACAAAGGCTTCCACGCTGGTAAAATTGAGTTTACATAACGCACTGTACTTCAAATTATGCAGACCTTCAGGTGTGTCAAAAGCGGAAAGCAAATCTCTGAAGGGTTTTTACGAGGTTCATGTGGTTTTTGTATGAAATGTTACGAGTTAAGCAAATATTAATTAACTTGAGAATGCAGTAGATATTTTATGTTGCCAGGCTCAAAGCGTCGTAGCAACGGATCAGAAAATCACTACAAATTACTCTACACGCCTGGGAATAATAGTACATCAGTGTGGCTTTGCTTATAATCAACAAAACGCGCAATCGGAAACAAAAAAAAAGGAAAAAAAATGTGTTGTAAAGTTAACTGCGGAGTCTCGTGGATGTGAATTTTTTTGGTTATAGAATTACATGACACTGAGAACCTTTGCAAACACACGTACAACTACACCCCTTCAAAGAATCCCAGATCACCAAAAGTGCAGCTGGCGGCAAGACATCCAAGAAGATTTAACTGCCTTGCTAACCTCTTAATTGCCTTTACCTGCTGTCGCTCTACATATATGTCTAAACGCGCCCTCTTTTTCGGCAAAACCACCGACGTGAAAAAGTGCCGGCGTCAAAAATTCCCGAAATAAATACTCGTGTGACCCGGCCTTAACTCAACAAAATATGCCCGAGAATTAGCCCAGAGTGATTGTGTTTACCTTTATGACCGCGAACGATATCAATACTAGAGGTAATTTAATCGACATCCAGGTATATTGTGATTTAATCTGCGTTAATTGGAAACCCGAATTTAGATATGAGCTGTGCAGTGTGGTCAGAGGTCAGTCTTTCCAAAACCAGAATGTTAGATATGAATGTTAGATATGAATGTAAGATATGAATGTTAGATAGGAAAGCCAGAATGTTAGATATGAATGTAAGATATGAATGTTAGATATGAAAACCAGAATGTTAGATATGAAATGTGCAGTGTGGCAAAGTCAGTCTTTCCAAAACCAGAATGTTAGATATGAATGTTAGATATGAATGTAAGATATGAATGTTAGATATGAATGAATGAATGTTAAATATGAATGTTAGATATGAAAGCCAGAATGTTAGATATGAAACCAGAATGTTAGATATGAATGTAAGATATGAATGTTAGATATGAAAGCCAGAATGTTAGATATGAAAACCAGAATGTTAGATATGAATGTAAGATATGAATGTTAGATATGAAAACCAGAATGTTAGATATGAATGTAAGATATGAATGTTAGATATGAAAACCAGAATGTTAGATATGAATGTAAGATATGAATGTTAGATATGAAAACCAGAATGTTAGATATGAATGTAAGATATGAATGTTAGATATGAAAACCAGAATGTTAGATATGAATGTAAGATATGAATGTTAGATATGAAAGCCAGAATGTTAGATATGAATGTAAGATATGAATGTTAGATATGAAAACCAGAATGTTAGATATGAATGTAAGATATGAATGTTAGATATGAAAGCCAGAATGTTAGATATGAATGTAAGATATGAATGTGAGATATGAAAACCAGAATGTTAGATATGAATGTAAGATATGAATGTTAGATATGAAAACCAGAATGTTAGATATGAATGTAAGATATGAATGTTAGATATGAAAGCCAGAATGTTAGATATGAATGTAAGATATGAATGTTAGATATGAAAGCCAGAATGTTAGATATGAACAGTGCAGTGTAATTTTTTATTGTGACAAAATCAATCATTCCAAAAAGACTACGTTCGATTCCGTCCTCCACAGAAGATTAAATTAATACTTTGGAGAGTGAGTCATCATTCAAGCGCCTCGATTTCATCCTGTTACGAACGTTTGTAATTTTATCAATGGAACTTTCGCTTTTCTGCTTTTATGATTTATCTTTTTTTTTTTTTTTTTACAGCAGAGGAGTCAGTTCAAGGACATAAATAAAAGGAAACAAATGTGAAAAAAAAGCCCGCTACTCACTGCTAAGTCGATGTCTGTTTACTTGTTTGTCTTTGTATGTATATGTGTGTGTCGTTGTCTGTCTGCCCGTCCCTGTTTCGGATTTCGTTTTTTTTTCTCGTTTTTTTCTTTGTTTCTCTTCCTTCTTCCTTTCTTACTTACTCCTCCCTTCTTTCCATCCTCTCTCTCTCTCTCTCTCTCTCTCTCTCTCTCTCTCTCTCTCTCTCTCTCTCTCTCTCTCTCTCTCTCTCTTACCTCTTAGACTGAAAGATAAGTCCAACTGCGGCAATGATTGGAAGCTTAATTTAAATCTTCCAAATTAAAGAGAGAGAGAGAGAGAGAGAGAGAGAGAGAGAGAGAGAGAGAGAGAGAGAGAGAGAGAGAGAGAGAGAGAGAGAGAGAAAGGCAGTCATTTACTGTCTCAAGTTCATGAAGAAGAACAATAATTCATTTTCTTCGACAAATTTCAATTCTATCCTTCTTTAAATCATTCATATAATTTAGAAGAAAATATGATGTTCCCTTACCTCTCTGCAGACGGGGAAAGATGAAAAGGCCGAGGAGGAAAAGGAAGAGGAGGAGGAGACAAGATAAGGATGATGATGAGGAGAAAGAGGAGAAGGGGGAGGTGAAAGAGATAGGTAGATGAGATGAAAAATATGAAGAATGTTTTGGATTCGAGTGGGAATAGTAAGAGGAGAGAACGATGAAGTGGAGGCATTGGAATTTAAGGGAACGAAAAATTGGAGGTAGAAGAGGAGTGGAAGGCTGAATGAATTATGGGAAAGAGGAGGAGGAGGAGTAAAGTGGAAACGATTCTGTTATGATTTTCCTATAACAACTCTCCCGTGATGTCATAGCTAGCACCACCACCGTCCATCTATGTCTGTCTGTTTGTCTGTGTCTCGGTTTGTCTTTGTCTGTCTCTGTCTCTCGTGCATCGAATCCCTTCAACTTCGTATACCAAAACTCTTCATGGATAAAGATTTAACATGCAACGCTGATGACACCGCACTAACCAGATAGTTAACTGAAAAGGTTCTCCTGACCACCTCGGCTTCAGCTGCGGTGGGTTAACTATATGCTAATTGTCCTGCATTGCCCGGTTGTTACGGCAAACGTGCTCCGGTCCAAGAAAACAGACATTCATTCGTTGGCGAATTTTGGATGCAGAAAACTATTTGCGAGACAACAACAACTGGGATTGCTTAACTGTATACTAATTATGCTAAAAGGGCCGCAGACACAGAGTGGACCCCTACACAAAGGGACATTCAGGGTAACTGTATTGTTTCATGGCTACCCAGCAAAGAAATGGCTGCAACAGTGGATGAATTTCAAGCTGTTTGGCGTGTAAGTGATATTTCTGGTGCCACTCTGCCTTGTACTCTCCTCATGGGCAACATGAGAGCGTTTGAGGAGCAAAATGGGGTGGAAAGATTTCTAAATTATGAAAAGAAGTGTCACAGCAAAATCGCATTCCGAAAAGGGATATACATTGGCTTAAAATAATATAGAAAAATTACTTACGGCCAGCAGTGAACAATAAAATATCTAACTTGGCATCTTGGCATTCATTCTCTCTCTCTCTCTCTCTCTCTCTCTCTCTCTCTCTCTCTCTCTCTCTCTCTCTCTCTCTCTCTCTCTCTCTCTCTCTCTCTCTCTCTCTCTCTCTCTCTCTCACACACACACACACACACACACACACACACACACACACACACACACACACACACACACACACACTGAACCCCCCACCCCCCCAATATCTTTACATTCTAAGTCGACGTAAAACTCATTCCTTAAAAGCTTATATATTATTTCTAAACACACAGTGAGTAAATGCGTAATCTATACACTGAGGGTTGCCATAGTCAGCCCTGAAGAACACTCGCCGCCCGACACATTTACTTTCTTGCCACAATTACTGCAGAAAATTAGCTTTAATGGGAGGTGATTTGAACCCACTTTAGCGAACAACACTTTCAGACGCGGGCTCCAGAAGCTCGACTTTCCTGAGCTAGTTCGTGACTGTGAGGGGCCTCGGCTGCCTCAAGCTCTGGAGTCAGCCGTCTGGGAGGAACTAATTGTGGAGGAGTTAATTTATGTGAAAACTTTATTGCTCTCCAGCTCCTTTGATATATCGAGTTCATAAATATTTCATTAAAGGATTTCGTCTTGGGTTTTGAAATTATATGAAAGAGGAACCGTATAATTGAAAGAATAGCAATCACAACAACAACAACAACAACACTACAACTACAACTACAACTACTACTACTACTACTACTACTACTACTAATAATAATAATAATAATAATAATAATACAGTTAATTTGAAAACAAAACTAAAAGCTTGGAGGCATAAATCTTGAAAGTAGCAGAAAAAGAGATCGACTGCAGCGCGAGCCTCGAGCGGCCGTGGAGTCATAAGCTACCAAGCCGGGAGACAAACCAAGCCTCTGATCAACCCGTCCATTGTTTGAAATATGACAAGGTGATTCCCAAACTCCCTCCAGTTTATGAACGAGGAAGTTAAAGAAAGAGAAG
Source organism: Eriocheir sinensis (assembly GCF_024679095.1). Taxonomy (NCBI): domain Eukaryota; kingdom Metazoa; phylum Arthropoda; class Malacostraca; order Decapoda; family Varunidae; genus Eriocheir; species Eriocheir sinensis. The sequence continues at coordinate 8,861,441 of NC_066542.1, read as the reverse complement.
CGACGAAGAACTTCCCGTAAACAGACACACCTTTTAGAAGCAGCGGCTTAACTGGAACTTTAAAGACAAAAGTGTGAAATTAGTGTCTGCTCGTTTACAAACTTATGGGCCAAACACCTGCGCCCAAGTTCAAAGAAAAAGAGCGAAAGGATGAAATTAGGCAAGGCATGTAAGGGAGGACACTGCCTGCTGGGAGAAGATAAAAGATTCGTCGAGTAAAGAATGAGAAGATACAAAGTTCTTGGTTTGGGGATTATCATAGAAAAAAGATCATGTATATAAAAACTTTGGGCTGAAACAAGATGGAGCTGAAATTCATTTGCAAGGCAGGACAAAACAAATATGGGGCGGTGTGGAAAACAAAGAGTGTAATTAACAGAGCAAAAAAATGTAACAAATATAATTATGTAAAGCAGGACACAAAAAAGAGCAAGGTGTTGTTGTGTGTCCGCGGATTAAAATAAGAAAGTAACGTAAAACACGCAAGGAAATTATGACACATTGTTTCCCCTCACTCTGTCTGTCTGTGTCTCCATCTAACACACACACACACACACACACACACACACACACACACACACACACACACACACACACACACACACACACACACACTTCCCGGTTCAAGTCTCGCCCACCGCTAAAAACTGAATATTCTGTCATCGCCGAGTGACTTAAGACTAACAACAAGCTGTCCTGATGACCACCTGTAAACTCCGACTCTACCGAAATTGTCTAAAAGTGGACCGATGGGCAGCATGAGCCAAGCTAGAAAAGCGCCACTATAAAACAGCCCACTGCGCCACGAATGGGCCCACCAATAGCCCACCGGGTCTGTTTTGTTTCCAGTTGTATGAATTATGGCTTACGTTGCAGGCCACCACGCAGGTACGAGGCAGGTATGAGCAAGCTGGAAGATCAGGCCGCTCCTTTGCCCTCCACATCACCGAACATGATGATCGATAGCGGTTTTATTAACGGCACCCATTATCGAAAGCCTGGATGCATCAATATCACCGTCGTGCATGTAACGTCATCCTCATTACAAAGATCATTACCAGTAAAAATAATTCTTTCCATCGTCACCACCTTTAATTTCACCAATAACAACGACAACAATCGTGTGTTGGTGTTTGTCTATCGTGGGAGGGTAAACAAATGGAAAACCGAATCATCGCGTTGTCGTGCTGCCCTTGCCACCAACGAATCAAACCCGATCAGTAAATAGTAACCTTGCCCTTTACAATGGTAGCTTGGCCCTCTATGCCCAGGGAGCGTACACAGCAGCTGTTTTGTTTGTTATTCTTGTTCGCTTTGCTGCTGTATTTAGAATATTTGGGATATTCGTCTACTGGTTCAGATTGGCTCCGAAGGGAAATTCTGCAGGTCGGCGCTGCGTCTATACTCCAAGGTCTTGTTTGCGAAATATTTTCCATGCAACTCTTTATAAAAAGCTACGACTGAAAGTTAGGGGATTAAGGGGAGGCAATAAAGTCCCATATATTTTTCACTAACTTTACTAGTTGTGAAACGAAAAAAAAGTTACAAAAAAAGTTAATCCTGAAAGTCAGGAAACGGCCAGCAGAGCAAGGAACGTATTTTCTTTAAAACAGAGCGAAATAGATGTAACACAAAAGAACATGTTAGGCTCCATCACATGTAAGAAGCAACGGCGAGGGGGTCCAGTATTCATGCAGGCTGGAAAATAATTTATGTGGCCGCGCTCCAGCCAAGCCAGTGACGGCCCGGCGTGTCGCCCAACAAACAGAGACAGCCACTGGGAGGTGAGAGTTGGCCTGAACTTTGCCGCGCCCTTCCATTACCAGGCGAAGTCAACTCATCGTGACCATGCCGTGTCCAAAACTTTCTGTAGCTCTAGAGGCAAGAGCGAGGCGAGCGAGGCTTCTGGAGGGTTGGGAAGCAAGGGCTCTAAACACGGACTTGTGATGCAAGGAGCGTGCCTGTCTTGGGGACTAGTAGCTTGTTGGAGCCTTGTTTCTGCGCATGGCTGACCCTCACGCAACGCTTACTGGGATTACGCCATGCTTGCACCCTGATGGAGTGACTCGCCGAGCAGTCATGACATTGTGCCGAGCTGTTGACGAGAGGTTTTATTTTTGGGGTTAATGTTCGTGTGCTTTACCTTGTCTCTTTCATGATCTAGAAAAATATGATGAGACGTAATAGCAGTAGCAGCAGTAGTAGCAGTAGTAGTAGTAGTAACAACAGTAGTAGTGGTAGAAGTAGAAGAAGTAGAACTAACACGGAGGTAACTGAATCGATACAACTATGATATATAACAAGGTCTCATGGCTACGAGCACAAGTGTCTGAAATAGGGCGGTAACTTCCACCGGGCCACAATGCTTCTCGCTCCTCCAGCTGCAACGTCCCCCCCCCCTGCCTCCTGCCCCTCCACCCCCCCAATCTGGTGCTACTAAATATTAACGCCCTCCCACACGGCGGCTTACAATCCTCGCTCCACCACAACGATCCTGCTCGCCCCCTCCACAGCACCCTCGCCACCATGAGACGCCTCTGGCACTTCACGCTTCGCCTCCCCGCAGTTTTCCTTATTTAAACGTATCCTATCCATTCATGATATCAATTAAAAATGCACGATGTATTTTTTCAGTTTTTCATAAATTGTGACTAAGTTGACGTTTTAGTGTGACAGCAATTGTTGAAGTGGCGTCTCAGGTTATATCTTTGAAAGTTCCCAATACGATTTGACCTCCATCAAGCGAGGAGTATCAGGGCAAATCTCCTCCCGACATTGACCTCTATTTGGGCAACTCTTCTATAATTAATTTTTTTTTTTATAGGAACAGTGATTGGCGGGGGTTTTCGTCTTTTTTTTGCCCTTGAACTGCTTCCTTTGCCTTAGAAAAGAAAAATCTCTCTATTTCTGGTCTAACATGAATGGCGTTCTGAGTTACGTCTTAGCGCCACCGTGATTGCTGCAGTGGCGTATCATGGGAAGTCTTTAATAGTCCCCAGAAGGAAAAAAAGCTACTCCATGACGCGGTATTCGTGCACCCACTAACACCTTTCTACGCGAGGGGGCAGGGTTGGGGGGCGTCGGTGCTCTCATGACTCGACCCCATGTATTTCCCGGCCGGCATTTAGTTGCTGGAGCCTCACAAAAGGTCTCGTGCTCCACCGACGCCACGAGATTGCTTGCCGGAGATGGTCAGCCCGACCTCATTTCCTTCCGACCCTCGTGTGTTGATAGCCCGGCCGCGTCCACGAAAACCAAGAGAGAGCGTCCAGCCGTCGCGCCACCCGCCACTCGATACACCTCACAAGCCCCCGCCACAAACGCCGCAGCGCCAGGGGAAGGCTTCACTAATAGGGTCACTCAGACACACAGAGGACGTTGGGATTGCTAATAGGTGGATTTTTCTTTTTATCGGACTCGTATTTTTGTTTTCATGTTTTCATTTCCCACAATTAGAGGAATAAGAAAAGGACGAAAAAGCTCCTCCTGTACATCTCTGTTTTAAGGCATCTCCATTATGGGCGCATTCAGAGTGGCCATTAAGGACGTCAGTCACACTGCCTCTTGAAACAGCTTTTAAATTGCCTTCAGTCTTAAAATATTCTAACCATTCTCATTGAAATAAATTAGTTACCACTAATCCGGACTGATCTTCCCAAGAAATTAGCATTTAAGTTCCATTAAAGAATAATACTTCGTGCCTGACGCAGCGCCTCGGGATAACAAGTGACCAATCAGGGACCGGGAACTTAGGCAATCAGGCGGGACGCGTGGGCCGGTGGGTGTCTAGTCATGGCCTCGCGCCTCGCAGACTTAAGGAACAAGACTGACTCATCCGTCCCTTCATACACAGGGGAGGAGACTGGCTGGGGATCGCAAGACAAGAGCGTGATCAGACCATGGTGAATTATACACACACATACACACACACAGACAGACAGACAGACAGACACAGACACACACACACACACACACACACACACACACACACACACACACACACACACTTAACCAGTCCGCCACCACCACCATCCCCATCATCATCATCATCATCATTCATCACTGGCAATCCCCTCCATCACAAATGCCTCTTCCAGCTCTTCAAATTTCACTCATGAGCTACATTTTTTTCTCCGCTTCTCCCATGCTCCTTGTTCTTACATGTATATTTTGTATTATTATTATCATGAAGCGTTTCCATCTCTATTCGCGTTGACTTACTTTTTTTTTTCCATTTATGTTGTCAAAATAACGGAGAATTTTGCTGGATCCGAAATTGTTTTATCCGTTTCTTGTTCTTGGTCGTGTCCAAAGTTTACCTCCCTGAATACTTTTAGGATAAAGTTCTGTGGCGTAAGTTAGGGTCAATAAAAACTATGAGCATATATTTCTTTGCTGGAGAACTATTTAGGAACATTTTTTTTTCAAAGGAAAGCACCTCTCTGCACCATTGTTTTTAAAAAATTGAATATATACGAAGTTGTTTTTTTTCGCATTTTCCAACATTTTTAATCTCATTCTCTATTTGATATTTTAGTGGCTTGTAAATATTATGGAAAGACAAAAAAGGGCACACACACACACACACACACACACACACACACACACACACACACACACACACACACACACACACACACACACACACACACACACACACACACACACACACACACACACACACACACACACACACACACACACACACACACACACACACACACACACACACACACCACCCCCTTGAGCACCACCACACTGCATTCCACCACCTCACCTCCCCCCTTTCAACCATCACCACACCATTCCCCCACACCCCTTTCATGTCGTACTTTTTTTTTTATATTCGACAATGTATTCATAATATGTACATTTTCAGCGTAACGGCTGCGATTACTCTAATGAATTGATTATTATTATTATTACACACGAAGCTCTGTAGTGTAATGGTTAACACGCTTGCCTTCCAACAGAGAGGATTCGGATTCGATTCCAGAGCAGAGTGGAGAGGGATGGGCAGTCTCCTTCAATCCGTGCCTGCTGTCCACCTAGCAGTGAATGGGTACCGGGTATCGATCGGGGGTCGTGTCCCGCCTCTCGTGTGTGTGGGGGGGAAAGGTTCCAGCCATTCAAAAAGATCCGTCACCGGAGTTCCAAGCTCATTCAGGGAGGGCACTGGCTGGTGATCGCAAGTCCAGCACATGAACAGACCATGGTGAATTAACCACTAAACACAGAGATACACAGACAAACTTCCCTTCACACTTCACACTTAACATCTCATTTACATACACATCTCCGCACCCATCAACTTGCCAGCACGCTATTTGTACGCATCCACTAACGAAACGAGCATTTACATCGTGTGTTTGTGCTTGTGTTTGTGTGTGTTTGTGTGTGTGTGTGAGGACAAATACAGAAATATATGAAGAGAATGACAGTAATAGAGGAGTAGGAGGAGCAGGAGGCGAAGGGGAAGAGAAGGAGGAGAAGAAGGGTGAGGAGGAGTAGGAAATGTAGATGGATGGAACTGGGTGAATAAAACAAGAAAGACGAGCGGGGGGAGAAAGTGGATGAGGAAAGATGAAACGAAGAAAAACTGTAAAATGCAGGCGGGTGAAGAAGCTCTCGGCACAAAGCACCAGCGCTTGGAAACTTAATAGGGAGAAAGGGGACAGGAGAAGAAGGCGGAGGAAGAGAAGGAGGAGGAGGAGGAAGAGGAGCAGGAGGAGGATATGAAAGGAAGAAAATTGAATAAACATGAAAAAAATATTAGGTTAGGACTCCGGCGAATGAAAATATACTAACTTTCAGCATAGAACTCAGTGACCCACTTTAAAATTACTTTCTCTCTCTCTCTCTCTCTCTCTCTCTCTCTCTCTCTCTCTCTCTCTCTCTCTCTCTCTCTCTCTCTGTTCTATCGTTACTGTCGTTAAATAGAAAGTGGATCCTTGTCTGAGTCTGCCAAAGAGAGTGAGTGGGAGAAGATTAGGAAGAGAAAGGGCTGTCTTCGGTCTGTGTCCGTTTATGTCTTTGCTCCGACGCGTCCATGAAAAAGCTCCTCCGACACTCTTCCCGGCAGACGCGCCTCCTAAAGGACTACGGCTTGTTTGTTGCTGCTGCTGACGCTCGTTACTGCCATAATCTTACTTTGCTTGTCATTTTATGCTTAGTAAATGCCAGCTCTTTTACTTGCATAGCTTACAAGGGTATTTTCACTAAATTCTCTTTAATGAAATTGATTGTGGAATTATACCACTTTAGAGGTACAAGTTTCAACACCAGCTACTACTACTACTATTACTACACAGTTTTTACCTCGTCGACTGTTCATATCCAGTCTATACTTTAGTTTTCTATAATAATGTTTCTTAATCACAGTGTGTATATCTTTTTTTTTTTTTTTTTTTGCTTCCAGACACTTAACAGGAGATACTATTTTTTTTTTTCAACGTGGGTCAACAAGAGACGGCTTCTTCACTGGCTAAAACCTCAGCTTCTCCCGCGGCACGTAAACACATATTACTGCACTCTAAGCTCTCCCTCGCCTGCAGGTGCACTGGAAGGGGAGACAGCTCATTCAGTGTCTCCTCTCCCCCCTGCCCTTGAAGACCATCCAACCTATCCGCACGGGCTGCCAAGACTTACCCGGTAATCATGCGTAATGGCCGACCCAGTAACCGTGATTCACTTGGAGCTGCGAAAGCCATTTTGCCAGGAAAGAAAGACGGAGAGGACGATATATTTCATCCCAGCATCCCCATCAGAAAAGAGAGAGAGAGAGAGAGAGAGAGAGAGAGAGAGAGAGAGAGAGAGAGAGAGAGAGAGAGAGAGAGAGAGAGAGAGAGAGAGAGAGAGAGAGAGAGAGAGAGAGAGAGAGAGAGAGAGAGAGAGAGAGAGAGAGAGAGAGAGAGAGAGAGAGAGAGAGAGAGAGAGAGAGAGAGAGAGAGAGAGAGAGAGAGAGAGAGAGAGAGAGAGAGAGAGAGCGAGAGAGAGAGAGAGAGAGAGAGAGAGAGAGAGAGAGAGAGAGAGAGAGAGAGAGAGAGAGAGAGAGAGAGAGACTTCCCGGAAGAACCACAGTGTAATCTGGGTGGCATTCTCCGAAGAGTTTTCTTACTGTTTCTATAGAAGTTGCATTGAGAGAGAGAGAGAGAGAGAGAGAGAGAGAGAGAGAGAGAGAGAGAGAGAGAGAGAGAGAGAGAGAGAGAGAGAGAGAGAGAGAGAGAGAGAGAGAGAGAGAGAGAGAGAGAGAGAGAGAGAGAGAGAGAGAGAGAGAGAGAGAGAGAGGGGGGGGGGGGTATGTACTCTGGCTTATCCCTCTGAAGGGAAGAAAAGCAAAGTTATATCACTTTTGTTTTTTATACTCCGAAAATGCCACGGAAATCAGAGGAAAAGGAAGGAGACGGAAAGTGAGTGATATGGATGGTAGACGGCGTAATGTTTCAACCGGATAGAAAATAAACGAAGGTAGTAAAATAAGGTGCAAAAAAAAAAAAAACTAAATGATTGAGGCTGATGGAGGGATACCGTGTAAAAGGTTAAATGAAAATGTTTGAAGGAGGGATTAGAGCGTAGCCTAACTGAAGGACTGTTGCAGAAGAAAACATGGCAAAGATTTGGAAACATATAAAAAAGAGGGGAGTATGGAGGCGGCAGAATGAGGAGGAATCAAGCGTTGGGGGAAGAGTGAAAGAAATACAAAGGGATGGGGAAGCCTGACCACGCACACACAGCAGGCAAGGGAATGTCCGGACCCAGAAACAGTTGCGTCCCGGCCCCTAACAGCTTCTCATCCTTCAGAGGCGGGACTTCACAGTAAGGAGAGAGGAAAGAGGGCCTCGGCAGCGTTATTATGCACGGAAAGCTAAAATCACATGAGCGTCGGTTCTGTCGTTTATCATATCGTCAGCATGATATCAAATTTGGATCTATGTATAATCCCGAATAACATTACCAAAAAAATAACAAGCAACATCCTGCCCGTGTACGGAAATGGGTGTTGGTGAGGGTTCAGGCGAGGCGGCCAAGCTTCATGAATATTAAATGATACACCCAACAGCCATAATACTTCGAGTGATGGAAGGCGGTATAAAAGTATTCCAGCTCATACTAAACACAAGCCCTGTTTCTAATATTCAGGGCGTTATATTAATACTTCCCTTTTATTTCGCTCATAAAACTCCACCTACTTCTTCCTTGCCGAAGTCCCGCGAGAGACAGCGGCGCTCAACGGACGCCCCTCTCACCACGGCCCTGAAGCCACTGTGCACGACTGCCTCATATCTTTCTCAATGCCTCATACCGACAATCTATCACGTCTTCTCTTTAGGTCATTTAAGTAATTGACGCGCCTCTCCTCATGTTGAAGCAGAACACTCGGCGGCACTCTCGTAATCACACTCGGGAAATTTTCGTGCTACGCCGCCTGTGTCACGCCCCCGACCCCAGCTGCAGGGGCGCCTGACGCAGCCATTTACAAGCAAGGCAGGAAAAGGCGACTCCAGCCACTTACACCTCTGCCCTTTAAATGGCGCCTCCTCAAGAAGCCTTCACCGTTAATTAGCGGGACAGTGGGTGAGAAGAGGCTAATGAGGAGCGTCCTTTTGCGATGAAAGATGAGTAAGATGATGTATTTTTGGGGCTGAGATGGCAAGGATTTTTTTTTTTTCATGACTCGAACTCGTCTTCATTAATTAACCTTCGGGAAAACACACACACACACACACACACACACACACACACACACACACACACACACACACACACACACACACACACACACACACATTGAAAACATATTGGCATGCAAACAAATATATTTCGTAAAGGGATGAGTGTCATGTAATTCATGTAAACAAGCTTAGAGAGAGAGAGAGAGAGAGAGAGAGAGAGAGAGAGAGAGAGAGAGAGAGAGAGAGAGAGAGAGAGAGAGAGAGAGAGAGAGAGAGAGAGAGAGAGAGAGAGAGAGAAAGGGGGGGAGGGTGATCAAGGAATATATACGACGGAATACAAACAGCTCTATTGCCGCCCCTCCACATCCCCTTCCTTTACTTAAAAAAAAGGAAGAGAAATAAGCTGGCGCCCCAAATGAGTCTCGGTGCTCTCCAGAAAGGATGGAGGAGGGTAAAGGGGGGCAGGGCGAGCAGGGAGGCAGGAAAGAGCACACACACGATGCACTGCCGCGGCCATCACATCCTGAGAGTAAGTCCTTTTGCGGAAAAAGAAAAAGGAAAGCAATATTCTTCTTGACGGATTCCGAGGGAAGCCCGAGGATTCAGGTCGCTGTCCGGAGTATTGGACGTGAAGCAGCGGCCTTATGGCTTAACCACTCCCGCGACATGAGAGCAAGTTCCAGCATCTCGCAGCACAGCGTCGTAAAGCAGCCCGCGCGTCCTGCCCTCCTTGCCCTTATTACCGCTGCGTCTGGCGAGGTAGTGCCGCCGCGCCATCCACCTTACGTTAGGAGGAGAGGCCAGGAAGTAGGTGATTATGGTCCCGCGTACGTCATATGTTTTGCCGGCGTTCTCCTGCTACTATTACTGTTGATGTTTCTGCTGGTGCTATCTGGCATCGAACGGGAAAGACACAGGACAAGACGGAAAACTACGGCCGCGAAAATGCTGTCTGGGAGCTTTCTTTGTATATGTTTTGAGCTTGATATCGCACCATTGACCTGATGATATTCTGCGTGCGAAAGAGGGGACGCGTCGGGTGCCTCGTGATATTGAAAAAAAAATGTGAGTAAACCTGATGAATATGTCCATACATCAGGATAATGCCAGAGCCCGGTATTCTGTCGTGTGTGTGTGTGTGTGTGTGTGTGTGTATTTTGTGAGCCAGGCAGAGAGTTTCTTCTTCAACATTTGATTTCTACACCACTTCTCCCTTGTCCCATTCTCATTTCTTCATTCTTTCTTTCTTAACTCACCTATCGAACTCTTACCCACTCTCAAATTTACTCCTTTTTCTTCACCTCCTCCCTTCTCTCATTTTTCACTCCTTAACTCCTCTTTTTTGGTCTTCTTTCCCTTACACTTTTCCTCCTCTTCTTCTTCCTTCATACCTCCCATTCATTTTCTTTTTGCTTTGTGCTGTTTACGTCCTGGCCCTGAAAATTCGCTAAATATGGGACGGAGGCAACGGAGGAATAGATAGGATGAAGGGAAGAGGTTTCGAGAAGTCCTTTACATACATTTCCATCCTAAGACCATCCTCTCCTGCGTCTCTCTCAGCACATCATTACCTAGGACTCATATTAGAAGTGATAGTCTATTTCCCTTCATTATATTCTCATCTTCACCGTCACCACGACCACCACTGCCACGCACAACGGATACACTCCCGCCACCCCCCGCCTTCACCCCAGCCTCATGTTTCATCAAGGCGCCGCTCCATCTTCCGCCTTCCAGCAGCCATTCCTCGCGTTTCTAGTGACACAGGATGGAGGACGCCCCGCTAACATGCCCGCTCCTGCGTCTTCATGAATACAAGTCAGGGTGAGTCATGCTGTTGCTCGGGTGAACCTGTGAAGGGGAAACGTTTGCCAAATATTGCTTCGCTGCGTCCGAGAGCAAATAGTAAAAAAAAGACAATACTAATAAAGTTAAAAGTTCGTGCGGGTAAACCTTGTAAATATCAGCCAGCACAAAGGAACACAAACACGTAAGGACAGAGCAGGGGGTGTACCGAGGAAGAAAAACACAAGAGAAATGAGCCACTAACCAAGGTGCTTCTCGGGGAATGGGAATTCGCCAAGAAATTGGAGTCAAGAGGAAAACAGCGACCTCTTTATTAGCAAGAGTTTCTCGAGCGAGCGAGTCGTCACGGGGAGTGAAGCGGCAAGGGAAAATCCTGGCTTCCCGCGGCGCCCCATCGCACACCTGTTTTGTGGCGGTGATGAAAAGCCTTCATTAGGTGAGGCTGGGGCGTGGCGGCAGGGGACGGGGGAAGGGCTGAGACAGAGCCAGGGTATGGGAACAGGAGCAGTGGTGGTGGTGGTGGTGGTGGTGGTGTGTGTGTGTGTGTGTGTGTGTGTGTGTGTGTGTGTGTGGAGCGGTTCATTAGTGTTGAGGCTGATGCAACACGGGCAGGGTCGAGGTGGTGGTGCTGGGCGATGTAATTATCGTGGAATTGTAAATCTGTTCATTGTTTAGGGGAACACGGCCAGAGGGCGAACGTGTAGTGTCCTCATTCACATACGGGTGGGGAGGCGGTGGCTGAGTCGACAGAGTGACGGCGCCGCGTTCAGGAGGACGCGAGTTCAATCCCCGCCCGGTGCCACCAAGCTGGGATTTTTTAGCCGCCTCCGAGTGGCTTAAAAACTACCCACATGCTGTCCAGAAGACCACCTATCAACCCGGACTCTAGATTCAAGGATTAAATATGAGCTCCGGGAGGGCAGCATGAGCCAATGCAAGATGGCGCCACAATAAACACTCGCCTGCGCCAAAACGGGCTGGGCCGACCATCAGGCCCCACCGGAAAGAAGCCTTAGGCTGACCATCAGGCCCCACCAGGAAGAAGCCTACCGGCGCAATAGGCCGCGACGTTAAAAAAAAAAAAAAGTTAGAGTGATGGGGTCAGACTCAGAAGTACATTTTAATAACAGACAGACGATGCCTTCACAAAGTCTCTAACGTGTTCTTATCAACTCATTATAATATTTCTAATCTTCTAAGACCCGAATACATCAAAAGAAGACGGGAAATTATAAGAGTAACGAGGCATTGAAGACAAAGTTGTAAAAAAAGGGTAAATTGAGGTTGAGTGGGGAAACTGTTGTGTAAAAAAAACCTAGGCGAGATGAAAAATGGAAAGGGGAAAATTATAGAGGGCTGTAGATAAAGGGAAAAAAATGGGCAAATACTTTTTTTACAACAAAGGAGACGGCTCAAGGGCAACACAAAGAGTGTAGAAAAAAAAGCTCGCTACTCACCGCTCCTAGTGTAGTCTGAAAAAAATAACGAGAAGATTAGTAAGTGGAGCCTGGAAACAAAGAAAAAGTAAATGACTATGAAATGAGAGAGAGAGAGAGAGAGAGAGAGAGAGAGAGAGAGAGAGAGAGAGAGAGAGAGAGAGAGAGAGAGAGAGAGAGAGAGAGTGTGTGTGTGTGTGTGTGTGTGTGTGTGTGTGTGTGTGTGTGTGTGTGTGTGTGTGTGTGTGTGTGTGTGTGTGTGTGTGTGTGTGTGTGTGTGTGTGTGTGTGTGTGTGTGTGTGTGTGTGTGTGTGTGTGTGTGTGTGTGTGTGTGTGTGTGTGTGTGTGTGTGTGTGTGTGTGTGTGTGTGTGTGTGTGTGTGTGTGTGTGTGTGTGTGTGTGTGTGTGTGTGTGCGCGCGCGCGCTTGCCTTTCCCCACACGCAAAAGTCTGGTATTTAATGGCTGTGTTAGCTGGCCACAGGGAACACTCGGAACGTGGACGGAGCATCGAGGCAACATCTTTAAGAGGGTACGAGGCGAGGTTTGCCTATTAACGACATCGCGGTCCGGCTGAGGTTCTGGGTCCAGGCTGTAGTCTTGAGTAGAGGAAGATCATATATCGGGTCAGACAGATAACGTCAGAAATTGAATAAGATCGGAGGAATCAGACTGGATGCTTTGAAAATAAAATAAAAATAAAAATAAATAAAACGCTCGAAATACACACGAATGAGCTAAAAATGAGTGAAAACCATGTCGTTCGTCTTGTGGTCCTTGTATAAGTGAAAACGTCAACGTATATAATAGTAAACACGATAATGATGATGATGTTGAAGGTGAGGATAAGAATACATCCACAGAAAACAACATCACATATCCTTTGTCACGAGGAAGGGCAGCAAGTACCACACCAACCTCCACGCCTCTTTTAGCAATCATATGTAGCTAATGATGGCAACGATGAATACACCCACGTCCCTTTGAAATGGGAGACCAGACACAGACTTGACTACGTGGTGTTAAATGGCAAATCATATCAACGGTGGGGTTTCGGGTGGGTCAGTACGCTCAGGAACGGTAACCAATGCTCCACACACTCAATATAACCAAGCTGGGACAGGGAAACTCAAACTATATGAGAGCAGCCTCCAGGTGACGGCGGTGCAGGTGCTGGTGATGTGGAAAGGGTGGGCGGGAGGAAGGGAGGAAGGGAGGACGTTCAGGAGGCGGGAGGATGCGAACGAGGGTGAGGATTCGAGACGGAAGTGTGAAACGAAATAGATTTGAACAAAACGAGGATAAAACGAAATGGGATGGAAACAAACAAGACCGGAAAAACCAATAATATATAGCAAGAAAAAAAAAAGATAACTGTGATGATAAATTTAGCCAACTCTGCAAGGAGAGGTTACAAGAAACGAAGAAAAATATACTCAGTGCAAGAAACAGGAGTAAGATATGTAAGGCGTGGTGAAAACATAGAATTACGAGGAGCAAAGGGGAAAAAAATACACGGAAAAAGAGATAAACAAAATAACGTTGAGGGAGAAGCAAAAAAAAAAAAAGTGTGGATATGGAAAATAAAATAATGGAATCCGGGACGAGAGTGAATCAGGAGGAGATGGAACCGAGGGGGAGGAAGGATGGGGAAGAGGAGGAGGAGGAGCAAAACGAGGGTAAAGGGGAAAGCGAATGGAAGAGGGAGATGAGAATGAAAGTGAGATGAGAGAGAGAGGGTGAAAAGGGAAGTAAAAACGAGAGGCGAAGAGGAAAGAGATGGGGAAACTGAAGCAAAAGTAAGAGAAATATAGAGAATAGGAGGAAAAAGAAGAAGAAAAGGAAGAGATGGAGGAAAAGTAGAAGAAGGAAAGTGAGGTGTGAAGGAGTAGGTGAAGGATAAAGTAAATGAACAAGGATGAAAATTACTGAAGAAAAACACCACACAAGAGAAGACAAACAACGAAAAGGGCAATGACGAAGACAGACAAATCCGCATAATCAAAAAAATATATGCGAATGACTGCAATTGGAGCTCAGTGGGGGATCGGGTTTCGCGTCTATACACAGCCATCAAAACAGGGAAACGCGAGCCAAATAATGGAAAGAATTCACTTATAAAACATATCAACGCGGGGCTAACAAACACTGATCCTGTAATCGACGAGGCAAATATTTTATGGCGCCAGATGTATTTCAAAGCACGAACAAATCATAAACATCGTCGGTCGCTTATCCATTGAATATAATTGCAAGGTATTTTATGAGCGCCATCTGGTGGGTGCTAAAGACCGCTTGTTTCTGTCCGTATTGTTGCACTTCCCTCAGTTCGTTCGCTACTGACGTCACTACCATGCGGACGAGATCTTGCCCTGAACTACAAGAAGGCGGAGAGTGAATGAACAAACTATAAAAGGGTCTAAAGAAAACATTGACGCATAAGAGATGGAAATAGAGAATGAGATGACAATGATAGATGGTTAAAAACTTGCTTCCGTCACTACCATGTGGACGAGATCTTGCCCTGAACTACAAGAAGGCGGAGAGAATGAAGAAACTATAAAAGGGTCTAAAGAAAACATTGACGCATAAGAGATGGAAATAGAGAATGAGATAACAATGATAGATGGTTAAAAACTTGCTTCCGTCACTGCCATGTGGACGAGATCTTGCCCTGAACTACAAGAAGGCGGAGAGTGAATGAACAAACTATAAAAAGGTCTAAAGAAAACATTGGCGCATAAGAGATGGAAACAGAGAATGAGATGACAATGGTAGATGGTTAAAAACTTACTTCCGTCAATACCATGCGAATGAGATCTTGCCGTGACCTACAAGAAGGCGGAAAGAGAATAAAGAAACTATAAAAAGGCGTAGAGAGAACATTGGAGTATGAGAGATGGAAATAGAGAATGAGATAATAATAATAAATGGCTAAAAAATAAACTTTGTAGCCGAACTAAAAAACAAAAGGTAAAGCAACACGCAACAAGGCAACATGTTTTCAGTGGCTGTATTCAGAAATGTATACTAAAAAAAAGCAAGTAGAAAAAATGTGGTGCGTTTGTAGAGGCTTAAAAATAGTACTTGAAATAAAAACATAAAATAACATAAGATAAAAATACGTAAACTTTGTACATAGATAACAACACATACACACACACACACACAAAATATATATAGTCACAGTAAAACATGACAAAAAAGAGTATGGAAAAAAAAAATGCATTCACGCTTCCATAAAAATCCTCCCCCCTTCCCAAGCGGAGCAGAGACAAATTAGCAGCGTCGGGCGTGGCGGCGGGTCCGAGGCGTCGCTTGTTTGTGCTGGATTATGTTTCCTTTGCGTATTCAGAGAGAGTTTTTAAATTTATCTTTATCTCACACTATTAAAACTATATGGTCTTTCACGTATGGTCTTCTTGCAGTGTAAAGGACATTTTTTTTTTTTCTCTCTCTCTCTCTCTCTCTCTCTCTCTCTCTCTCTCTCTCTCTCTCTCTCTCTCTCTCAGGACACCTCTCCTCCCGAAATTGACCTATCTTTTGGCCACTCCTCTGAGCTTTTTATAGGTGCAGCGAATAGCGGGCTTTTTTTTTTCATTATTGTTTCCTTTTTTTGCCCATGAGCTGTCTCCTCTGCTGTAAAAAATAAATAAATAAATAAAATAAAATCTGTATTATTTATGTATCTATTTTTCTCCCTCTCTCTCTTAGCGTCGCCGCACTTCATCACTCAATCGTTCCATCTATTCTTCGTAGCCATATAATAACGTGAAAAATAGTGACACCTAATCCTCACGTTTTCTATACATCGTGACCCCGTTAACAAGCCTGAGTGACGGCGATAACACGACGGTTTGTTTGCCTCGCCGAAGTGAAGGGAAACTCGCACATTAATCAGGGTACAGCACTCTCTCTCTCTCTCTCTCTCTCTCTCTCTCTCTTTTATTGTCCCATATTGCATCACTATCCTGTCCTTTGTCAGGGTCTGTTACTACCACCACCACCATCACCACCACAGGTCTGGCGCACACCAAGCCTTCCCTAATACCTGTCAATTGATATTCCTTGCTCGTGAAGGTACCGTGAACTATTCTGACAAGGCAATCGAGCCGTATTCAAGTTACCCCAGGAAAACGACAAGAATGGGTCATGAATCAATTTTACATGACGGTAAACACAACCTCTCTCTGTAATCAGGAAAAGGTCATCAGAATCTGTTCGTCCTATCCAAGGCTGTTTTGCATCACTGTCACTCGCCTGCCAAGTGACTGTCGCGTCGAGGGGACGCTGGACGCCGTGGACACACAATGAAACTGCCAGGCCATTCCAAGAAATGCCGACACGAACCAATACGTGTTCCTAACTGGTTTGACATAAATGGAGAGATGACGCTACAGTCCACAAAATGCCTAAACTCATAAGGCACTGAGAGAAAAAAAAGATAAAAGAAAAAATGATGAATCTAACTCAAAATCTAATCCTCAACCCTAAAAAAAAAAATCTCATTCCTTTCCCCATACACAAAGTAAGTATTCATACCCACACATTTAAACAACCATACACTTAAACACACACTTTTCAGTCTTATAAACACACGAGTAAGGCTGGACTAATGAGGAGGGGCTGCCGAGAGACGGTCAAGGGAAGCAAACATGAAATTCAGCATAAAACGGGATGATGTCGTTCACGCGAGACAACGAATGGTACTTCATGGACATTTCCTTCGGTGTGTGTGTGTGTGTGTGTGTGTGTGTGTGTGTGTGTGTGTGTGTGTGTGTGTGTGTGTGTGTGTGTGTGTGTGTGTGTGTGTGTGTGTGTGTGTGTGTTTGTGTGACCATACTAAACACAACCCTCTTAAGTCTATCTACCAAGGCATCCAATAGCAAAGTGTCGCAGGTTGTCTGGCTCGTTTTCTCTCGCTCACATTCATTCAAATCATCAAATATATTCTCGAGGAAGTTTTGAATACTCTCGGTAAGCGTTGCCAGCGTGGGAGAGTGCCAGGCGCAGGATATCCGACTCTGCAATCTTGAAATAATTGTTTGAACGTGACCAGTGAAGCAAAATCTAGATGGAATCCCACTATTATTTTGTTTGCCGTGGCCTTTCTGAGAGCCCGATGTAATACTTGTTGATTGGGGCGGGATGGGAATTGTATTTTATATTTGTGGGTGAACAGCCCTAAGACTTAAGCAAACATTTCTCTTTGGAATCATATATACATTTATTTCTCGTGTTGGCAGTATGTGCATCAACACTAAAAATGGAAAATAGTTTTGTTTCCTCGATTGTCAATTAACTAGAAAGGGGAGGAAAACTACGATATTTTTACATGGTTTGCCCAATCACACACACACACACACACACACACCACATATTGCTACCGTTCCAACCCACATCAGCACACAAAGAAACACAGGCTGCCACTTCCACCTCGATAAGTTCAGGTAAAAAAGAAATTAGGAGTGACTTGGAAACGCTCAGACTTCTCCATTAAAATATTTACGAGTAGTTGTGCGCGCGTCCTATTAGAGAGGTTGTTGTTTCCTTCCTACCGCAGGCTTTGTTGATTTCTTAGCGTTATTACAGCACGCCCTGAGTTATGAGCTGAAAAAGGTAAGTTTTGCTTAATCTAGCTGAATAAACTTCTGCTTGAGACCAAAAGCAACATATTTCTCATCCCTTCCTTTTTCTATTACAGCAAAGCCCTTCGTTTCACCTTCTCCCCTCCTTCCCCTCTCTAGTGGAGCACGCACGCACACACGCAAGATAGTGTGTGTGTGTGTGTGTGTGTGTGTGTGTGTGTGTGTGTGTGTGTGTGTGTGTGTGTGTGTGTGTGTGTGTGTGTGTGTGTGTGTGTGTGTGTGTGTGTGTGTGTGTGTGTGTGTGTGATTTTTTTTTCTTTCGCCATCTCTCTCTCCCCTCGCTGGCATTTTTTACTAACTCTCGGCTGCCGCGTCACTGGCCTGCAAGTTTCTGGTCCATTGGTCAGCAAGGAAGTTGTTACGAAGCGAGCACTATCCTCCTTCCCCTATCGCTCTCACTCTCACATCTTCCCCCTCTCTCCCTCCCTCTCTCTCTCACATTTCCTTTCATCTGTTATTGCGAAACCTTGAGTCAGCATCCTCACCCGTCCTGACGTATCATTTCCCACCTGATACACTTTTTTTATCTGACGGCTTTCATTCACGCCCACATCTAGCTCTTTAGAATTCAATAACGCTCCAAGATACATCGGGGTACATTAATTCTTCCTGCATGATTCTCTTCTTCTTCCTCCCTCGAGCAGAAAGCATCTTATGAGGAATACGGCGTTCTTAATCCCCTGTGCTTCTTTCTGTTTCCTTATCCGCTCATTGCTTCGGCGCTGCTCACGAGGGGCGACGAAGCGACCAGCAACACAAAATCGAGGCTCAGCGGTCGTCAATAATAGATTAAGAACAGCAGCACAAGAAGGGATTTGGGTGGTAATAAATGACGAGTTGTGAACATTCGAGGAGGGAAGTGTTGGATGAAGGAGACGGACGAAGAAAAGAAAGACGATAACGAAAATGTGTGAAGCAAAGTTAGGGATTGAAGACAGAAGGAAACACAGAAGAGATTACTCGGAACGTCCTGGAACTGTTTTTTTTGTCTCTGTATATATTCATTTGTTTAACTGCGCGTTCATCTTTACTAACGGGAGGTGTGAGAGAAGAAGGGATTACCTGGAACGTCCTGTAACTAATTTGTTTATCTCTGTATATATTCATTTGTTCCAGTGCGTATTAATCTTTCCTAACGGGAGGTGTGAGAGAAGAAGGGATGGTTAACTGTGACGCTTTCAGCATACACAACGAATAATTCCAAAGGCCACAAGAGAGATTAGTCGGGTTCTCAAGAGAGTGTTTCACGTTCACGGTAAAAGAGAAGGGAGCCAGAGAGAGGTGGAAGAGAATGAAAGGAAAAACAAAAGGAAGAGAGAAAAAAGTTTGAAATACAGACATGAATGAAGACAGAGGTGAAAGTGATCAGAATGTAGAAGGAAAGAACTACGAGTCAGCAAAAGGGAAGTGTGCCAGGGAAGTAGTAGAGATTTAACAAGGGGAGAAAGAAAGGGGATAAAAATGAGATGGAAGATGAAAAAGTGTTAAAATAAGAAGTACAGACATGAATGAAGACAGAGGTGAAAGTGATCAGAATGTACAAGTAAGGAAAGAACTACAAGTCAACAAAAAGGGAAGTGTGTCAGAGAAGTAGTAGAGATTTAACAAGGGGAGAGAGAAAGGGGATAAAAATGAGATGAAGATGAAAAAAAGTGTTAAAATAGGTATATGAAAAAAAAACGAAGCGGAGAGAAATAAAGGAACAAAGACGAAAAAAACACAGCAACGGAAAAGAGTTAGAGGAAAGGGTCAGAGAAAGAACAGGAGAGAGAGGGGGGAAGGAAGACGAGAGAGAATGGGAATGAGAAAAAGTGTCAAAAAATGATCACCCAAAAAATGAAGCCAGGAAAAAAACGAACAAAGAGGAAAAAATAAACAACGGTAAAGTGTGAAGAGAGGAAGAATCAGAGAGAACAGGAGAGAGGGGGGAAGGAGAACGGGAGAGAATGGGGATGGAGAGGCGAGGAGGGAGGCGGTATAGTAGTTGCCTGGGGGGTGAGAGGCAATGAGGGAGGAGACCGCCTCGTGTGGGCAGCCTCAACCACGGGAGAGCCTTCATAATGGATCCTCTTAAATAAGGCGTTGGAATATTTTGCGGCTTTGACTTCTGAGGGATGTGCAGGGAAATTATGAGAGAAGAGGAGGAGGAGGAGGAGGAGGAGGAGGAGAAGGAGGAGGAGTAGAAAGGCAAAAAGGAGTATAATGAGAACAAATTTGAGGAAGAACAGCGAGTCGAGGAAGAGGAAAAAGAGGAGGAAAAGAAGCAGGCGGGGAAGGAGAAAATAAAGATGCAGACGAGTAAATGGCAGGATAAAACAAGAAGAAGGAGGAAGAGGAAGAGGACGAGGAGGAGGAGAAGGAAGAGGAAGAGGAGGCGGAGAAGGGAATACACGAACGAGTAAAAAGTTGGGTGTCGAAATGAGAAAAAAAATGAGGAGGACGAGGAGGAGGAGGAGGAGGAGGAGGAGGAGGAGGAGGAGGAGTAGGAGGAGGGATCGGCTTAGCAATGGGAGGAGGAGCGGAAAAATAAGGATTACAAGATAAGGAGACAAAAATAAGGTTGAAAGCGAGTAAAAAAAGGGAGGGTGGAAAATGAGAGAAGGAAACTACCAGAAAAACCCGGATTAGCGAGAGAGAGAGAGAGAGAGAGAGAGAGAGAGAGAGAGAGAGAGAGAGAGAGAGAGAGAGAGAGAGAGAGAGAGAGAGAGAGAGAGAGAGAGAGAGAGAGAGAGAGAGAGAGAGAGAGAGAGAGAGAGAGAGAGAGAGAGAGAAAAATTAGATTAGAGCAAAGGGAAGAAATTGCTATGCAAGAACTAGTAGGAAGAGAAAAAAAAGAACTATACGCATAGCACTGGGAGAGAGCACACCTCCGCCAAAGATCTTCCTGAAAATTGGTATGGGCATCAACTGTGATCCTATGCATCATATAGAAGCATTTGTTTCGAAATTTGATGAAATTTTTTTTTTTTTGGAAACTATGACCTTGGGCGACCTTTTCGAGGTCAAGGACAAAGGTCAAGGTCAAGGTCATGCAAGGTGCATTATATGTAATCATTTGTTTCGAAATTTTATGAAATTCTATTTTTTGGAAACTTTGACCTTGGGCGAACTTTTCGAGGTCAAGGTCAAAGGTCAACGTCAAGGCCATGCAAGGTGCGTCTCTCCATGAGCTAAAATATGAACCAAGTCTGAAGTCTCTACGATGAAGAGAACCGAAGTTATGGCCAATCTGACGTTTTGTGCGACCTTGACCTTTGACATCAAAAATTTAATGGGTTCTTTTCTGGATGGACACGAAGATTCCCTGAAAACATTGGTTGAGATAACCGCAAAATTGTGCACGGGAGACTGCTAACGAACGAACAATCAAACAAACAAACAAACAAATAAACATACGTACTAACCGGACCGACAATTTAACCTCCAACTTCGTTGACGGAGGCAATAAAGTTGCCTAGATACGGAGGAGAAAAAAGAATAATGATGACGATGATGATGATGATGATGATGGTGATGACGAGAAGTAAAATAAGAAAGTTACCGAGCCCTAACAAAAAAAAAAAAACCCTTCAGTATACTCGCAGGCGTTGTCGTGGAGAGTCAAAGAAATAACCAAGAAAACAAAACAAAAAGTACCACCGGCGAGCTGATTAGAGGGAGAAAAGATAAATATTTTCCCTTCCTGCATTATCCACGCTAATTAACTCGGAGTAATGATGAAGACAGTAATAAGACTACTACTACTACTACTACTACTACTACTACTACTACTACTACTACTACTACTACTACTACTACCACTACTACTACTACTGCTATTACTACTACTACTACTACTACTACTACTACTGATACTACTAGTAACACTACTACTACTACTACTATTACCTTTACTACTGCTACTACTATTACTACTACTACTACTACCATTACTACTACAACTACTACTACTACTACTACTACTACTACTACCACTACTACTACTACTACTACTACTACTACTACTACTACCACTACCGCCACTACTACCACTACTACTACTACTAACACTACTACTACTACTACTACCACTACCGCTACTACTACTACTACTACTACTACTACTACTACTACTACTACTACTACTACTACTACTACTACTACTACTACTGCTACTGCTACTACTACTACTACTACTACTACTACTACTACTACTAGCTAGAAAAACAGTAGGGCTATTAACGGTAATAATATTCATCTAAAAAAATATTTGCCGCCACACGATTAAAAAAAACACGGGGAACATTTTTATCCAACGCGTTTTTATGACGGGCGACCCTCGAGAGTTGACAAAAGGTGAGCTGTGACAGGTAAACTAATTTAACCCAGGAATTTATTATCCGGATATCCCAGCGGCTTTTTAAATTTACCAGCAATGATAGCACGCAAGGGTGACTTTAGGCCCCTCCCCCGTCCACACACACACCCTCAACGACCCGCACCGTCCAGACAGCCCGGAATGAGAGTCTTTTACTGCGGAAATACTTGTGTCTCTACCTTGGAAAATTTATTGTGGTTAGAGGCGAGAAATTACTGAATTGAGCAAAAGGAAATATCAGTCACTGAACGAAAATACTGCTTTGGTGTAACTGAAAACAGGTTAAAAGAGTTCACTGGGAAACTGTCTGTGTGTTGGAACGGAGACAGGAGAAAGTGAAGGACGTTCGTTTTGAAAATAATTTAATTTTAGGGGAAAGAGGTGAAGAGGACAGTTGGAAAAGGTGAAATAGAACAACGATAAACCAGAGAACAGAACGAAGAGGAGGGGGCGAGAAAAGAGAGGAAAAATGGAGGAGGAGGAGGAGGTAAAAAAATGGCAGAGGAACAAAGAGAAAAGGAAAACGAAGTAGTTAAATGAAAATAAATATGAATATGACAAGGAGAAGGTAGGCGAATGGGAGTTAGATAATACTATATACAAGCAGAAGAAATCAAAGGAAATAAGAGTTAACCGAAGAGGGAAAGGAAAGAGGAAGAGTAAAAATAAAAAGAGGAATAAATCAACTATGGAGAATAAGATAAAGATAGGAACAACGAGACGATAAGTAAATGAATAACGTAACAGAGGAAGAGAACATGAAATTGGTGAAACGAAGAAAAAGAAAGAAGAGGTTTAACAGGGGGAAGAGAAGAACTGGAAGAAAAGGAAGAGGAGGTGAGGGAGGTAAAGGAGAATTAGAAAGCAGTAGAAAAGAAGGAAGGAAAAAGATAACGAGTACGGGAGGGCAGAAGAGAAGGGGCATGGATGAGGAGGCTGAGAATGGGATTGGATTTTTCGTAGTAGGTTCGTGACCACAGCTTGAGGAGGGACGCAAATGAGAGGCTCTTGGCGTGCCCTGTGCAGCTGCTCCTTTCGCACACTCCACACCGAACTCGTGCAGCCTCCACCCACCCCTCCTGATTCTCATATCCCTTCTGCCTTATCACATATCCCCTTCCTCTCACTGGTCCCCTTGGGCATCCAGTAGCCTCCTCTCTCCCCGTTTTCTCCGTACAAAAAAACACTCGAAGCATTAAGAACAAATCACTGTATTGCCTTGGATGACCTTCTTTGAACGAGCAAAAATAAGAGAAAGATTTGGAGGAAAAAAAACAACTTCATTCTCGTTGACATAAGAAGCACATTATCACGCTTTATTTTTTTCCGAATGAATGTAATGTCACTGTTTGTTCCAAGGTTATCACGCTCAAACGCTCAGCGGGAACCCTCAGCGTTTCGTAGTTATACATTTGAAATTATAAAAGAATGGAAAAAATATTATTTGCATAACCATTAAGCTTTGTAATCAATGTTCTGTGACTTCACTGATATGAATGTGTTGTTCTCTTTATAAAGCTCGGCAGTTAGTGTTACCTGTCTGTCTGTCCGATGACTGTGTCTGTCTTGGGAAGATACGACAATTTTTTTATGATTTTTCACCCACAAAAAATTACTTCAGATTGCATGGCACGCATGTCCATTATATATAGAAATATGGGTAAATTATTATTACTTGTACGGTAACAATTTATTCCTTGCATATCGCGCATGTTTAACTGTTTTCTTTAAATTAGTGGTCAGCCTAAAGCTGCAACAACTCAGTATTCTCAACTCCTCCTCCTTCCCTCCCAGCCGTGGTGCGGACCGTGTGGGTGGTGAGCGGCGGGCGCGCCGAGCTGCCCTGCGCCCCGACGCCCAAACACAAGCAAGACTCGGCTCTCGTGGTGCTCTGGTACCGCTACAGCGACACCATCCCCGTCTACAGGTGAGTCAACGTTGCCTCATCATTTCCAACTAACACTGGTCCACTGCATGGCAGGGTCTCCCCTAACGTTCTCGGCGTCTCTCTGTCTCTGTATCTTTCTGCTGCACAAAAGGGTCCCAGAGTACTCTAGAAGTGCCGGGGTGAACCTCTGTGGGGAGTGACATAAAATGTTGCGTGTAAAGCAACAATATGCGACATTTTCATGTTTTATGTTAACGAGTTTATGAACAGCGCTGCGTGCGTTAGTAAAATGTCAAGTAAAAAAACGATTTGATTATCCGTTTTATAATACTGGTATAGTGTGTGTGTGTGTGTGTGTGTGTATATATATATATATATATATATATATATATATATATATATATATATATATATATATATATATATATATATATATATATATATATATATATATATATATATATATCTATATATATATATATTCTCATACAGGCAAGCAGAGGCTAGAGGATTCCCAAACTTCCAAAGAGCAAAGTCAACTCCGATACCTGAGTGACCTGAACCACATGGTTGACAGGTGCCTTCGTTGGTTAATTGCCTGCTCACCGCGGTCAGCGGCTCGTCTGATGCTGCTAAATACTGCCAGGTGCGAGGCGGCGGTATTGAGCAGCGTGATTACTCCAAGAATATTTAACAAGCATACATCCGTGGTATGTTAATGTACGTATATATGTACAAGCGCATATATATATATATATATATATATATATATATATATATATATATATATATATATATATATATATATATATATATATATATATATATATAAACTCACAACACCACACATTCCCATCCTCCTTGCTTGCTGAATGAGACAGCGACCACTAAGTGTCAGCGGAATAATATATTTTTTATAGCTTTGAAAATGCTTGTCTCGTCAAATGGATGAGGAACTCAACCGTTTCTGCAATGAGCGCGTGAATGGCGGGTGAACCTGTAACGAGAGGATGAAGGGGCGCGATATGTAATAAAATGTATTAACACTTGTATATTGTAACACCTACCCACACACACCCATACCCACGCCCACACTCACCCACACACTCGTTCCTCCTCCCCCTAAACTCCAAAAGCACAAGGCACAAGGTCGTAAACTGGAGTCAGAGCGCAGCACGGACTCGTTCCAGACATGCCGCCGAAAAAAAGCAACTCACTCAGCGTTGTTTGTTACAGCAAGCCTCGGCTCTGCTGCACATGACTATTAACTGAACACAGCACTTTATGGGTGTTTTTTTATTGTCCCGACAAAGCATTGAGTGCAGAAAAAGAAGAAACGATATCATTTTGCATTTGAATGCTTTTACCTGCAGTGTAATTAAATTTATCGACTTTTACAAAAATCTGTGTCAGCTTTGTTCTGTTTTTGGTATTATTAACTTGTCAATGCCCCTCACCTCTCTCTCTCTCTCTCACGTGCTTCCCGCGCCTGGAAACTTGGCACCCAACAATGTGATCTCCTTCTCTGAGACTTCACGACGAAAAAGGACGCAGATGGTGTTAGGAAATTAATGAAGGGAAAAAAGTCAGTTTCATGAAAGAAGTTAAGCGACTTCTAGAAATTTGCATTTTGAAGCAGAGATGAGGAGCGCATGAGCGTCCTGGAAAGTGAGTGGGAAGTGTCACAGGTGATTAATTGTGGGAAGCAGCGGCGGCGAGGGAAGGGAGATGAAACATTAATGAAGGAACGATTGCCGTGACTTTAATGGGTAAACGAGGCTTTCCGCGTTGAGAATGAGAAAGACGACAGCTTCCGGCATACAATACTGAGGAAAAAGACATTAGAGTGATGAGAGGTTGTTAAGTAGAAATGATAGGAAAGCCGGGCAAAAGTATTGAATGAAAAGTCAGGGAAATAGAACTGGTGATGAAAATCTTAAATGAGAAACAGAAGATTTGAAATTCCAATATGAAAACTGTGATGAAAGTCATGTACCGTCAAAATAAAACATGCACCGAAGGGTCGCACCGAGCAAGAATTTTCCGAATGAAGAATAACGTTAATGAAAAGAGAGAGAGAGAGAGAGAGAGAGAGAGAGAGAGAGAGAGAGAGAGAGAGAGAGAGAGAGAGAGAGAGAGAGAGAGAGAGAGAGAGAGAGAGAGAGAGAGAGAGAGAGAGAGAGAGAGAGAGAGAGAGAGAGAGAGAGAGAGAGAGAGAGAGAGAGAGAGAGAGAGAGAGAGAGAGAGAGAGAGAGAGAGAGAGAGAGAGAGAGAGAGAGAGAGAGAGAGAGAGAGAGAGAGAGAGAGAGAGAGAGAGAGAGATAGCGCTTTCATGAACACAATAATGACTCGCTCGGAGGGGAGAAAGATGGAGAAAATAAAAATACGTGATGATATATTTTCAAAAAGGGATAATTAAGAGTACATTCCTTTTAGCCGGGCAGTCGTAAGTCACTCACCACAGCCAGTCATTCAGTCATTCAGCTAATTTACTCACCCATCCATACATCTATTTGGTATATGTCCCTTTCTTGAGTCAGCCAATGAGCCGACTAGATAATCACGCAATCACCCAACCAGTCACCGCTAACACCAACCCATCGCTTCAGCTCGCTAATATTTCGTTTACTGGTCAGTCAGTCTACCAAACCATACACTCAGCTAACCAGTCACCCGCTAATCAACCAAAGAAACTTCTCAGTCACAAACAACCCACTTAGCCAGTCCGTTAAACAATACCAGTCACCCGTTTAGCAAATCAGGTCAGGTCAGTAGGTTCCTCATCAACATGGTCTGTTAACTTTCCCAGCGGTGCACCAGGCAATTAGCTGGCCCACATCCCATAAACTTACCCGCTCCCTTCTCCGCACACTCCTCCACTCAAATCAACCAGCCGGCCAGTCAATCAACCAGTATGACCATCGTGCCAGCCAGGACCTCTTAACCCCACTCATCTAATCACTCAAGCCAACCTGAACTGCCTGCATCCTCCACCCACCCACCACAAGCACCCGATCCTCCAGCTAATCAGACAGCTTACCAGCCTTCCTCCTGTCGCCAGAACACCCCTCAGTTCACGTAGTCAATACCTCGTCATCATCGTCATCAACTCAAGTCATACTGGGAGAGGCGCGTTGCTGCTTTGATCTCTATCCTATTTCCGAAGGCCCCTTGAGCAGGCCACGCGGACATCTCCCAATTCCAAACAGCTTCAGGCGGGATCGATGCGCGTGCTGTCGCCTCGGGCACTGCAGACGTCTTCATGATTTCCTCCGTTCCCCACTTTCTCTTTTCTCTTTCTTTCTTCCATCCACTTCTCGACGAAAGTTATGAACGCACCGGCAGTGATGGACGCGCCAATATTGTCAGAGGTGACGTTTACTCCCTGTGCGGCTGATGACGTCTCACGGACCAATTGTTGAGTTGATACACGGCCACTTCAGTGTTCTTTATCATCCTTCATACGATCTCCGTTACGCAAGATGTCAATTCACCTTTATAAGTGATTTTTAGCGGCCATGTCTCACAACAGCGCGGTGAAACATGACTCCCCGGGGTCTTATTTGTGCATTCTTCGTCCTTCGTACAAACACCAACAACGACACTCCTGCCGCGTTGAGGAAGCACACACCGCTGCGAGTAACAAACATCAGCCAATCGGTGGCCTTAAGGGTGAGTCTCCCTGCTGCTGTGCCTCCTTCTATCGAGATGATGAACCTATTCAACGCCTCAAAGTTCTCTATGTTCGCATGTAGGCATCGTAAGGCCACACTTAGAAAGTTTACAATTGCCTAAACTTTGGTGCCAACGAAAGGAATCATGAGTTCACGAAACTTCCAGTCAGGTCGCAGCGCCAAAGAATCCCCAACTTTCAGTGATGACTCCAATGCAGCATCAGCAGAGCATGGAGAGTTAAATCACACTGCCTACAAGAGCCTGATAATAAGAAAGTAAATACTTATTTTGTCAAAATCTTAGATACCTATAAAACTGAGTTATTTCCATAAAATATATACCGAGAAACCGTACAAGAACCATCAGTCTCAGTATCACAGCCCCGTCAGTTATCGACTTCTTTAAAGCAAAAGGAAAGCTTACATCTCCAGCAAAGAGCCACGTGAACGAACGAAACAGCCAAGAACTATTACGCAACCAATCACTTAGTCAGTCAGTTGGGTCAGGTCAAATCTCAAAGTTTCCAATCGCACTACCCGTACAGCTGACGCCACACAAGTCTCAAGATTGTGGTGGTGGAAATACTGCTGGTGGCGGCTGTGGTAAATGCTAGTGTTGTTGTGGTGGTGGTGGTGGTGGTGACAGTGGTGGTGATGGTAATACTTATGGCAGTGGTGGCGATGGTGATGTCTTTATGGTGGAAGTAGTGGGAAGGGTAGTGAAGGTGGTAGTGATAATGGTGGTTGTTATGAGATGATAGTGGTAGTGGTGGTGGTGGTGGTGGTAAGGGTGTATGCTGAAGATGGAGGTGATGGCGGGGCTGCTGTGAGAATTTAGGTGTTGTTGTTGTTGTTGTCGGCGGTGGTGGTAATTGTGCGTGTGCGTGTGCGTGTGTGTGTGTGTGTGTGTGTGTGTGTGTATTCTTAATTATTCCTCTTCAGTTATCCAGACCAATACGTAAAAATGTTACAAAATCGTAAAGTCAGTCTACTTATTACAGCCCTGACTTCATACCAGACAACACTTCGGGCACGTCCACAGCATCACCATCGCTGCTCAGGTCTTAAAGCTGTGTCTCTGAAGTCATGAGCGCGGCTTGTTTGTGGCGGAGATTCTTGGCAGCGGGCGCCGTGGGGTGAATAGGTCTGGCCGCTGCCGGGACCAGATGCTCTATCGCTGCCGGGCGTGGGAAGCAGTGACGCAAATCTTCGTTTCTTACTGGGAGGGTCGGCCATACCACGCCACGACGAACAGGGCAGGGATGATGGACGTGCAGTATTTTTCCTTCCATTACCGCCACTGCATCTCGCTTTTTTTCATATACAACACACACACACACACACACACGAATGGAGCCACCCTAGGTTAATTTTCCCGCACGTCGTCGGGAGAGAAAAAAAAATGCGACCAGTTATTCCAGTGCATGCATGAGGGCGCTGGGTTGCCGAAGGGAGACGGGAAAGGGATATGAAGTGACAGAGGAAGGGAAGGA
Source organism: Eriocheir sinensis (assembly GCF_024679095.1). NCBI lineage: Eukaryota > Metazoa > Arthropoda > Malacostraca > Decapoda > Varunidae > Eriocheir > Eriocheir sinensis. Next base: position 8,832,469 of record NC_066542.1, on the reverse strand, counting down.
GCGGGGAAGATGGGAAGGGAGAAACGACGTAAGGCGGAGAAAGAGAGAAAATGGAAATGGTGGGAAGGAAGGGGCAACAAGAGGCTGGAATATAAAGGGGAGAAAGGAAGAATGATGGATTGTGGAGTGCAGAAGAAATGAGTCGGTGGAAATAAACGAATGATACGGCGTGGAAGGGAAGAAAAAAGTGATAACAAGCGGATATTGCCCGAAGCAGAAGGACGGGGCTAAAAATACATGAAAAAAACTGAATAAGCAAAAAAAGTGGATAGAGACGGGAGGAAGACGGGAAAACTGAGATGAGGGAGACCGGTGGAGTGATGTACAAGAAGCGAGAGACAGTGAGGCGTTCTGAAAGTTAGAAGCGAGAGGAGTGAGTGAGCGACTGAGAGCACGGAAGCGACATGGAAAAAAAAAAAAGAGAGAAAGGAGGGACGCAGCGGAGGAGAGGAGAAAAGAAAGTAGAAAGTGGTGGAAAAAATGAAGATATAACGTACAGGGAGAGAAGGAGAACGCGGGGAAGGAGTAAAAGAATGATGAGAGAGGCGAAAAAGTTGGAAAGTTTCGTTTAGTCGGCGCAACATCTGTGGAGAGAGGCGAGACAAACCTTTCCGAACAAAGACTAAAATTGTGAAAAGTAATAGTTTGTTCTGATTATGCAGATACTACTAATAACACTGCTGCTTCTGTCACACCCATGGTTTTCTATATCTACAAAACAATGCACTAAACCAAACATTTATGGCACACACGTTTATCTGTCCATTAAGTTGTGTTTAAGTTAGAGATATTCACATTCAACAAGAGCATAGGCAAGACTTGGTTTACTAACGGAGTGGTGGATGAGTGGAACAGGCTTGGCGGTCATGTGGCGAGTGGCAATGCGTGCTTCCAGAAAACATTAGATAGATTCGCGGATACTAAGTTGGTTAGCTAAGTAGATTTAGGTGTACAGGAACTTGCAAGAGATACCAAAATACAAGTGATTCTTACAAGGACACGACGCATAAAAGAACGAAAGAGCTTCAAGAGATCGAAGATAAAAAAAACCCCGCCCCGAAAAAGAAATGAGGCAAAAAAAAAAAACCGTATACAAAGAACACGAGAAATAGGCCAATAAGAAAAGAATGGCGAAACTATTGGAGGAAGGCGCCCAGTAAAAGAACGCAGAAAGCAAACCACGAAACAAAGAGGGAAGGGAGTGAACGAAAGAAAAGAAACCTCGAGGCTGTAGATGGCGAAAGGAGGTCACGCGTCAGGAGCAAAGGCAGAAGGAAAGGAATGAGGGACGAAGGAAGGAGGAAGAGATGGAGAGCGAGGGAGTAAGGGAGAAAACGAGAGAAGAGGGAGGCGGAAGGAAAGAAGGGAGGGGGAACAAAGGGAGAGAGGTATATAAACAGGGAGGGAAAGAGAGGGGACAAGGAGGGAAGGAAACGGAGAGAGAAGGAAGGAAGAAAAGAAAGAAAAAGAGGAAGAAAGAAAACGGGAAGCGCGGTAAGATGTAAAAAATAAAGAAGGAAGGAAGGAAGCAAAGAAGGAAGGAAAAATGAAGTAAAGATGTAAGGGAGGAAAGAAGGAAAAAAAGAAAGAAGGAAGGGAGGAAGGAAGGAAGGCAAGAACGTGTGACAGGAACGCTATACTGAGGGAGATTGGGAGATGGGAACGGATTGCCTCTCACCGACTAGCCAATCAGCGCCTGCCCTTCGTTTTCCTCGCGACTTATCACACACACACACACACACACACACACACACACACACACACCATCATCAAAGCGTCTGGTCTCCCATTAGTCGCCTTTCCCATCAAGTGGATTCAATAGCAACGCATCTGCTTCGGCCATTAATCAAGTCCCTTCTCCGGTAATTAACGTATAAAACAATGCGTCAAATATATATATGAATGCATGTTCGCTTGCTTTGTTATCGTCTCCCTCTATTCTCTCTCATCTTTGTTATCTTTTTGTATTCCCTTCTTTCCCTTCTTCTTCATCTCCCTCTCTCCTATCTCCCTCCTCCTCTGCCCTCTCTTCCTTCTTCTCCCTTCTATCTACACGTTTCTTTATATCTTTGATGGTGAAGGCAATAAATAGTTCACCAGTGTGTGTGTGTGTGTGTGTGTGTGTGTGTGTGTGTGTGTGTGTGTGTGTGTGTGTGTGTTGACGCGTGCGCTGAATTGCCAAAGAAGAGTCAGGAGATTAAAGAAATAGCGAGGAGAGGGATGGCGGAAGAGGGGGAAAAAATGTTCGAATAGCAGAAAAAAGAAAGGAATGAGGCGAAGGAGATGACGAGACTTCAGGAAAATCGAAAGAAAGCGATGAAACAATGTAATAAGAGGAGACAGAATAGCGAAGATCGAGAGTATAAAAGAGAGAAAGAAAGAAAAATTTGAGAGGGGAAAGAAGAGTCGGTAAAGTGGTTAAGAGTAAGTGAAAAGGATCACACAAACACCGTAGAGTTATTGGATGACGGAGCGAGCGGGAGAAAGAAAACGGAGAGAGGAGGATAAGGGAAACGTGGGTAACTGTGATAAGGGAGGGAGATAGTGAAGAGGGCATAGGAGGAAGAGAATAATGATGAGAGAGAGAGAGAGAGAGAGAGAGAGAGAGAGAGAGAGAGAGAGAGAGAGAGTTCTGCCGTGGAGGGGAGACTGCTTTGTTCCCAGGAAGGAAAAAAAAAAAGAGGAAAAAGGAGAACGAGAGGCGACGAGTGAGACAGGAGCAAAGGAAAGAAAGGTGTTAAGTGGTGGAGGATGGGAGGGGAGGGGAGACACAATGGAGGTGACAGGTGGTGTGGAGGAGGGGCAGATGGGGAGGGGAGAAAGAATGGAGCGGACAGGAGGTTGGGGAGAGAGAGGGGATGGAAATGGAGGGAAGGGGAGGGGAAGGGGGTGAGAGAATGGCGGTGACCGTGCGTTGGTCCTCACAAAGAACGCGAGAACGAACTAATTATTGGATTTTCTGAGGGAACAAAAGACAAGTGTCACCGTTGGGTTTCCGCTTCATGTGTGTGTGTGTGTGTGTGTGTGTGTGTGTGTGTGTGTGTGTGTGTGTGTGTGTGTGTGTGTGTGTGTGTGTGTGTTTTGTCCTTTCTTTCGGTTACGTTTTTTTTTTTTGTTGTTGTTGTTTCTGTCGTCTTGTTTATCTGTCTGCTGGTTATGATTCCACCTGCTTTGTTTCCACTTCACTTCACTCCCCTCCCCTCCCCTCCACTTCACTCCCCTCCCCTCCACTTCCCTCCACTTCCCTCCACTTCCTCCCTCCCTCCCTCCCTTCACTTCACTTCACCTTCCCTTCCTTCCTTCCTTCCTATCCCTTCCCTTCCCTTCCCTTCCTATCCTCTTCCCTTCCCTTCCTTCCTTCCTCCTCCTCCTCCTCCTCCTCCTCCTCCTCCCTCCCTCCTCTTCCCTCCCTCCCTCCACTCCACTCCACCCACTCCACTCCACTCCACCCTCCCACCCACCCACCCACCCACCCACCCACCCACTCCACCCACCCACCCACTCCACTCCACTCCACCCACTCCACCCACTCACCCACCCACTCCACTCCACCCACTCCACTCCACCCACTCCACCCACCACCCACCCACCCACTCCACTCCACCCACTCCACCCACCCACCCACCCACCCACTCCACTCCACTCCACCCACTCCACTCCACCCACTCCACCCACCACCCACTCCACTCCACTCCTCCCACCCACTCACTCCACTCCACTCCACTCCACTCCACTCCACTCCTCTCTCTCTCTCTCTCTCTCTCTCTCTCTCTCTCCATAACACCCACACACCTTAATAATAATCTCGCACTTTGACTTCGGTGTAAGAGGGACGTACAGGTTACCTCGGGTCACGGTAATTGTTCATTAAGACAAGCCTTGTTTACAGCCCCTTCCCCGCGCCTGCCGCCGTTCTTCATCACGCGCCAAGTTTACCCAATTCTCCTTCCTTTGACCTTGTTGGCACTTTCCTTTATGTCCTGCCTCCCCCTCCCTGCGTCCTCTCTCTCTCTCTCTCTCTCTCTCTCTCTCTCTCTCTCTCTCTCTTTGGTCTTTTTTAACCTTGTATCTCAACCTGTCCTTTCATCTACCTCCTCCTCCTCCTCCTCCTCCTCGTTCTATTCCTTCTCATTCTTCTCATCTTCATCATCTTCCACGGTCTCCTCCTCCTCCAAACACTCCATTTTTTCCCCCTCTCCTCTCCCTTTCCTCTTCCTCCTCCTCGTTCTCTTTGGGGAAATTTCTTTACACCAACAGATTTTTCCTCCACTCACATCGCTTTCAACATTTCTTTTATGGCAGAGATGTAACGTGTTATTGGCCGTTTGATGTTACTCCGTTGAAGTTAAAGACAGACAACCAAGTCTCCCATAGGGTCTGCTCGATGGTGGCCCTTCAACCCTTTACTTAATACCTCCCCTTCACTCTTCGCCTTTCTGCCTTGCGAATTCCTCCTTCATACACGCGCCCCGAGCCCTCGTCGGCATAATGAGGCGTCGGGCGACTCAAGATACTCGCCCGAGTGACGACAAGCGACAGTGTGCCTTGCCGCGACAGCCCACAGGACCTTATACTTCCAAGGCACGTCAGGTGAGCACGGGAGTAAATATGATGAAGGAAAACGGTAAAGATATGACAGAGGTCGCTAAGTCACGTCCGGCGGCGTTTTTTTTTTTTTTACAACAAAGGAGACAGCTCAAGGGCACACAAAAAAAGGAAACAATAATAAAAAAAAGCCCGTTACTCGCTGCTCCTATAAAAAGAATCAAAAGAGGTGGCCGAAAGAGAGGTCAATTTCGGGAGGAGAGGTGTCCTGATTGTGAGGCGTTTAAAAGGGTGATGATGGAAAAGATATACCGAAAAGAAAATGCTGAAGAAAATAGAGTTCGAAGGTGAGTCGAAAAATATAACGTTAGAAAAATGGATGTAGAGTTGTGATAGATGACTGGCTGATGTGTTTCTGAGTACTTCCTCGTGCTTTTTCTCACGGTCAAGTCGGTTAGCCAAGGGTAACACAAAAACAGAGTCCGCAACACGCTGTTCCCGCAACTTCCTTCCATTTGGGGATCATTTTTCACATATCCGTGATGCCAGAAAAAAAACTCCTCCGCCCCTTTCTCCTCTCTTATTCACTTCATAAATCATTCTTCTCATCGATGTCTCAGATTACTTTAACACTTTTTTCGTCACTATATTTAATTTCCTCCCTCCGTGTGTCTTCCCTTTCACCGGTATCTTTCCTCCACACACCCTTTCCCTCTCCTCCTCCTTTCAATGGATCTGTTTCCTTCCCTTCCTTTCTTCTTGCTAGAGTCTTCCTCTCTCTCCCTTCTCCCCTCCATGAGCCTTCCTCACTTAATGGACCTTCCTTCGTTTTGCTATGGCTCGCCTTTAACTCTCGGCGGGATGGTATTCCTCGGGACGCCGCCTGGCCGCCCTCACCTATCGGGCTTCTCTCAATGACATTCAGGTCGGCACTGTCAGACGCGTCCGCCTCTCACACCAACTATTTCTAAAGGACGAAAAGGAGATCAATCGGGTTCTAATGAGTGTTCTTTTGGCTTCATGGTACAGAAGAAAGGTCAAACTAAAACCAGGGCCATAAAACTACCTATGGAAATGCCCCAACCTCCTAAGAAAGCCCTGTCAAATAAGTGTATCTTTAGTAATACGACCCTCACTCTTGCCACTCAAAGCCTCTCAGGTGTAGGCAAATTTTAGCACCCCGCGGATTACCCCCACTCGCACCGACGCAATAACAAAACGTGGACACAATAGCAGACCTCTTTTTAACTTCGAGGGATGTCCGAAGCGCAAAAGAAGTTGTAGAATTTAAAAACAAGTGAAGGAAGGCACTGGTGGGAGGATGTTAAAAGATATCTAGGGGTTTAGCTATAGTACTCAAACTCCTTTCTTCATTCGAGAGCTGTGTCTGATGCAGGTAGTGACTAGAAGAAAAAGATGGTAGCATGCCATATTTCAATGATCATGTTAACGCAGTGGCAGGAGGATGTGAGGGGAGGACAGTACTATGAATCCAGGCGGTGCTTTCTCAGCCTCTGTGTGGTGTGTGTTTTGGGCGAGGTTCGGTATTTGGGTCGTGTTTGTGGACCCGTATCAATAAAAGCGATAACAGTGGAGGAAAAGCTGTGTTGTTGTCGTGCGTGACCTTGAAACTCGAGATGGGGGAAAGTAATGGTCGTTTTTTCTTACCAAAGCTCCCGAAAAAAGCAAAATTTTCAGTGTCATTTCACGGATCGTTATATTAGTTACGTTCATCCCATTTTCTTTTTCCCTTGGGCTTCCCGTTTCGCTCCCTCGGTGGTGGTAGATTCTCTCTCTCTCTCTCTCTCTCTCTCTCTCTCTCTCTCTCTCTCTCTCTCTCTCTCTCTCTCTCTCTCTCTCTCTCTCTCTCTCTCTCTCTCTCTCTCTCTCTCTCTCTCTCTCTCTCTCTTCCCATATTCTATTTTAAGCCATTATCTTTCATCTCCGGAGCAAGTTTTCTTTCTCTTTTAACCGGTTCCTCCGCCATTGTTTTTGTGAGGCCGCGAGTTGGCTCCCCCGACGAGATTTAGTTTTCTGCCCGACGGCTGATGGTTGTGGAGTCTGGTGTGGCGTCGCCTAAGAGTGTGGCGCCGGCAGAGGTATGGCGTCTAGGGGAGGATGGAGGGATGTGATAATGTATAAGGAGGGAGTGTGGCGTTGATTGGGAAGGGTATCTGGATACCTCTCCTCCCGAAATTGACCTCTCTTTCGGCCACTCCTCTGCACTCTTTTTAGGAGTAGTAAGTAGCGGGCTTTTTTTCATTATTGTTTTCTTTTTTATGCCCTTGAACTGTCTGCTGTAAAAAAAAAAAGAATGAGGCTTCTGATTTGGGTGAGGCGGTAATGCTCGGGTGAAGAAGTTTGCAGGATGTGACGAAGAGTGTGTCTGAGGTGGTAAGCAGGGTGGTGCGTGGAAGGTGAGGTAGTATGTGTGAATGTACGGTGGATAGGTGTGAGGTGTGGTTTGCAGGGGTGATAAAAGGGGTGGGATATGCATCAAGACACCCCTCCACCCGAAACTGACCTCTCTTTTGGCTACTCTTTACTTTTTATTTTTGTGGGAGGGGCGAGTAGCGGGCTTTTTTTTTTACCCTTTTTGTTGCCCTTGAGCCGTATCTATTGATCTAAAAAATAATGGATGTGGGTGAGGTGGCCAGTGGACGTGGGATGATGATTGTGGGTATTAGTGGAACGGTAGATGAGTGTGAGGTGGTTCATTGGGGCGTAGTGATGGTTGGGAATGAGTTAATGGGTGAAGGTGGAATAGTGTGAATGGTTGAAGATGTGTGTGGGTGGATGAAACGGCGTGTGTAGGTGTGAGTGCAGGGACGATAGCTCGTTTTAAGAGTAGACTTGACAGGTACATGGACGAGGATGACAGGTGGTAGTGGGGGGGGGGAGGGATTTGGAGCTTCCTTGTGTAGACCAGTCGGCCTCTTGCAGTCACCCTATGTTCTTATGTTCTTATGAGATTAGTGAGGAAGACGTCGTGAATGGGTCTGAGGAGGTATATGTGGGAGAGGTAGAAGGTTGAGATGAGGGTGCTTGGCTTATGAGATTAGTGAGGAAGAAGTCGTGAATGGGTTTGAGGTGGTCTATGTGGGAGAGGGAGAAGGTTGAGGTGGGGGTGCTTGGCTTATGAGATTAGTGAGGAAGAAGTCGTGAATGGGTTTGAGGAGGTCTATGTGGGAGAGAGAGAAGGTTGAGGTGAGGGTGCCTGGTGTTGGTGAACGTTCAGACTCTTCCCCAGCCATGCCAGATTGTCGTACTTAGAACATTGCATTAATCAGTACCAGGCCCTAACACTGTCTCCTCCGCCTCGGTAACTAGATTAATATATAGTTATCGTTAAGATGGTTGATTATTGATGTCATTTTATAACAGCCAAGTGTCAAAAACCGGTATATCGTCACCTTCGTAAAAAAACTGCCTAAGTCATTGTTTTCTACTTGTCAGGAAATCAGAAAAAAAACCTGTCATTATTTAATTTGGCTTAAGATTAAGGCAGAAATGAAAAGGACAATTCTAGAACACTCACACCCTGAATAATGAGGGCAACTATGCAGAAATGGGCGTCACATGTTGAAAAATTGATGTAAACAAAAACCTGGAAATCGCTGAAAAATGACTTAGGCGATTATTTTATGAGGGTGACGATATGCAATGAGGTGAATACGATAAATTGGCAACATTGATTTCCACCCTGTTACCAATTCATATTCACTAGACACTCACATGATCTCGACTCCCACACGATACTCAATCACTGTCGTCTAAAGCGTTCTGAGAGTATTCCTACCACACTTCTGCACTCCCCTTCCGTGGCTCGGTAACCTACATTCCCTTTAACTTTTCTCCGCTCGCAGAAAAAAAAAGCAGTCTTACACATTGTGATATTCGCGGTCGGATCATTACGGTAAAGTGAGCTCCCTTTTGGATGATTTGACGAAATGCTTATTATGCTGAGTGAAACCAACGCCGCCTAAAGCTGACACCGCGATCGAATACCACACATCTAACTGGAGTGTTCCCGAATTCTGCCGAGATATGTTGAGAACTTGGTGAAGTAAGAACAGCTTTAATATCAGACATCGATGCCTCGTTCAGTTGTGTAGTTTTTTTTTTGGCTATTAAAGCGAAATATGTATATGATTCTTCCACTTACAATTACAAGCACGATGGAAGGCTGGCAATGTAGTCCTGGGGCGAGGTGGAAAAGCTGCGTTGAATTCATGTTAATTGTCTAAATAACAGCTGTAAATAGTGCGCCGGGCGAAAATATTTCCAGCAATGTTTTTCCGATATGTAAAACACCACGAAATAGCTACACATTTCAACACGATCCTCTATAGTAAAGAAGACTTACAATTTGGTCTTCGGAGGTCAAACGTCAAATGGTCACATCAGGAGAGCAAATGCAAATCTTCGATATTCCAAGGCCTTGTTCATCGTCTCAGCATGTTCATATTAGACCAATCTCCAACTAACATGGCCAGTGCTTCACTCCGAGTTATTTCCAAGCTGTGAAGAGCCTCAGTGAGAGTAAATGATTGAAGTATATAACATTCTCTGACGTCATAAAAATCTATTAATCGACCATAGAATCGTGTATCAATTTCACTAACATTATCTACCCTCTCCATCATATTGATACCTATGATTTAAGAGGATGTTACTATGCTATTGTTGGAATTATCATTTCTTTTATTATTTCTATTATTATGTATGTTACTTGCTGATATGGACCTTGGTGGTGGTGTTGGTGGGGAAGGGGTAGTAACGTGCGGGAACGAAACCTCGGCAACTGGGAGCAATAAAGTGTTATCCCCGACAGCTATGACGCCCGGGAGGGGGAGTTCACCTCGGGCGTCGGGTGGGCGGACGAGGGGGAGCTGGGCGGGCGGGCGCACTTCATCCCCTCCTCGGAGCCGCCCACGCTGGTGCTGGAGCCCGCCCACGCCCGCGACCAGGGCGTGTACACGTGCAGGGTGGACTACCTGCTCTCGCCCTCCACCACGGCTGTCGTCAATCTCACTGTTGTGGGTGAGTATCTGTGTGTGTGTGTGTGTGTGTGTGTGTGTGTGTGTGTGTGTGTGATCGGCTATCTATCTACATTTCTGCCTTCCTTTTCACCTGTTATATCTCCACGCATGCTCGCACGCACGCGGGCGGATGGACGGACGGACGGACGGACGGACGAACACACACACACACACACACACACACACACACACACACACACACACACACACACACACACACACACACACACACACACACACACACACACACACACACACACACTTTTAATACAGTGGATACCGCCCTCGCCTCGCAATCACCGGTCCAGTGTTCCAGGCGAACCATGTGCAGACAATTTTATTTTAAACTGTCTTGTTTCATACAGTCTTTGTTCACCTACTGCTGCCTCTCTTTACGCCAGGGACAAAAAAATATAAATCCCAGCGTCCCGTGAATGCTAACTGGATTAAAACTTCAAACGGGGCAGAACAAGTCCAGCAAAAAATTCAATTCCTGTAGACTACTGGTTGAGGGAACACACACACACACACACACACACACACACACACACACGCTATCACACTCTTGACAAACTATCCAAAGCTTCATTCCTAAAAGTGATGATGCTGAAATCCCAGATCTATTTATTATGGAAGCAACAAAGACAGTAAGAGGAACGTCGACAATAACAATACCAGGAACTCTACGAGAACAACCTCGAAATAAACCAAAAACGACAAACCAAAAGACCAAAAGCAAATAAAACCACAAAAAAAAGCTTTCCAGGAACGGTGATTTGGTAGCGTGTAAATATGAAGTGAAAGAATGATGGCAGCGATTAAAAGGGGATTGTAATTATTCTGAGTATTTCTTTGTTGAGGGAAGCTGAAAGGATATTAGGATTAGAATTCTTCTCCCGAAATTGACCTCTCCTCTCCTCCTCTGTACTCTTTTTAGAAGCAGTGAGCAGCGGGCTTTTTTTCATTATTGTTTTCTTTTTTTTTATGCCCTTGAGCTGTCTCCTTTGCTGTAAAAAAAAAAGATAGGTGAGGAGTAATGTTCTGAATGGGGGGCTTTTTTTATTTATTTATATTTATTTATTTATTTATTTTCTTGCCCTTGAGCTGTCTACCTTGCTGTAAAAAATAAATAAATAAATAAATAAATAAAAATCTGCCGCAAAATATATCATCTTCAAATGCAGTATTATAATCAAATTTTACTTATTATTATTACTTTGTTTTATTTTATCAGCATTCTATTTACCGCTCACACGTCACACTTTTCCTTATGACACGCGCCAAGGTCTGTCTGTAATATCGCTGCACAATAATATTCCTCCTCCTCCTCCTCCGTATCTCCTTTTGGCGTGTGGGCAATAACTTTATATTAGCTTCATCCCTTCCACTCCCCGCCCTTCCCCCCTTTAGCGTCTTTGCATCACCTCCTCCACCTCCTTTTCCTCTTCCACGTATTTCTCCAACTTTTCTCTTTTTCATCCACTTTTCATCCATTTTTCAATCACTTTTTTTCATCCACTTTTTCATCCACTGTTCATCCACTGTTCATCCACTTTTCTTCATCCACTTTCCATCCACTTTTCGTAAACTTTTAATCCACTTTTTATCCTCTTTTCATTCACTTTTTCATCCACTATTCATCCACTTTTTCATCCACTTTTTCATCCACTATTTATCCACTTTTTCATCCACTGTTCATCCACTTTTCTTCATCCACTTTTTCGCCCATTTTTCATCCACTTTTCGTAAACTTTTCATCCACTTTTTTATCCACCTTCTCACCCACTTTTCATCAGCTCTTTCATTCATTCATCCACTTTTTCGTCCACTTTTCATCCACTTTTTCTTCCATTTCTTCATCCATTTTTCCTCCACTTTGCTTCATCCATTTTTCCTCCACTTGTCATCCACTTTCCATCCACTTTTTCATACCTTTTGTCTCCTTACATTACCTCCTCTTCCTCTTCCACCAGTTTCTTCAACTTTTCTCTTTTTGCTTCTCTTATCTTCCGCATTATCTTCTTTTAATACCTGCCGTCCTTGACATCTTTACCTTCTCCTTCCTCTTCCTTATCCTCTTTCCTCGTTCTGATCCTTCTTCCACCTCTTCTCCTTCACTCTTATCTCCTCCACAGTATCGATATCTTTTTCCTCCTTCCTTTCTTACTCTCCTTCCTTCTTTCTCTTCTTTTCCTCCTCTTCCTCCTCCTCTCTCTTTCTTCATTCTCATTCGCTTCTTCCCATCTTTAATTCCTTTTCAATTGCACATATAAAATAACTTCTCAGGATAGAAAAAAAAATAATATAACCAATTTCAGAAAACGTAAGCTCTCTCGATTGCCCTGTTTTTTCTTACTGTGTCTGTCTGTCCGTCTGGCTGTCTGTCGTGATTATTTTTCTGTCTCCCTCATTGTAAACATTTCTTCCTCTTTTTTACATGTGATAAAAAAATACGTGTCGAGTGCTTCAGGGCCTGCCACGATTGAGTTACGACAAAAGTTACTCCGCCTCTCTCTCTCTCTCTCTCTCTCTCTCTCTCTCTCTCTCTCTCTCTCTCTCTCTCTCTCTCTCTCTCTCTCTCTCTCTCTCTCTCTCTCTCTCTCTCTCTCTCTCTCTCTCTCTCTCTCTCTCTCTCTCTCTCTCTCTCTGGGTCGATGCTAGTGGGTCAAATTCCGTTTTCTATGAATGGAATCGTCTCTCTCTCTCTCTCCTCACTCTCTCTCTCTCTCTCTCTCTCTCTCTCTCTCTCTCTCTCTCTCTCTCTCTCTCTCTCTCTCTCTCTCTCTCTCTCTCTCTCTCTCTCTCTCTCTCTCTCACACACACACACACACACACACACACACATGCCGTCTCCATTTGTTCTTCGCCAACTCCCGCCGCCTCAAGTTGCCACAATAACAACAAGGACTAGCCCGCTGATGCTGCGAGGCTTCGAACAACTCTTTGCAGCTAGCCCCTCCTCAAAACGACAAAACCTTCCAAATATCTGTCCCGCCACTCTCACGAACGCTCTCCAGGACACAAAGCACACACAAACACAACAAAAAAAGGAGAATCGATAATCAAGGCACAGAAAATAAGGAGTAAGGGGACAATTAGGAAACAAAGAACAGCAGTGAGTAAGAACATCAAGGGAGGCTATCCGCAGTAGGTTTATCAAGGTATTTACTTCCATGAAAGCTATAAAAAATGTCTTTTAAAAATATAAATAAAACAGAAACGAGACACTAACTTTTTGCCAAACTGTACGACGTAAACTTTCCCTGAACTACCTGGATGAAAACAAAACAAAAACATAAAAAAACAAACACACGTAGTAAAAAAAAAAAGTTGGGTGGCCAACGTGCTGGAAAAAAGAGGAAGCGAGAAAAAAAAGTTGTACCAGCCAGGCAAACAGAGTATTGGGGGATAAAAGAGGATCGCAACCTCTCCAAACAGTTTCCAACCCTCTTCTGCACCCGTCTCTCCCTGATCCACGGAGCTCCTCTATACCGCACAGCCCAAGAGGATCACAGACCGCCGGATTGTCATTAAAACACACACACACACACACACACACACACACACACACACACACACACACACACACACACACACACACACACTTTGTTCTTTGGTATTATGTTTTGAAATCCTTAACATACACGGATCAAAAGAAAAATATATATATATAACTCGCGCTTAACTGTTAGAGGAATAGGCTCATCTTTTCTATTATATAACCGGGACAAAGTGGACCTCGTATCAAATGTTTGTACGACAATCCTTCGTTTGTAGTTTGGTTCACGAAAGAGGTCGCGCGTTTACATTATTTTATACTATTGTGTGTTAAACTTTGGCTGTCACGTTGGGGTGTGCGGGAGAATTAACTTTAAAACAATGGGGGGTGGGGAGAGAGAGAGAGAGAGAGAGAGAGAGAGAGAGAGAGAGAGAGAGAGAGAGAGAGGAGGGGGTAACATTTTAGCGAGGCATAATATGACCCTCTTAGGCTTTATCTGCGTTGTTCCCCGCATATGAAGGCCTATCTCCCCTTTCTCTCTCTCTCTCTCTCTCTCTCTCTCTCTCTCTCTCTCTCTCTCTCTCTCTCTCAAAAATGCCACTGGTCACCTTACTTATGTCTATAGAGATATTCACCTACCATAAAATAGGTTTCATCATGTATTGCAATTTCGTCTAGCGCTCCTACGGACAATCTAGCAGCAACCACACATCACGACCCTTCTGAACGTTTGCTCCTGCGACATGTAATTCAACGTTTAATCAAATGGAAAAGAGACAAAGAAGGGAAGGGAACAGAGGGGAGGGAAGGAGAGAGGGAGAGAGAGACATAAGAGAGGGCGTTGGAGGGGAAAAGAGAGAGAGAGAGAGAGAGAGAGAGAGAGATGAGTGGGAGGGATGAGAGGGAAGGGAGGCGAGGAAGCAGAACAGACGGCCAATATCGGGCGAGGCTTGTGAACCGTAACATAACTCTCGTGTGACGTAACGGATGAACTAAAAACTGTGTGCATGTAACGTCTCTCTCTCTCTCTCTCTCTCTCTCTCTCTCTCTCTCTCTCTCTCTCTCTCTCTCTCTCTCTCTCTCTCTCTTCATTTTCCACCCTATCCTCTCTTATCGTTCACCATTTCGTTTCTTTTTATTTTTTTCGTTTTATTTTTCCTCTTCTTACCCCTTTTCCATTTCTCATTTCATTCATCTTCTTTCCTCTCATTCCCCTTTCTCTTCTTTCTCCTCCTCCTCCTCTTCTGCTATCCACTTCTTTTTTTTGTTTGAGTCCAGCTGCCCTCCTCCGTCTACTGCGCCTCGATCATTAATCTCTCTCTCTCTCTCTCTCTCTCTCTCTCTCTCTCTCTCTCTCTCTCTCTCTCTCTCTCTCTCTCTCTCTCTCTCTCTCTCTCTCTCTCTCTCTCTCTCTCTCTCTCTCTCTCTCTCTCTCTCTCTCTCTCTCTCTCTCTCTCTCTCTCTCTCTCTCTCTCTCTGCGATCCTTCACTCTTCCACCCTTCCTACACACGCCATACTCTGCTGTCCATCATTCACTCCCTCCCTCCGTACATCGCTCTCCCTGCACCCTCCTTCCCCTCCCCTCCCTTCCCCTTGCTCCCTCTCCCTCTCTCTCTCTCTCCGGCACTCTGAAGAAAAGTGGAAAAAAACGTAATCCATAAAATAAAATGCGGTGGACCATCAGCTGTCCAACCAAAGCACACACACACACACACACACACACACACACACACACACACACACACACACACACACACACACACACACACACACACACACACACACACACACACACACACACACACACACACACACACACACACACACACACACACACACACACACACACACACACACACACACGGGAGGGGTAGGGTAGAGAGAAGAATCCCTCCCACACCGCGAGATACATGACCAGACGGACTTCAGACCAGACGGAAAAGAGTGACAAAGAGTAAGAAACACGGTGAGGGCTTTGCCTCTTTTCCACCTGAGCTCCGTGGCTGATCAGGGAAGGACCAGGAAGAGAATGGCAGGTACACAGACAGGCGAATAGATACAAAGACAAACGAACAGATATAGATGACAATGTGGATAGAGAAACAAAGCGTGAGAGAGAGAAAGACAGGTTGACAAAAGAGAAATTAATCACATATACACATACTTAGAGAGACAAACAGATAAAAAGCGTCGAATATCTTGAGACAGTGTGAAGGCAGACAAATATATAAGAGAGTAGACATATGCAACATTACAAGTAAATACAGAAGTAGATCAATAGAAAAACACATTGAAACAGTTAAAATACAAATACTTAAATTAAGAAACAGAAATTACCGAGAATTATACAGACAATGAGCCGAGGTCCAAACAGACAGAGAGGTACAATGAGCCGAGGTCCAAACAAACAGAGGTACAATGACCCGAGGTCCAAACAAACAGAGAGGTACAATGAGCCAAGGTCCAAACAAACAGAGAGGTACAATGAGCCGAGGTCCAAACAGAGAGGTACAATGAGCCGAGGTCCAAACAGAGAGGTACAATGAGCCGAGGTCCAAACAAACAGAGAGGTACAATGAGCCGAGGTCCAAACAAACAGAGAGGTACAATGAGCCGAGGTCCAAACAAACAGAGGTACAATGAGCCGAGGTCCAAACAAACAGAGAGGTACAATGAGCCGAGGTCCAAACAAACAGAGAGGTACAATGAGCCGAGGTCCAAACAAACTGAGAGGTACAATGAGCCGAGGTCCAAACAAACAGAGGTACAATGAGCCGAGGTCCAAACAAACAGAGAGGTACAATGAGCCGAGGTCCAAACAAACAGAGGTACAATGAGCCGAGGTCCAAACAAACAGAGAGGTACAATGAGCCGAGGTCCACACAAACAGAGAGGTACAATGAGCCGAGGTCCAAACAGACAGAGAGGTACAATGAGCCGAGGTCCACACAAACAGAGAGGTACAATGAGCCGAGGTCCAAACAGAGAGGTACAATGAGCCGAGGTCCACACAAACAGAAAGGTACAATGAGCCGAGGTCCAAACAAACAGAGAGGTACAATGAGCCGAGGTCCAAACAAACAGAGAGGTACAATGAGCCGAGGTCCAAACAAACAGAGAGGTACAATGAGCCGAGGTCCAAACAAACAAAGGTAGAGACGAACAGACGAAAGGACACGATCACGGGCGCCAAAGAAGGTGGGAAACAACGAAATGAAGGGAGTGTCCGTCGGGAAGGTGAAGTCATTTTCTCTTATCATCACTCTCCTTACAGACGACCTTCTACCTCATAAATCCAGCGGCAATGTTCTTTTCCTCTCTATCTTTCACCACTATCTTCAAGTTACTTCTCCTTTCAACTCACTTAATGCACTTCTCTACTCTTCCCGTGGGCACGCTGCATATGACATCCCACTTAAACTCATCCCTATGCTGTCCAGATTCCTGATGCAAGAGTTAACCAGCACCTTCACGATTTCATCCCTTTCACTTTGAGGGCTTTCACGAAGGGAGTATAAAGACTTTTCTCTAGCTTATACTGATTTCTTGTGGAACTGCTCATGCCACAATGTTTGAAAGAGTGGCGTTATGAGTGTTTTTATGTGATATTTTTCCATTGAGTTGCTTCTTTTCGAGTAAACAAGGAATGGGGGAAACAAGAGGAGAAGGAGGAGGATATTGCGGCAATCCTCCCTTCTAATTGTATCGCATTTTCTGTAAGAGTTCGTGTCCAAACAAAAGCAAACTCCTAAACTTTAAGTGATCTCCGTGATTTATTGTGTGAGACAGGGCGGAAGAGAATGGGAGGAGGAGGAAGAGGAGGAGGAGGAAGAGGAGGAGGAGGAGAAAAAGGAAGAGAGGAAGAAGAGGAGGAGGAGGACGAGGAAGAGAAGGAAGAGGAGGAGGAGGAGGAGGAGGAAGACGACGAAAGATAGGCTAGTGAAAGGAAGGAGAACACGTAAAAGTTGAGTAAAGTGGGATACGAAGAAAAGGAAGGAGGAGGAGGAGGAGGAGGAGGGCGTGAAAACAGAGAAACTTGTAATAATGGAATGTGAGAGGAAATTGTCAGTGAGGGGAGGAAGCAAAACAACGAACAGCATGAAGGGGAGAAGAAAGGAAGGAAGGAAAGGAGGGAAGGAGTGAACGAATGAAGGGCAGAAGAAAGGAAAGGAAAGGAAGGAAGGAATGAAGGAAGAAAGGAAGGAAGGAAGGAACGAAGAAAGAAAGGAAGGAAGGAAGGAAGGAAGGAAGGAAGGAGGGAAGGATGGAGAGGAGGGAAGGACTGAACGAATGAAAGGCCAAAAGAAAGGACGGAAAGAAAGAAGGAAGGAAGAAAGGAAGGAAGGATTGGAGGGTAGGGTGTGTATGTGTGCGTGTGTTCGTGTGTGTGTGTAAGGAGGGGAAGGGAACTTGGAAGGAAACTAGCAGAGGGGACATAGTTTGGACAATGAAGAACTCACTTTCCACTCCCCTCAGATTGCCTTCTTCCCTCCCCTTTCGTCCACCTGCCCTCACTTGCCCAAGGTTCCCTTCCTTCACCCTCCTCCTTTGCGCTTCCCCTACACTACCCTGATGCACTGGGCCACGCGAAGAGACGGGGGAATAACTTTTAGCGAGGCGGGGAACTTGCTCTGTTGTGTTATCTTGCTGGGAAATGTCACTCTCGGCTGAAGGGACTGGAGGGGAGGAATTCAGGTCGCGGGGGAACTCTGACATTGACCGAGTGACTGATTGGGTGACTGATATGGTAATAGTGGGACTGTCCGACTATCGTGTTATTTTCTTTTATTTTCCTTGTGGCCTTTCTGCCGAGTGTTTCCTTTTGACGGTAGAGCGCCGCCCGCTTCACCGACCGCCATATCGACCTTAAAAGTAATTGTTTGTTTGGTTTGTTGTTGAGAATTTCCCGGTAAGGATTTGTTTTACGTGGCGGTCACGGCTCACGGCACCACTTGGGTCGCAGAGGCCAGCAGCACTCACGCATTGGCACATCCGCTCAAACACGGTAATATGAGTCGTTTCTCAGTAAAGTATTTGAATATTTCATCGCCTTCTCTGAATTGCTGCTGTCGTTACAAATATACCAATCTTTATAAATTACTACTTTCGTTCCACTTGTCAAAACGAAAAAAAAAGAAAAAAAAAAGAACCTGAATCAACAGCATAACCTGGAAATTCTAACGTGAAAGCATGAGTGTAAGGATTAAAGTGTACCTTCATTTTTGCATTCATGACCTGTCTACATAAATGACGATGCTTTTAAAATAGTTATCCATCTTTTTTGAGTTATTTCGAACAACGACGGCGTTACGAGACCATTAATATGCACGCGCCTCGCCGACACATGTTTCATCGCTCAACTGGTCACGAAATGCGAGCACACACCTTTAAGCATAACACGTAATAACATCCGGCCAATTTTTCCTCTACTTTCCCTCACAGGCATAAACACACACCCACACCCACCCACCAACACACACACACACACACACACACACACACACACACACACACACACAACCTAGCAAATAACCCGTAAATTGTCTATACTTTCCCCATTCTAATTCATCCATAACCACCTCTAATACACGCACGTTACTAATAAATCCCCAACGACTGGTACCAAACACAAAGTCCGCTATTGGCGACTCTCACGGAAACATATAAATAAACACTGGAAGAGAAATCACGAAAATAAGAAAGATACAGAACGATTGATATGAATGGTGAAAGACAGTGTGTGTGTGTGTGTGTGTGTGTGTGTGTGTGTGTGTGTGTGTGTGTGTGTGTGTGTGTGTGTGTGTGTGTGTGTGTGTGTGTGTTGCAGGAGACAGCCATTGTGTTGCTGATGTGTGTTGCGTCGGACAAAAGGCTATGTGTTGGTGGGATGATAACGAGAAGGGATTTGAGGTAATGCGATGTGTGTGTGTGTGTGTGTGTGTGTGTGTGTGTGTGTGTGTGTGTGTGTGTGTGTGTGTGTGTGTGTGTGTGTGTGTGTGTGTGTGTGTGTGTGTGTGTGTGCGTGCGCGCGTGCGAATGAGATACTCTATTTATGCATATCTATCTGTCTATCTATCTAGCTATTTATATCAATGCTTCTATAAGCGCTGAATTATTATGAACTTGTAAGGAATTAATTCACCACAGTATTTTTTTGAGGCTTCGATACCGACTGACAAGCCATCGCCAACACACACGAACACTAAATTACCTAAATTATCCTTTCTTCAATTATCTATCCCTTCGTCTCTCTTATGTACTTCTCATTTTTAACGTACTACTTTTGCTATTATTCTTCGTTTGCTATGCCTCAATTCGTCCCGTCACTCTCATATCCAAAGCAAACTTAACCCCTTGACTACGGATTTCCTACAAGAAGACATCACCAAACTACAGGAGTGGATCAAAAAGTGGCTGCTGCAATTTAATGAAGAAAAATGTATAGTCCTACACCTTGGGAGGGAATATCCAGCACACCGATACCACATGGGAAACACTCCACCATCCACTACAGAGGCAGAGAAAGACCTCCAGGGGACAATATGGTACCAGGCTACCAGTGAAGGCGAAATCCGTGCCAACCTCAGCGGACGGGTTAACCTTTCACATTATCTTCCTCATTCACACACCCATTGTTTACCTCTTCAGCTTCTAACGTTCCAAGATGATGCAATTTATGTTTTTACCTTCACTCCCCTTGTTCTGCATTTTTCTCTCTCTTTTTAAACTTTCTTACGCACATCCTTTGTTTTCCTTCACATCGTCATTCGTCTCTCTTAAACCATTCCCTCCCTCCCTTGTTACCTCCCCTCACATTCTTTTTCTCTCTCAATCTGTCCTTTTTCCTCCTCCCTCCCTCTCCTACTTCTTCATCCACTGCACCTGTTTTTTCTCTGGCTTTCTTTTTTCTTCCTCCTGCAAGTCCTACTCAATCAAGTTCTCTTCCTTCCTCCTTCACGCCCTCTTCCTCCTCCACGTCCTCTTTTCTTCCCCCCACATATCCTTCAAATTTGACAACTTACGTTTTAAGATCCCTCTCGAATTTTCCGCTCAATAAGAATTCCCGCCCGAGGATTCCATTTGCATCTCTTCTTAAAGTTATTTGGCTCTTGAAGTGGATCAAGAAATCGACGCCTCATCTTGCACTCTGTTCGTTTCCTTCCATCATTCATTTTCTCACTAATATCCCGATCTTCATTTGTTTTCCCTTACTCTCCCTTCCTATTGTTTTCTTTTCTATTCACTGCGTTAACTGTTCCCTCTGTGACAATTTAACACATTCACACACATGGTTCCTTATTCTATATTTGTTTTCTCTCTCTCTCTCTCTCTCTCTCTCTCTTCCAAATATATAGTAATGATCGTTTTCGTCTACATAAATCTTCTCCCCTCCTTCATTTCTTCCACACTTATTTATTTTTCTTTTGTTTCTCGCTTTCACAAACATCGGCGGCCCACTTTGCATCGAACACTCACACTTCGACGCTTTATATTCTTATTATCTATTTATTTTTTCTTAAAGCTGATTTTATTTTCCCTTTGCAGCTCCAGTTTTCCTTTATTGTTGGACACTCGACATGTACAGTTCATTTATAGAGTTTATCTTGCCTAGCGGCGTCTGACTGTTCCTATACGGCTTGGTTTTATTTCAGCTTCATATTTTAAGTTCATCACACATCTCTCTCTCTCTCTCTCTCTCTCTCTCTCTCAAACATAGTATATTTTTGTTTAAACGTCATTTTCTCGTTATATTGGACGAGGCTAACGTAACTCAAAATCTCAGGACTTGTAATCATAAAAATCATCGCCCACTTATAAAGGTCACGGATATTATAGAGGAGGCGTGTTGTAAAAACGGACAGTCGAGTTTCCAGCATCCATCACTAAGGACGCAAACTGTCATTTCTTTAAGCTTAAGAGATTTGCAGCGTATATATATATGTCAGTATTTTAAAACACTTCCGCTTCTCACATCAGCTATTTCTAAAGGTCAAAGAGGGGATGAATCGGGTTCTAATGAGTGTTTTTTTAGGTTCATACTACTGAAGAAGGGCCAAACTACCACCAGGGTCATAAAACTACTCCTGGAAATGCCCTAAACTCATACGAAAGCCATGTCAAATAGGTGAATTTGGGCGACGAAATGTGTTAGAATGCGACCCTTAGACAGACCATCGCACGACTTTGGAATCCCAGCGCTTGATGCATTTCCTGAGAGAGGGAAAAGTTTCGCTCTTCTTAATTGCTCTCGATCCTTCAGTTTTCTTTCTTGTTATTTTTATCTGTCTAATGTTTACCTTGCCAGTTGACGCCGGTGTTTATTCGTTTGTTCAGGAAAATAGTTTTATTCTTGTGTTTACTCGCCTCTCGCAAAGAAATTCTGGACGTTTACAAAAGGTGTGTGTATGTGGGGGGGGGGGGGGGTTGTGTGTGTGTGTGTGGGTGTGGGGGGGTGTGTGTGTGTGTGTGTGTGTGTGTGTGTGCGCGTAATTCTAGGAAGGGGGGCGGGGCTAAGTGCGCCTCCGCAGAGTAAGATTTCAGGTTAGAAAGCTTCAGATCACTTTGTACCGTTGATTTGAATAACTGTCATTTTTTTTACTCCGACCTTTTCATCCTCTATTATGTGAATTGAATTAATCTAAATTAAACTGAATTATATGAAGTCGAACAAGCATCGTTAGTTAGCCTTTTGAAGAGCAGTGTATATCTGTGGGGTAGTTTGGTGCTTTAATCCACCCTCAAACTGGGATGATTGACTCCGATTAAAGGATTGGAAGTCAGGTCGAGCCGCCCCTCCCACACGCGCACGCAAGCACACACAGAAATCCCTCGCAGATAAAATGCTTCTTTACTAAAACTGTAGTGATATATTACCTTATCTTAGCAACATCAAGAATTGGTGAGCAAACCCGCATTATGTTTGCTTCTCTGTCCTACACAGACGAAAAAGATCGAATTGTTTCACTCACACATTTACATGACAAAATTCGTTCCTTATGCAAATACCTCCTGGCGGAAATCGTCTTTTGCCGCTTCACAGTCAGTCACTCTAATTCATATATTTCAATAAACTGCTCTCGTCCGCCTCGCCATCGATTCCTCGCCTGCTGCATCGGTGTTTTGCTGGCCACAAGCTAATGCCCGGCGGGAGCCTCGACCACCCTCAACTTCCCTCGTTGCGTCGTCGACCGGACCGGTGCAAGACTTTAAGCTTCTTTCCTCCCGTCGAGCCAACCACTATCTTCGACCCAACAGAATCCAGCCGTGTCGTTAGATACTTCTCCGACTTCAGGCTTCGGGGAACACCCGTCTCATGACTTCCTCCAAAAGCTCGTCAGACCATTTGTTACGGCGAAGGATTCCCCGACTTCCTGTCCCAAGCAGTTCCTCATATTGCTAAGCCGCTGCCGCCCGAGTCCCTCCCCCTTTACTGATACGCCCGGAGAAGGAGTGTCGCAGAGTCCAAAGGAAGCGGCTCACCACAGTGCTATCCTTAGTGTCAAAGTGTTTCAAAGCGAACAGAAGCGGGGCTGTAATGTCACGCCTTATCAGCAACACTGTTATACGATAATGTGATACGCTTCCCACCGCCAGTAGTTCAGAGCACCAAGACTTTGACAGTAAACTTGATCGCTACTTCTTCCACCTTGGCATTCGCTGTGGGAGATATGAAGCGTCTTGGGGGCCATTTGATAGCATTTCACATAGGTTTAGGGACAGATCACTTAGTCTGAATAATACGGTCTGTGTGGGCTGATAAATTAATTCTCTCTCTCTCTCTCTCTCTCTCTCTCTCTCTCTCTCTCTCTCTCTCTCTCTCTCTCTCTCTCTCTCTCTCTCTCTCCCCTTACCATTTAACAAATTCGTTACATCAGCGGAATTACTCAATACAGCTCACTTTGAAGCCGGGTTGCATAACTACAAACAAAGCTATAAATTAAAAAAGAGCATTATTTACCTTCCGGAGGAGTTGGTAGGCTGATGAACGTGTGTCGCATTGCTGCTGCAGGTGAAGTGATCCCTCCTGCAGCGGCGAGGCTCACGGCGCGCTCTGAAATGAAACAATAAACGTGAATACACCTGAATCCCAGACGCTAAAACTCCAACAGACACTTCAATTGCTGACTGGAGAGAGTAAAAGGAAGAAACATGTAATATTCAGGGATGTGATAACTTATTGGAGAAAAATGAATGAAAAAAGTGACAAGCATTTCTCTCGTCAGGGCCATTGTAACGTTTATATTTATTCAAACTGATCTGTGTTAACGTGGATCGACTACAACGATAATGAAAAATCTGGAAAATGGGAAGGAAAATGGAAAAAAAATCATCCTTGAATAATTACAGCTTGAATATTAGTTCCTTTGATACTGGGAATTTTATGGCTACATCGGATCACAGCGTTATATTGGAAGTAAAACCTGCTGTATTCCGATTCTACTCTGTTAAAAATGAATGAAATATTGCTGTTCCAAGCGAGTTCAATGTTAATATAGTTTAGACGTGTTTTAATTCCTCTCCTCTTCTCTTCTCTTCTCTTCTCTTCTCTTCTCTTCTCTTCTCTTCTCTTCTCTTCTCTTCTCTTCTCTTCTCTTCTCTTCTCTTCTCTTCTCTTCTCTTCTCTTTTCTTCTGTCTGCCTGTCTGTCTGTCTGTCTGTCTTTTCTGTCTGTCTGTCTTTTCTGTCTGTCTGTCTGTCTGTCTGTCTGTCTGTCTGTCTGTCTTTGTCTCTTTCTCTGTCTCTTCCTGTCTCTCTGTCTTTCCCTGTGTCTCTCATGTCTGTATCTCTGTCTGTGTCTCTGTCTGTGTCCCTCTGTCTGTGTTTCTCTCTGTCTCTGTAATATTGGCACTTCACTTACTTCCTACTCCCACAACTAAGACTTTCTGGCAGCTTCCGCGGGAGTACGTTTTCCTAATCACAGTATGTACGATTCCTTTGTACGCGCAGGTTCTTACTCCCTTCTCCCACATAGCGCGCTCCCTTGCCTTCTGCATCAACACCTTTGGGTCATAAAGTCTAATGATTTGACTGTCTTACGAGGAGAGATGTTTTCCTACAAGCTAAAGGCAGTCGCTTCAGAGGTGTTTGAGTAAAGATATCTAAGAAAACAAGTGAGATATTGCGGGCAGCGAAGGTTGGGTCCCCTTCTGGCTCGTTCCTTTGGGTGGATGTTCACGAAAAGGTATAAATCACGTATGTGTAACGAAGTATGTAACGACGTAGTTCGCGAGACCACAAGGAGGTGAATCAGAATGAGAAAGGAAAAAAGGAGATTGTTTCTTGGCTTGAATGGGCATAAACATGTATCCATTTCTGTGTTCATTAAACTGCATTGAAGTGCTTAGTGTTTGGGGTATTCTTCACATATATTTCTAGCCCTGAAAATAAGTAAATCCTAAATCAAATTATGAAAATCGGTATGAAAATCAGCCAATGACATAATTCCGTGCAGGTGTATTCAGATGTCAGTAAATTGCATATGAGTACATACAACATTGTAAAGGTCACGTTATTCTCTGTATCATGGTTGAGATAAATTAGTATTCTGTTTAGATACTCGGCTGTATAAACTCAGTTAGGCAGATAAAAGTGTTATGTCGAGCGGCCAGGTACAGAATGCATGACGGGGCAGCTATATGTCAGGCCCACGCACGTCCAGAATAACTATGAATCAGGTGAAGGTAAGCAAGCCCGCCCACCCCTCCGCCGCCTCCGCAGCAGGCCCCCGCTGCGCCGCTGGGCCGGACCGTGAAGCGGCGCGATAATGTGGTGAATGTTTTTGTGGCTTTCACTCAGGGTAATTAATTTGCGGAACAAATACCAATTAATTTCTCGTGCGGTTAAGTTTAGGCTTTTAACGGTCACGCTGGAAAATGTGTTAACACTGACATGTTTCTCTAACCACCTTTAACAACAACCGGAGTGTGACAGGATCAGTAATTGGACTTTTTTTTTTTTTACATCTGGGCAAAGAAAAAAATCACTAAGCTTGAATATTTTTCCACCACCAAACTTTTCCATCAGCCGAGGGTCACCTGTCAGCGCCTGCCCCTCACACACGCCTCGCCCTCAGGGAAGGTGAGAGACGGCTAGACGGGCCTCGATGCACGTCTCCCCGCGCCTCCCACGCCACACAAACTTAGTCATTCTCGCCACTGCCTCGTGCCGGGCGTCGCCTTACGCCCCAGACACGGTAAAGGACGGAAAGCACTCGCCCGGAAACTGATTAGCCATGCTTTAACAGTATTAAACCATTAGCCTCAGATGATCACAGTGAGGTGCCGGATAATGACCGCCTTAATGAGCAGGTGAGATAGGTGAGGCAAGGCCCTCCCTGCACACACCCTGCCGACCCTCCCGTTCACCTACCTGGCTTTCCCTTTCCTTCATCTCATGCTGCTTATTATATTCCTTTAATTAGGCAACAGTGTTTTTTTCCCCTTCATTCTACGAGCACTACCTTCCCTTTGATCATTAGTGAAACATTTTTCTTACATAATCATTTTTCTTTGTCATCTTGCGCCCTGCATGGTCTTACTGGGCATCTCTTCAACCGCTCTTTCTTTCCCTATAATATTTCACTTCCGTGCAAACTGTCTTTCTGATTATTAGCGATTCTCTTACTAATTATTCACCTCACTCCACTTTTATTTTGTCATCTGGATCTTTCTTTTTCCCTCCCTCCCTTGGTTTTTCTGTGCGTTATGTGCTCATTGTCACCATGCACACTACACTACTTCCCCGAGCACTAGCGTTGAATGTTTCCTGCACCTCCTCCTTATATCCTTTGTCGTCTGTTGTCTTTCTCACTCCTCTTTCCTCTGCCTCCCGTGCCCTCTGCTATACGTGAGGGAGGTGCGGGAGAGACTGAGGCTGGCAGGCGGGAAAGGCAGCTCCCAAACTCTTGCCAGATTAATGGTATTCAGTTTAATTACAAGTTTGACCTCAAAAGAAGCTCCAATCCGGTGCTTTCGGGGCATCTCGAGGGGTGCGCATGGGAGGAGGAGGAGGATGACGTGAAAGAAAGGAAGATGAAGACGAAGAAGAGGACGAAGACTTGCAGGATAGCGACGAACGGAGAAAGAAAAAGTGGAAGAGAAGCATATAAAAGGAACTGCACGAAACGAGAGATAAGGTTGATAGGCTAAGAAGAGAACGAAAAAAAGGAATGACGTGGATGTGACGCGAAATTAGGGTGTGGTTATGAAGTGAAGGGGTGAGGATGCCATGGGAAATAATAGAACAATGATGAGAGAAGGAAATGGAATAAAGAAAGGAGGAGGAGGAGGAGGAGGAAAGAAAGTTTTTGTCTTAATTAGTTGTTGGTTGTTTTAAATGGTCTTTTTTTATCTACTCGGCGTTCCCACAAGAACCGTCAAATGAAATATCGATCCAAGTAAAACTACAATTCGTATAATTAAATTTTCTTCCAAACTTGCTCTCGCCCGGACTGGCTCGAACCTCTCCATTTTGAACTGTATCGATTCCGTGTAACGTCTTCTTAACGTCACCTATTTTTTTTACTATGGAGTGTCCAGAGTAACAACACGTGGTCGCTCAGTCCCACTAAAACGAATTTCCACATATGCCACATTTTGTTTTACCCCTGTGTCGTTTGCGACGTGGCGATGGAATATCCATGACCTCACACTCACCTGAAGACAGCATGCACGAGCGCCTGTTTGTTTGAGGTGGGCTCTGGGGCCGCGGTGCCGTGTCCTGCACGGTGCTCTATAACGCTGAGGAAGGATCGAGAGGCCTTAAGTACACACAAATGAGGAAAAATAAGCACTTAAGCCCTCACAAGACCACGAGGAAGATGGAATCTGCTGGAGTTGAGGCACAACATCACCACTGTGTTATTTAAAAATGTGCAAAAAAAAAAAAATGTGCATTGCAAAGCTGATCAGCATGCCGGCCCCGCATTCGGCACGTTGCCCATGATGCGGGTTTGAATCTGCCGCTAACCACCTGGGATTTTTTAGTCACCGCCGAGTGGCCTAAAACTACCCACATGCTGTCCTGAAGATCACCTATCAACCCGGACCCTTGAAGAAGCTGTGCAAGTGAAATCAAGAATGAGCTCCGGGGGTCAGCATGAGCCAGTAATAATGGCACCACTAAAAACAATTGCCTGCGCCATGACAGGCTCGGGCCAACCATCAGTCCCCTATGTAATAACCTACCGGTGCTATAGGCCACATGTAAAAAAAAGAAAAAAGGAAGCTTTGTCCCCCTTGACCTCTCCTATTTAACTCGGTAGCAGCGATGGGCCAAATTTGTCGCTAGACATAACCCCCCAAAAATAGAGGATGCATAAACTGATCACAAATGTGTTGATATATATTATATAATGACTTGTGTGAGTAATGATTTTTTCTTATTAATTCGCTTAGAGGAGCCTTTAAGAAACATGATCCCTGCAGCTACCGGGTTAATCTTCCCAGACTGTACATCACCTCCTAACAGGGGGGGCTTTCCCCCCATGTCATCAACAGGGAAAGGACCGATGATGATGACATCAAGAAGCAGACCACCAAGTTCACAGTCATCAGCAACATGCTACTGAGGAAATTCTCCTTCTGCAACATGGAGGTGAAGTTGGAGTTATTCAGGAGCCACTGCTACTCTCTCTACTGCAGCTCGCTGTGGTTGCGGTATAGGGCTGCCTCCATGAACCGTCTTAGGGTCTGTCATAATGACATCCTCGATCGGCTTCTGAGGCTTCCTAGATGGACTAGCTCATCCCTGGCTTTCACCGAGCACGGGATGAACTGTCTGGCTGTGCTGCACTGCCACGCTGCCCGCGTACAGTATGAGGAGTAGATTGGAACAATCTGGGAACTCCATCATCACCTCCGTCAGACAGAGCTTGGCCTATGTATGTGGATCTATGCGGCAGGAGTGGCTGGTCCTTCTGTACGTGTAGATTAGGCATAAGTGTGCCATGCACACGCATATATAATTATAAGTTGTCAACTATTTACCGTATTTTATGGAGTATAACGCTCACCTTTTTCATGAGCTCCGGGCAGCATGAGCCAATAATAATAGCACCACTATAAACAAGTTCACCTCAGGTCCTCAGTTCACCTCAGGTCCTCAAGGTGATAGGACGTGCTCGGGCTAGCTCTTGGGTTGACCATGTCTGGTGGGATGAGTTACAGTGGTGCAGTGAGAGGAGGAGGTGGGGCCGGTGGGGGTACAGTTGAGTTAGTAAATTCTCTCTTGGTGAGAATTGAAGAGTTGGAGAGGACTGTGGAGGCCATGAGGAAGGAAAATCGAGTCCTTCGTTCATCAGGTCCTCAGACAGGCGATGTACATAGTACACCGTCACAAGATGGGGGCTGGCAGGTAGTCAAGAGCCATGGCAACTGCTTAAAGTTGAAGAGGACCAATCCTGCGGGTGTGGAGTGCCGCAACTCCTTCCAGGCTCTCTCTGAGCTGAGGGAGGGAGTGAAGGAGCAGGAGGTGAAGGAGAGGAGGGCAGATGACAAATCCCTGCCCAGAGGTAACATTTTGGTTGTTGGGGATAGCCAGGTCAGGTTGTTAGATAGGGCCTTCTGTGCTAAAGATAGGACACGTAGGACCAGGGTGTGTTTTCCTGGGGCGGGGATTAAGGATGTCAGCGACAGGGTAGAGTCGTGCATGTCAGGCGAGGGAGTCAAACCCATCGTCTGCCTGAGCGTGGGAGGGAACGACATAGGCAGGTTAGGGTAGAGTCGTGCATGTCAGGCGAGGGAGTCAAACCCATCGTCTGCCTGAGCGTGGGAGGGAACGACATAGGCAGGTTAGGGTAGAGTCGTGCATGTCAGGCGAGGGAGTCAAACCCATCGTCTGCCTGAGCGTGGGAGGGAACGACATAGGCAGGTTAGGTAGTGAGCAGCTCCTGTGTCGCTACATTGAGGCTATTCGAAGAATTACGTCCAAAGGCGGGGTTCCTGTGGTGTGTGGGGTTCTGCCAAGGCGGCGGGTTGGTGCCATTTGGATGTCCAGGGCTATTGCATTAAACTGCAGGTTGGCAGATTATTGCAAAGCCAATGGATGGAAATTTGTCGACGCCTGGGACAGTTTCTTTGGCAAGAACCACCTATACCAGAGGGACGGGGTTCACCTTTCATGGGAGGGGGTACAGATCTTGTCTGATGCCCTTGAATGTGGATTGGGGGCCCTGCAGGGTTTTTTAGGGTAAGAAGGGGCCTAAGATGGCAATACCAAGTGGGAGCACTAAATGTAGTACTAATAATAGCAGCTGCAGGGTAAGGCAAGGGGTAGGTCTAAATGTGTACTATACAAACAGTAGAAGTATTAGGAATAAGATAGATTTATTGAGGGGAAAGGCGTGCGTAGAGAAATTTGATATGATAGCGATCACAGAGTCATGGATAAACACTGCAGACAGACACTTTCTCCCAGAATTAGAGATTGAAGGGTATAAGTTATTCCACCAAGATCGAATAGGCAGGAAGGGGGGTGGGGTCGCACTCTTCGTCAGGGATAATCTTAAGTGTGTCATTAACAACTCAATCAAGGAAGATAGCAATACAGAATCCCTCTGGGTAGAAACAATAGGTAGGAAGGAGAAGCTTGTCATCGGAGTACTTTACAGACCGCCCAACCTTACCAGGGACAGTAGCCAACCCCTTGTACAAGAAATTAGTAAGGCGTCAAGATATAGGAATGTGTGTGTAATTGGGGATTTCAATTATAGGAACATAGAGTGGGATACTTTATCCGGCGACCAGGAGGCACAGGATTTGTTAGATGTGATACAGGATAGTTTCCTTAAGCAGTTAATTAAAACACCAACGAGGGAAGAAAATATTTTGGATTCGTTGTTAACTAATAGAGAGGACATAATAAGCAACATTGAGGTTGGGGATTCATTAGGTAACAGTGATCATAAGGAAATTAGATTTAATATTAAATGGGAAGATAGAGTAAGCAGTAACAACACATTAATACCTGACTTCAGGAAGGCAGACTATGAGGGGTTAAGAAAGCAGCTGCAGAGGCTTAGGGGAGTGAGATCAGAAGTAGGTCAGGACCCAGAGCAGGGAGGGGCGGTAATCTCTGGTGAGGTCACTAGTCAGGTCAGTAGCTTGGAGGGTGAGTACAGTAGTCTGGTCAGGGAGATTAAATTAGGACAGAAACAGTTTATACCTCACAGGGAAGTCAGGTCAACAGGTAATTACCCGCAATGGATGACAGACAGGCTAAAAACTGAAATAGGAAGGAAAAGAGGACTATATGTTAAAATTAAAAGGGGGAAAACTCACCTAAGGGATAGTTACAACGATTTAGCTAGAACAGTAAAGAAAAACACACGTATGGCAAAACGTAATTATGAGATTAGAATTGCCAGGGAAGCAAAGACCAATCCAAAGGGCTTCTTTCAGCTTTATAAGACCAAGGTTAGGGATAAGATAGGGCCGCTTAAATCAGGAGAATCATTGATTGATAGTGATGAGGAAAGAGCGAGGCGTTAAATAGATATTTCTTAACTGTATTTACCAAAGAAAGATTAGATGATATACCTCAGGGAGAACAGATCTACAGGGGAGAAGAGGTAGAAGAATTAACCGACATCAACATAAGTAGGGAGCTCGTGATTAGACAGATAGATAGACTTAAAGTCACTAAGGCGCCAGGGCCAGATGAACTTTTCCTCAGGGTAATAAAGGAATGCGAAACTGAAATAAGTGGGCAGTTAACAGAAGTATTTAGGAAGTCACTAGACACAGGGGTGGTGCCTGTTTCATGGAGGCAGGCACACATTATTCCAATATTTAAGAAGGGAGACAAATATTCTATGGAGAACTATAGGCCGATTACTTTGACGTCAGTTATAGGTAAAATGATTGAGTCAATAATAGCTGATAGTATTAGGGACCATATAGACAGACATAATTTAATTCACGACTCACAGCATGGGTTTACTAAAGGAAAGTCGTGCCTCACTAATCTTACATCTTTTTACAATAGAGTATACGAGGCAGCTGACAATGATGAGAGCTATGATGTGGTTTATCTTGATTTTAGTAAGGCCTTCGATAAGGTACCTCACCAGAGACTGTTAAATAAAGTCAGGGCTCATGGGATAAGAGGGAAGGTATTTGATTGGATTAAGGTGTGGATTAGCGACAGGAAACAGAGGGTTACCATTAACGGTAAAAAATCCGAATGGGGTAATGTTACCAGTGGGGTTCCTCAAGGTTCAGTTTTAGGCCCGCTTCTATTCATTATCTACATCAATGACATAGACAATGGGATAACTAGTGACATAGGTAAATTTGCAGATGACACCAAAATAGGACGCACTATTAGGACAGGGAAGGATGCTAGAGCACTGCAGGAGGATCTCAACAAACTGTCAGCTTGGTCAGAGAAATGGCAGATGAATTTTAACATCACCAAGTGTAGCCTACTTAGTGTAGGAACTCGCAACCCATTACACGGTCATAGTTTAGACTCCACAGCGACAGGCAGGTCTGAGTGTGAAAGGGATTTGGGAGTGTTAGTGAACTCTGACCTAAAACTAAGGAAGTAATGTATTAGTGCGAGGAATAGGGCTAACAGGGTATTAGGCTTTATTAACAGGACAGTAACCAACAGGAGTGCAGAGGTCATCCTCAGACTCTGTTTAGCATTAGTTAGGCCACACTTAGATTATACTGTCCAGTTTTGGTGCCAACCCTACAGAATGGACATCAACTTGCTAGAATCAGTTCAGAGGAGGATGACCAAGATGATTCAGGGGCTGAGGAACCTCCCATATCAAAATAGGGTGAAACATCTAAACTTACATTCACTAGAGAGACGAAGAGTGCGGGGAGATCTGATAGAAGTATTCAAATGGGTCAAGGGTTACAACAAAGGCGATATAAGTAAAGTACTGAGAATTAGCCAGCAGGATAGAACACGCAGTAATGGATTGAAATTAGAAAAGTATAGATTTAGGAGAGATATAGGCAAGCATTGGTTTAGTAATAGGGTGGTGGGGGAATGGAATAGACTCAGCAATTACATAGTTAGTGCAGGGATGATAGCTTGTTTTAAGAGTAGACTGGATAGCTACATGGATGAGGACGACAGGTGGCAGTGAGGTGTGGGTGCAGTAAGGTGACGGGGTACTGGATGCGTGCCTAGTACCGCTGGTATAACGAGGATCAAGCCTCTACCTGTAACCCCTGTAACTACTACTCACCCATCGTGAGTAGTGGGGGGGATTCTGGAGCTGCCCTGTGTAGGCCACCTGGCCTCTTGCAGTTTCCCTATGTTCTTATGTTCTCTTTCCCTTTACGCTTCAGTCCCGCCCGGGCCGCCCATGATCCTGTGGGGCGGACGCGGGGTGGTGGACGTGGTGGGCCCGCTCGGGGAGGGTGAGAGGGCGGAGCTCACCTGCAGGAGTAAGGGCGGGCGGCCTCCCCCAACGCTGTCCTGGACGAGGAGGGGCCAGCGCCTGCCCCTGCTCGGCACCAACACGTCCTCCTCCCCAGACACAGGTAAGGCAGGTGTTAGTAAGCATTATTTGGCATTATACTTATTCCATGTAAAGATCTGTACGATGATTGCACAGGTAAGGCAGGTGATTGCACAGGTAAGGCAGGTGTTAGTAAGCATTATTTGACATTATACTTATTCCATGTAAGGCTCTGTACGATTACTGGGCGCATGGAACAGTTGAATCTTATTTTTTTTTTTTTTACAGCAGAGGAGACAGTGCAAGGGCGTAAAAAAAATATGAAAAGAAAAGAAAAAAAAGGCCCGCTTCTTACTGCTCCTGAATAGAGTATTGGTGGTTACTGGGCCAATCCACAAACAAGCCACGCCTCCTCTCTAGATAAGGCTGCATAAGTGATAGATAATGGAAAAGCTTAAATTGTGAGTGGGGTAAATTTCAATGTAAATAATAAGAAAATGTACTAACGATGGACGTGTTACAAACTAGAGCATGACTACGTGTACATGATACGATGGGAGCATAAATGATCTTACTGAGGTACATATCAGTAAAACCAAGATTAATAGAATAGCCAATTGTACTGACGGTAAACATATTATTGAGTGGAGGATGACGACGGGGGAAATGCAAGTATGAAAACGTTAATTATTCTAGAAAGATATATAGCAGTTATGACCCCTAAGAGAAATATATTGAAATCTCGGAATAAAAAAAAAAAATAACAAGACGCCGAAGAAACAGCGTGTGTGTGTGTGTCTGTGTGTGTGTGTGTGTGTGTGTGTGTGTGTGTGTGTGCTGTGTGTGTGTGTGTGTGTGTGTGTGAGTGAGTGAGAGTGGGAATGAGAGCGAGAGTGAGAGTGTGAGAATGTGTGTGTGCGTGCGTGTGTGTGTGTGTGCATCAGAGATACAGGAATACCTGGACAGACACAAGTGAGAGAGAGTGGCGTTATTCTGGACGAGGAGGAGGTCGAGATGGAAGAGAAGGAGGAGGAGGAGGAGGAGGAGGAGGAAAAGAGGGGTAAGGCTGTGAAGGGAGGTGACAGGAGAAACCGACGGAATGCAGGAGGAGGTCATGTGGTGAAAGACAAGTAGGGGAGGACTGAAGGAAAAAGGACTGGGTGAGGTTACGAGGGGAGAGAGGAACCAGGAAGCAAGGAGAGGAAAGGGAGAAACGGAGAGGATCAACAAGAAGGGGAGGAGGAGGAGGGAACAGAAGATAGGAATAAGGAGAGGAGGAGGATTTAAATGGGGTTAGGAGACAGGAGGAGCGGAAAGCGGCGAAGAAACACGGCAGAGAAAGGACAAGCAGAAGGGGAAGGGGAGTAAAGAGAGAAGGAGGTGGAAATAGGGAAGCGGGACGGACAGACAGCGGTGGAAGGGGAGGGGAGGGAGTGGATGGGCAAGGGAAGGGAAGAAGGAACACACTGGATAGGGAGGACGTGAGAGGATACGAGGGGAGGAGAATGAGGAAGGGGGTTATGATGGAAGGGGTGAGGATGGAAGGAAAGGGGGAAGGAAGGGTGGGGAGGCGAGGGTAGCTTCATTGGACTAATTAATGGCCTGGGCAACGAGAAAGGGAAATCAGTGCGCCCCTCCAGGGCAGCGCATCACAGCCCGCGAGGGATTATTGAACGGCGTCAACTTAGATTGTTCTCGTGCTTGTATTTCACTTTCCTTCAAGGCTTGTTTCACACTTTCTCTTTTTTTTTCAGTTAATATTTGCTCGTCTGCTTGCCTTGTTGTGTGTGTGTCTGCTCATGTCTGTTTTTTTCTATATGTATCCTAATGTTTTATTTTTATTTTTTATTTTTTTACAGCTAAGGAGACAGCTCAAGGGCGTAAAGAAAAATATATAAAAAAAGCCCGCTACTTACTGCTCCTGAATAGAGGTCAAAGGAGTGGCCAAAAAGAGAGGTCAATTTCGGGAGGAGAGGTGTCCTGATACATCTATATATGTCAGTCTTTATGTCCGTCTGTCCATGTGTCTATCTCTTATCTGTTTGCCTGTTTCTTTGTCTGTTTGTACGCTTATCGCCACACTTAAGTCTTTGTTTGTTTCTGTCTGTCTGTCTGTGCCTGTCTGTCTGTCTGATTGTCTGTCTAATTGTCTGTCTGTCTGTCTGTCTGATTGTCTGTCTGTCTGATTGTCTGTCTGTCTGATTGTCTGTCTGTCTGTCTGTCTGATTGTCTGTCTGATTGTCTGTCTGATTGTCTGTCTGATTGTCTGTCTGATTCTCTCTCTCTCTCTCTCTCTCTCTCTCTCTCTCTCTCTCTCTCCCTCTCTCTCTCTCTCTCTGTGACAATGAACAACTTTTGCCTCCTGAGTCTCCATATTCTCGCGGCGATCAATGCAGCATCACGGACACACCACTGCACATTTTTCACGAGGGTTTACAGCTTTTCTATATATTTGATGGCTGTTCTCCTCCTGATGGCACGAAGTCTGGTAAAAATAAATAAATAAAAAATTACTCTTCGCTGAAATGGATGGACTAGTTCACTTCATTGTGTTCTTTTTGAATGTTGCTTTCCATTACACTGTTTATTTACCTGTTTTATTATTATTATTATTATTATCATTATTATTATTGCTATTATTTTTATTATTATTATTATTATTATACACAGACGCACGCACAGACCCCCCTCCCCCCTCCCCACACACCCACACCCACACACTCTGAAGGCAGTAAAACGTAGACTTCTCTCGTGATGCCATTGTAAACAGCAACACGAAGCTTGTTCATTAGTGCGCTAATAAACAGAAAAGAAAAAAATTAAGACGGAAATCTGTGTAAATTGAACGGAAATTGTTTGTTTTGATGCGTTTCTGGAGGATTATTGTTATTATCATTATTATTATTATTATTATTATTATTATTATTATTATTATTATTATTATTATTATTATTATTAACCCTGAAGTGGAAAGCCTTGTGTGGCGCGTCATGGGAAGAAAATATCATGCATCGGCCTCGACTCATTCTCCCTCAGCTGATTTTTTTAATTTTTTTTTTTTTTTTTTTTTTTTTTTATCTACGGAGATCTCAGAGTTCATATCCACCTTTGTCTTACACCTTCCTTCACTGACCAACCTACAACTTTACTCTCCTTAATATTCTACAATGCCTGGTTCAACACTCTTATGTCTCACTAGATTGCCCGGCATATGAAGCGTGATGGTTAGTAATCTATAATATTCGTATGACCAATCGGTAAACGTGAATGCTGAGGAAATTATCTGATGGGAGGGATCGGATGTTAGGAAATACCAGAAGAGGGTCGAGAAATCCAGGTGAGTGACATGGTCCAGTTTTGTTCAGCAGTTTTTATATTTTTCTTATCCGTGAAAGAATCTGAAACCAGTCGCACCTTTTTCATTCTTTCAAGCTTTTTCCCATTCACCAAAAAGGATTATTAGGTGTGTAGTATTTTTACAGCACACACTTTTTTTCCTTTTCTAAAACCAAAGTGCTGCCATAACATACCAGTACTTTTTTTTCTCTTTTCTTCCTGCCTTCCGAGTCTCTTTTACCACCTGGAGCTGTTCCCACTCTCCCTCACCTTCCATGTCTTTGCAATAACAAACAACAACATTAAAGAACGATCGATATAATAAGGAAACCTCTCCCCAACGCCTGCTACACGATGCGCCAAAAAGCAATATGCATTAAACCATTCCGCAAGTTATTCTTTCCTTTTTTTGTTCTTGGTGAGTTATCTTCCTGCGCTCACTCTCCTCTCTTCTATTCCCCCTCTTCCTCCTCCCCCTCTTCCTCCTCCTCCTCCTCTTCCTCCTCCTCCTCCTCCTCCTCCTCCGCCTTACCTCCCAAGAAGAGAATGCAAGGCTGATATTGTTTTAGGAAAGAGAGAGGACTTTTTTTAAAACTTTGGCCACTTAACATTGTCTTCCAACTTAGATTCTAGAAAAACCTTCGTCTCTGTTCGTTAGTGTGTGTGTTTCCGTCAGTTTGTTTGTTCGTGTCTTTGTGAGTCTTCCTCTTATTTCGTTTTGTCTGTTTTGTCTGTCTTCCTCTTATTTCGTTTTGTCTGTCTTGTCTGTCTTCCTCTTATTTCGTTTTGTGTCTTGTCTGTCTTCCTCTTATTTCGTTTTGTGTCTTGTCTGTCTTCCTCTTATTTCGTTTTGTCTGTCTTTTGTCTTCCTCTTATTTCGTTTTGTCTGTCTTTTGTCTTCCTCTTATTTCGTTTTGTCTGTCTTGTCTGTCTTCCTCTTATTTCGTTTTGTGTGTCTTGTCTGTCTTCCTCTTATTTCGTTTTGCCTGTCTTTTCTGTCTTCCTCTTATTTCGTTTTGTGTCTTGTCTGTCTTCCTCTTATTTCGTTTTGTCTGTCTTGTCTGTCTTCCTCTTATTTCGTTTTGTCAGTCTTTTGTCTTCCTCTTATTTCGTTTTGTCTGTCTTGTCTGTCTTCCTCTTATTTCGTTTTGTCTGTCTTTTGTCTTCCTCTTATTTCGTTTTGTCTGTCTTGTCTGTCTTCCTCTTATTTCGTTTTGTCAGTCTTTTGTCTTCCTCTTATTTCGTTTTGTCTGTCTTTTGTCTTCCTCTTATTTCGTTTTGTCTGTCTTTTGTCTTCCTCTTATTTCGTTTTGTCTGTCTTGTCTGTCTTCCTCTTATTTCGTTTTGTCTGTCTTGTCTGTCTTCCTCTTATTTCGTTTTGTCTGTCTTGTCTGTCTTCCTCTTATTTCGTTTTGTCTGTTTTGTCTGTCTTCCTCTTATTTCGTTTTGTCTGTTTTGTCTGTCTTCCTCTTATTTCGTTTTGCCTGTCTTGTCTGTCTTCCTCTTATTTCGTTTTGTCTGTCTTGTCTGTCTTCCTCTTATTTCGTTTTGTCTGTTTTGTCTGTCTTCCTCTTATTTCGTTTTGTCTGTCTTGTCTGTCTTCCTCTTATTTCGTGTTGTCTGTCTTGTCTGTCTTCCTCTTATTTCGTTTTGTCTGTTTTGTCTGTCTTACTCTTATTTCGTTTTGTCTGTCTTGTCTGTCTTCCTCTTAATTCGTTTTGTCTGTCTTGTCTGTCTTCCTCTTATTTCGTTTTGTCTGTCTTGTCTGTCTTCCTCTTATTTCGTTTTGTCTGTTTTGTCTGTCTTCTTCTTATTTCGTTTTGTGTGTCTTGTCTGTCTTCCTCTTATTTCGTTTTGTCTGTCTTGTCTGTCTTCCTCTTATTTCGTTTTGTCTGTCTTGTCTGTCTTCCTCTTATTTCGTTTTGTCTGTCTTGTCTGTCTTCCTCTTATTTCGTTTTGTCTGTTTTGTCTGTCTTCTTCTTATTTCGTTTTGTGTGTCTTGTCTGTCTTCCTCTTATTTCGTTTTGCCTGTCTTTTCTGTCTTCCTCTTATTTCGTTTTGTCTGTCTTGTCTGTCTTCCTCTTATTTCGTTTTATCTGTCTTGTCTGTCTTCCTCTTATTTCGTTTTGCCTGTCTTGTCTGTCTTCCTCTTATTTCGTTTTGTCTGTCTTGTCTGTCTTCCTCTTATTTCGTTTTGTCTGTCTTGTCTGTCTTCCTCTTATTTAGTTTTAACTGTCTTTTCTGTCTTCCTCTTATTTCGTTTTAACTGTCTTTTCTGTCTTCCTCTTATTTCGTTTTAACTGTCTTTTCTGTCTTCCTCTTATTTCGTTTTAACTGTCTTTTCTGTCTTCCTCTTATTTCGTTTTAACTGTCTTTTCTGTCTTCCTCTTATTTCGTTTTAACTGTCTTTTCTGTCTTCCTCTTATTTCGTTTTAACTGTCTTTTCTGTCTTCCTCTTATTTCGTTTTGCCTGTCTTGTCTGTCTTCCTCTTATTTCGTTTTGTCTGTCTTTTGTCTTCCTCTTATTTCGTTTTGTCTGTCTTGTCTGTCTTCCTCTTATTTCGTTTTGTGTGTCTTGTCTGTCTTCCTCTTATTTCGTTTTGCCTGTCTTTTCTGTCTTCCTCTTATTTCGTTTTGTCTGTCTTGTCTGTCTTCCTCTTATTTCGTTTTGTCTGTCTTGTCTGTCTTCCTCTTATTTCGTTTTGTCTGTCTTGTCTGTCTTCCTCTTATTTCGTTTTGTCTGTCTTGTCTGTCTTCCTCTTATTTCGTTTTGTCTGTTTTGTCTGTCTTCTTCTTATTTCGTTTTGTGTGTCTTGTCTGTCTTCCTCTTATTTCGTTTTGCCTGTCTTTTCTGTCTTCCTCTTATTTCGTTTTGTCTGTCTTGTCTGTCTTCCTCTTATTTCGTTTTGTCTGTCTTGTCTGTCTTCCTCTTATTTCGTTTTGCCTGTCTTGTCTGTCTTCCTCTTATTTCGTTTTGTCTGTCTTGTCTGTCTTCCTCTTATTTCGTTTTGCCTGTCTTCCTCTTAGAGTGTTTGAGTAGTTTGATTGAGGAAAGCTGCCTCTCAAGTCTATCAGTTAAGTAATCAATACAGTTACTATTTCCAAAGTTTATAATGTTTAATGGTAAAGAACTCTATAAATAAAAACACTAAATCCTTCAAAGGGCAATGTCGTGGTACATAATAATGAACAAAAATAAATACTTCATTGTTGTTCGTGTGAAAAACATTTTTGTATCATTTGTTTTCGCATACTAAAATAAACGGCATGGTAAACTGCACTAGACATGGAGTTTCCTGACGCTTCATGGAACAATGCCTGCCGTCGCCCAGCTCTTAATCCACAGGACATGGCTACGAGAGATAAAATACGACGCACACCAAAGTCCTATTTACATTGTATTCTATTTCACAAAGGCTTTGAGTCCAGGGCGACAGGGCGCGACTGTTTACCGCGCGTGATAAAGTTTGCCGCATTAGCTGAGTCACGCGCGTGATCCAGGAACAGGTGTACACGGGACGTTTTTCAGTTGGCTTTACTACCAATAGTTTGGGGAACAAAAGCCGCCTGTCACTGCTGTTTGCTGTCCTTGCTTTGCCGTGTTTACCCCGCACGGTGTGTGGTGTGGTGTGTGTGTGTGTGTGTGTGTGTGTGTGTGTGTGTGTGTGTGTGTGTGTGTGTGTTTAACTGTACACGAAGTAACACACATTTAGGATGTCTGTGAGCTTCACATCAAACTCCGTCATGGCAGAGTGCCGTTGCTCTAGGGCCTAGGTATTCAATTATTATTATTATTATTATTATTATTATTATTATTATTATTATTATTATTATTATTATTATTACCATTATTATTATTAGTTGTAGTAGTAGTAATAGCAGCAGCAACAGCAGCAGCAGTATTTGTAATAATAAATGTTATAAAGTTACTACTGTAAAATGATTTTCATTGTTGTAGTGCTGCTTCCGCTACATAGTGGTCAAAAGATTTTCTTGTAATTTAACTCAAGTTTTCTCCTTTATTTTCCTCCCTCGCAGAGAACACTGGAGTGGAGGCGCGCGTGGCCATCGTGGGCAGCCGGGACCTCCTCGGCAGCACGCTGTCCTGCCACGCCCACATGCCCTTCCTCGCCCAGTCCCTCACAGTCGTCCCGCAGGTCCAGACGGCCTCCGTCATCGTCAACGTCACGTGTGAGTACACGCAGAGTTAGAAAATCAGTCACTGTTTCCATGTTTAGGCCTTAGCGTTGCAAAGCAGTCGTCATTTTACATTGAATGAGTAAAATGTCTCATACCACTTTACATAATGAATTGCAAATCAATAATAATCGCTTTTATATAAACAAACGCGTTACAAATCAGTCATCGTTGTTTATTTCCTTTCCTATGAAGCCATCGCTTCCACACTCCAGGCCTTACAAGCGTCAGCATTATATCTTAGATATTACGAATGAATTAAAATTTTTATTTGGTTTGAAGAAGTAGATAATCACTGTCTCAATTTCCCAACAATTACAAATCACTAGTCTTTTTCCTTTGCGCGAATAAGTTGTTCATACATTGCCGTGGTTACAAATCCGTTATAGCTCCACATTTCAATGACCTCACCCCCCCCACCCCACCCCCAGACCCTCATCCCGTCAGGAACACAACAGTTTTACGTCCAGCATCTTCCCTACGATAAAAAAAAAATAAAAAAATAGTACAAACAATTCGACCTTGTTTGGAAACGCACAAGGAAGCTCTGAGGGCCGACCTTTATCTGTGTAGCTCAATCAGGCTCTGCGCTGTTCGATAAGCCTTAACAAGCCTCCATTACTCGCTGATGTCCAGGGCCTGACCGGAAGCCGCCGGTTACGGATTTCCATCAAGAGAAACCAACGCGACCGATGTGAATCTTTGTACCCCCCCCCCCTCTCTCTCTCTCTCTCTCTCTCTCTCTCTCTCTCTCTCTCTCTCTCTCTCTCTCTCTCTCTCTCTCTCTCTCTCTCTCTCTCTCTCTCTCTCACACGCACACGCACACACACACACACACACACACACACACACACACACAGGCATGCACGTTCCCAGACCCATTAGTGACGGCTTTGAGGCGGGCGTGTCACTGTCTTTCGTTTAATGGCCGCCGATTTACTTATCTTGCACAATGTTCGTTGTTGGCTTAATTTCGTCACGGTGTCATGCTTTTGTTTACAGATTTGCTGCTCTGCGCAGTTAACTCGTCTCGTGGACTGACTATGTTTTTTTTCTTCATTGTTTAACATTAAAGGAGGCAGTTCAAGAGAAAAAAAACACAAACAGCAAAAAGTCAACAAAGATCTATGCCTATAAAGTGCGGTACGAAAAAAGTTTAAGAGAAGTAATCAATTTGAGCTGGGGATGTCATGAAATTCCCTTCCTGGATGTATTTCAGTTGTAGGAAATAGGAATGTCGACAAGAGAATGTTGTTCCTGAATGTACCACGCGACCCCTGCCTTTTCCCTGTACTCCAAATGGTCCTGAAACGCGACATCTGTGCGGGAGGAATGCAGTGAAGTTGAAGGGAGGTCCTGAGATTCGCTTTCCGTAAACTAAAAGAATTACGCGCGTCGGTGCGAGCCAATATAAGACATTCCAAGTAAAAAATCCAACTGAAATAAACATTACTAGTCAAATATTTTTCATGTCAAAATAACATTAAGATTGTAGTGTGTGTTGTATTTTGAGAACAATAAATTATCTATCCCTTTGCGACTGTCTTAATCTATCCATCTATCTATTTCTGTTTATCTACCCCGTTACAGTGCCGCCGGTGACAGTGAGGATCCTGAGCCCCGGCGCGGCAGCCTCGGCGGGCACGGAGCTTCGATTGACCTGCCGTGCCGCGGGCTCTCACCCCCCCGCCCTCATTATTTGGTGGAACGGCCACAAGCGACTGTCCCCGGTGTCTTACGCAGTGAGTATTACAAGGCAGAGAAAAGGGGAGAGCGGGGTGAATGGAAAAGGAATGTGGGAGTGTACATGGAGGGAGTGAAGGAGGGAGGGAGGGAAAGAGTAAAGAGCATTGGATTTGTGTACGGTGTGGGAAAGGTCGAGTCTTCCTCCGTCTTCTGCCTCCAGTCTGTTTTTTATTTATAGTGACCTCTTGACGCACACAACAATCCCATGTTAAAAAAAATGATTTGTTAATGTGGTATGATAAATGATTACGCCGCTGGTAGTACTAAATAATTGGAAACGGGGGACGAGAACCGGAAGGGACATAAGCGAGAATAAGTATGAGGAGGGAGGGATGGAGGAGGGAACTTGAGTGCAATGCGGGGAGAGAAGTTATGGCTTGGTAAACTCTGATGGAAAGAGGATTATCAGCTTCCACACAAACTGAACAAGGAAGCAGAAACTTTTACCCAACGTACGCTAAATGGAATGTGGTGTGCAAAGCGAGGAGACGCAAGATTATGGTAACAATAAGAGGAGAACAGGGAAATACTGAGCGGCAAGACGAGTTCTGCCGAATACGGAGCGCGCACTGCTATATATAAACTACACTAACAGAGGAAGATGTAGACGAAAAGAAGAAAATTGTCGGATAAACGGAAAGCAAGGAGAGAGAAGAGCAGAGGCGAGGCACGTCCGAGATTGTAGAATAAGTAAGAAAGGAGAGAAAGAAAAGGGGAAACGGAGAAAAGATATAATTTGAGCACTTTTATAATGGACTGCGGTTTCTTCTGGTAAACGACATTTGAGAGGGAAGCCGGCAAGGTGTGTAACGGTAGACAAGACGATGATTGGTGTGACGGGAAGGATAGTAAAGTGAGAGGTGGGAGAGAGGAGAAAAGAAAATAAGCAAAAATGGTAGGGAACGTAGGAGGGAAGGAGAGTGCGTCACTGAGCAAGGAATATAAGATTAGTGGCGAAGAGGGAGAGGGAGAGGGAGAGGAAGAGAAAGAGAATTGGACAAAGAGTTGAAGTGAAAACGAGTTAGGAGTAATAAGGATTAACGTCCGAGAGAGAGAGAGAGAGAGAGAGAGAGAGAGAGAGAGAGAGAGAGAGAGAGAGAGAGAGAGAGAGAGAGAGAGAGAGAGAGAGAGAGAGAGAGAGAGAGAGAGAGAGAGAGAGAGAGAGAGAGAGAGAGAGAGAGAGAGAGAGAGAGAAAGGAAGAGAAAGAAAAAATGAGAATGAGAAAACATGAGAGTTGCTTTGTTCTCCTCGCCCCCAGGTGGAGGCGGGAGGCAACGTCACCAGCGCCACGCTCACGCTGCTGGTGAGGCGGGAACACAATGGAGAGACGCTCACCTGCACCGCCTCCAACCCCGCCCTGCCCGGGGAACGCTACCTGTCAGACTCCATCAAGCTGAGCGTCTACTGTGAGTAAAAGGGAAGCTGTGCAAGGGGGAGGGGGAGAGAAGGAGGGGGAGTCTTGCTTTCTGTGTCAGTCTGAGGGCGTTACGTTGTCAGATTATGGGATGAAAATTCAGTTACGTGTGTGAAGGAAGGCGTGGCCGAGGTACGAGGGACTGTGAGGAATGGGGGCTTTGTGAATGGAGAGGAACAAAAGGTAGTATTTTCTCTTTAATTAGCGTAAGAAATATGTGTTGTTGTGAGTCTATATCATTATGGAGAACGCAACCTGTGTGTGTAAAGGTGAAGGATGGAACGAGGCGGTCAGTGTTGTCGGGATGGGTGGGGAAGGGAAGATGTGGAGGGAAAGCTGCTTCTGTCTGGGTGTGAAGATATAGTGTATTCACCGTTGCCAGATTATCGTACTCAGAGCATAGTATTTACCGGTTTCTGACGCCTAACTATTGCCAAGAGACATCAGGATCTAACTCTTTTAACAATAACTATAAATGAGTTTCGTTATTGGAGCCCAGAAGACAATTTTGCGGCAGGAAGTCGGGAAATATAAGCGGCTGAGTACGACAATCTGGCAATGTTGAGTGTATTGCCTGTTTGATTGTCAGGGTGAGGGGAAGAAGGAGGGGGGTGTCATGCGTTTTTCTTCAATCAGTGTGAGTTTTATCCGCTGAGTCTACAATGGGTCAAGGTGAGGAAGTGAAGCTGTTTACGGGGATGAAGACACGCTAGACTGTGAGCTTGTTGGTGTGAAGACAGTGTCCAATCTGTGCTGTCGTAAGGGTGAGAGAGTGAGGTTGTTTAAGGAAAGTTGAAAATAGACAGGGAGAGGAGTTAGACTATTTTGTCAAAGTTAAGAGTGCAGAATCTAGAAGACGCCACTGACTTTCTTTCATTGGAATTTTTTTACAGCAAAGTAGACAGCTCAAGGGCACAAAAATATAAAACAATAATGAAAAAAAAAGCCCGCTACTTGCTGCTCCTTAAAAAGATTACAGTGGCCAAAAGAGAGGTCAATTCCGGGAGGAGAGGTGTCGGGTCAATTCAAAGTCTCCATTTTTTTTATAATATCCTAAGAACGAGTTTGACACACTACCTTCACACATGCTGATACACAAACAATCAAAATGAACGATCCTAATAAACGATTCTTCACGTACAATCAACACAGGGACAAATTTCGGTCCCAGGACGCCTTTCACGGGTCGACCTCTCTTTTTGGACACTCCTTTGACCTCTATTCAGGAGCAGTAAGTAGAGGGCTTTTTTTTTTCTTTACGCCCTTGAACCGTCTCCTTAGCTGTAAAAAAAAAAAAGGCGGTGAATTCACGTGCATATCGTCACCCTCATAAAATAATTGCATATGTAATTTTTCAGCGATTTCCAGGTT
The DNA here is from genome assembly GCF_024679095.1 of Eriocheir sinensis. Lineage (NCBI taxonomy): Eukaryota > Metazoa > Arthropoda > Malacostraca > Decapoda > Varunidae > Eriocheir > Eriocheir sinensis. Next base: position 8,787,895 of record NC_066542.1, on the reverse strand, counting down.
TTTGTCAACATCCATTTTTCAACATGTGACGCCAGTTTTTGTAGAGTTGCCTTCGTCATTCAGGGTTTGAGTGTTTTAGAACTGGCCGTTTCATTTCTGCCTAAATCTTAAGCCAAATGAGATGATGACGGTTCTTTTCTGATTTCCTGTAAAGTAGAAAAGATTGACTTTGGCGGTTTGTTTACGAAGGTGACGATATAAGAGCTACAATATGCCGACGCTTTGTCCACTTTTGTACGCCTGAGGTTTGCCGCGGCCTTTGAAGTAAAAGCTGTTTATCCCAAGGCTTGAGGGTCGACACAAGCGGTTCAGACTGGCTCCGGCACCAGACACAGCGGCTCTCTGGCACTGAGCACCGCGTTCTACAAATCCGAACTTTTTTTTGTTGCTGAAACGGATGCACTTTTCTTCAAGGTTTCAATATCGGATCAAAATTGCAATGCGAGCTCTCTCCCTCCTGGAAATAGACGGGAAATCACACGTGGGTGACAAGACGCCGCTGGCAACATTTGTTATATATTGTCGTGTGGTGAGCGGGATGAGGAGTGGCAGGGCGATGCAGGGGTGTGACGCTGAGCTGGAGAGGGACGAGGTGGAGAAGGAAGGGCCATGATGGGCACTGGATATAAGGAGAGGAGACATTTGTAATAAGCGAAGAGACGCAAGCTGTATACAGAGACCAAAGAGAAATGAGAGACAGGTGAGCAAGGAGAAAAGGAGATAAGGAGATAAGGAAAGCGGAGACTAAGAAGATGCACTTTTATGTTGAGAGTACCAGAGGGTGTGCACGCCTTACAAGGTGTGTGTGTGTGTGTGTGTGTGTGTGTGAGAGGAGAGAGAGAGAGAGAGAGAGAGAGAGAGAGAGAGAGAGAGAGAGAGAGAGAGAGAGAGAGAGAGAGAGAGAGAGAGAGAGAGAGAGAGAGAGAGAGAGAGAGAGAGAGAGAGAGAGAGAGAGAGAGAGAGAGAGAGAGAGAGAGAGAGAAAAACTTGTAACATAACTCTCAAACGTGTGTGGGAACCTGATTACACGCGCAACACACAACAAAATAAATACAATAACAGGCAGCATTAAGGCGAATCTTGTTAAGGTAATTGTTTTCTTCACCAATAACGACGAGGAGGTGGCGGCGGTGATGTCGAGTGTAGATAATTACTTTAACATGTAAAACGCAGAATAATAGTAATTATGTAGATCGCGTCCGCCCACCCCAGGACACCTAATGTTAAAGCTGTATCGTACACGTGATTGCGAATACCAGGAACACTGCATAAGAATAACAAGGAAATCAACAACAATCTTCCTTCATCTGTATTTCCTCCTGTCGACGACGTGAACTATTTCAAGAGGAGGGTATCAGGACACCTCTCCTCCCGAAATTGACCCTTCTTTCGGCCACCTCCTTGGATTCTTTTTGGGGGGAGCGAGTAGCAGGCTTTTTTTTATTATTGTTTCCTTTTTTGTGTGCCCTTGAGCTGTCTCCTTTGTTGTAAAAAAAGAAAAAATATCAAAAGCAATATCCCATCCACTCTCTGAACCCACAGTGACCAATTACATCAGAGCTGGTCGGGTTATAAAGAGAAGCAATCACGGCTTACAATGCAAAAGGTAGTCCAGTAAAGCATGGCAGATACCGCATCAACCACTCGGAAACCAACAGGTGCACTCCGCGGGTAATTACGGCTAATAATCCCCTCACCCGCAGTGCTTCCAATTGAGATTAATTTCCGATAATCATTTCCTCCCACCCTTCTGAATCTGGTCCGATTTTCTCTTATTTCTTCGCCACCTTTTCAATATCATTCGCCGGTCCCCTCCTTTGCTGCCCTTCTTTAGCCAGCCAACCCATCCCGTGTTCTCACCTGCCCCGCCCGTCAGGTAAATCCTCTTCCCTGTTTTATTGAAGTAAGTAAGACGAAGTGACGAGAGTAAGGGAAGCATGACTATTTCAGGAGATTATTCGGGAGGTAATGAATACAGTGTGTGTGTGTGTGTGTGTGTGTGTGTGTGTGTGTGTGTGTGTGTGTGTGTGTGTGTGTGTGTGTGTGTGTGTGTGTGTGTGTGTGTGTGTGTGTGTGTGTGTGTGTGTGTGTGTGTGTGTGTGTGTGTGTGTGTGTGTGTGTGTGTGTGTGTGTGTGTGTGTGTGTGTGTGTGTGTGTGTGTGTGTGTGTGTGTGTGTGTGTGTGTGTGTGTGTGTGTGTGTGTGTGTGTGTGTGTGTGTGTGTGTGTGTGTGTGTGTGTGTGTGTGTGTGTGTGTGTGTGTGTGTGTGTGTGTGTGTGTGTGTGTGTGTGTGTGTGTGTGTGTGTGTGTGTGTGTGTGTGTGTGTGTGTGTGTGTGTGTGTGTGTGTGTGTGTGTGTGTGTGTGTGTGTGTGTGTGTGTGTGTGTGTGTGTGTGTGTGTGTGTGTGTGTGTGTGTGTGTGTGTGTGTGTGTGTGTGTGTGTGTGTGTGTGTGTGTGTGTGTGTGTGTGTGTGTGTGTGTGTGTGTGTGTGTGTGTGTGTGTGTGTGTGTGTGTGTGTGTGTGTGTGTGTGTGTGTGTGTGTGTGTGTGTGTGTGTGTGTAAAACCGAGACGAAAACACCAGAAGCATTGTTAATAGTACGTAAAAAGAATGCTTACACAATTTATAAATATCCAAGTTATGCATTTTGCCGGTGAAATATGGATCCGAAGTTCTCTTTCATATTAAAACTAGTCCCACGTCCATGCACTTCACTCTCTTATGGAGGTTTGAAAAATATTTTGATCACGCAGAAACAAAATATGTTGACGAGAATGTTCGCCTAAATGAAATACCGAATAGCGTTCTGTATTAGTGAAGAATGTATAGCGGCTCGTAATCATATCACTCCACTGCATTCTCTCTCTCTCTCTCTCTCTCTCTCTCTCTCTCTCTCTCTCTCTTCAGTGGGAGCGATGTAATTAAAAGACGAAAAGAAAGAAATTACAACGAAAAAGTACGTGACCAATTTTGTTTACTGTCACGTGAAGCATCGGCAGACGCTTCCCTGCTGCCTTGTGGTGAAGCGTGGCGGTGAGATATGTGTGGTGTGTCATGCAGCATTTCTTGTACTTTAGAGTCAGGCACATGACCACCGAGCACGGGCGCCCAGAGAAAGAAAACTGGACAGACGCAATAACCTTTAAATATTAGAACTTGTATCACCAACAGAATAGTTCGTGCCCTGGCTGTGTTGCGTGAAAAAAGAAAAAAAAAAGAAAAAAAAAACAGGATTGAGAGCTCATTCCACGCTACAGCAAATATTCCCCGGCGTTGTCCACTGTAGAGTTACGAAAACAACAACAATGAAACAATAAAAAATATATATATAACTCTCTTGCTCTTAACGATACTAATTTGTCAGGATCGGGGCCAGACGAAGCCTTACTAATGGTCTGCCTCTCTCTCCCTTCCACCCTCCCTCCTCCCGCCCCCCAACAGACGCCCCCGTGGTCCGCCTGTCCATGGGTCGCGCCGTCAACCCCAGCAGCCTGAAGGAGGGCGATGACGTCTACTTCGAGTGCAGCATCACCGCCAACCCGCCGTACAAGCGCGTCATCTGGTACCACAACGTAAGTAGTACACGAGATACTACACATTACTTCGTCTATTTTTCGGGTCTTTCATTATATTTCTCTTCTCTCTCCCTACAGCCTCTCTTTCTTATAGTTCTCCGTTCCCTTTAAGAATTTATTTGTTCCTACACCAAATTTCTGTGTTCAAAGTCCCTCTGTCGTCTGTTTTTAAGTCTTCCGTTACCTACATGATATTCTTCCTGTTCCTTCAATGTCTTTCTCTGCCATCCTTACTTCCGTTTGCCTTCCCTTCACTCCTTCGTTGTCTGTATAATTACCTCTTTCATTTTTATTTCTCTTCTCTCTCTACCTACAGCCTCTCTTTCCTATAGTTCTCCGTTCCCTAGAAGAATGTATTTGTTCCTACACCAAATTTCAGTGTTCCAAGCAGTGTTGCCAGATCCTCCCGCTCAGGCTCTTTCATTAACCGATTCCCGACCCAAAATCTGCCTCCCCCACCCCGACAGCGAGATTAATTTGTATATATCGTTAAAGTGGTTAATGAGTGATGTCTTTTGCTGACAGTTATGGGTCAGAAGATGGTAAATAAGAGGCTCAGAGTAGGACAATCTGGCAACGTTGGTTCCAAGTCCCTGTACCGTTTGTTTTTAAGCTTTTCGTTGTCTGTATAATTACCTCTTCCGTTGTCTTCACTGTACATCCCTGCTGCTCTCTCCTCCATCTGTCGTTTCTTTTCTATCACAAACTTTTTTTTTTTCTTCAGCAACCTCAACTGTTTCCTGCTTTCCTGCCTTCACTGTACATCCCCGTTGCTCTTTCCTCCATCTGTCCTTTCTTCTCTATCATAAACTTTACTTCATTTTCTTTTTCTTTTTTCTTCAGCAACCTCAACTGTTTCCTGCTCACATGTCCCTTTGCGCTCCGGTTTCAGAATTCCACATTAAAGTTACGCACTTTTTCTTTTTATTCTCTATCTTTTTATACCCCCTTTGTCTACCTTCCCACAGTTTCGACTTCGCTTTGGTTCTACTGCTCTCTCCGTCCTCTCTTACTGGCGTTATGATTATTTTTTATTCACGCTCTGTTGATTTCCTTATGGACGCGCCTCACCCTGTACCGCCAACTCCATGACGTTTCCTCACTCTTTTCCTTCTCGCCCAGGCTTTCTTTTCTTGCACCTTTTTGCTTTTTAGTCTTCTCATTTTAAGGCTTCGCAATTACACTTTTCACTCACTTCTCCACTTCCAATCTAAGTTCTTTTTCAATACGTTTTTTAATAAGTTCCGCTTCGTCTTTCTCAAACTTCTCTCCTCCTCATCAATGTCTTCATAAACTTCCATGGTGTCTTTCTCTGTACGAGGCCGTCAATCAATTTATAATGGCTTCTTCTTTACGCTGATCAAGTCTCCCTAACACACTTCGCTCCACTGCCACTTTGCATCCACGTCGTTATCCTCCGCTGCTTCCTTCTATTCCCCTCGGCATCCTTCCCTTCTACTTCCACCTCACTGTCATTTCTTTCTCCTACCCTTCACCCTGCCCTTTCCTCACATTACTGCCTTCCCTTCCTTCTCTTCTTCAAACAGCCTTTCTTCTCTCACCTCTCCGTCCTTATTTCATGTTAGTGGCCCGCTGTATCTCGCCCGTAATAACGTTGAGGCACGAGGCAAAGTTTTGTTCTCTCATCAAAGTTTGTCGCCCAGGGTTCAGCTTCCGCCTGTTGCCTCTCTCGTCGCTGCGTCTAGAATTTTCAACGAGATTATTTTACGATGCTCTGCCCCTCTGCATAACGCTCGCTTCACTGCTCTTTCTTTCCGTCTCTCTCTCTCTCTCTCTCTCTCTCTCTCTCTCTCTCTCTCTTTCTTTCCTTCTTTCGTCTCTTACATCCGTCTTTTCTTAGTTTTCCTTCGTTCCGTGCTTGCTTTCACTTTCCCTTCCTTTTCTTTATTGATTTTCATGCTTTCCGCTCTCTCTCTCTCTCTCTCGATAAGAACCCAGCATTATCGTCCCCTCTGAGTGCGCTAATTAAGGAAACTCCCACGACTCCCTTTCTCACAAGATGCTCAACCTCGCCTCAGCAGCGTGAAGAAGGAACGCTAACGAGCACTAACACACAAGGGAAACAATAACAATAATAACAATGACGGTGATAAATAGTAATTGTAATAATGGGGTTAATAGTGAAAATGAATAAGAATTGGAAGAAAATGTAGACAATTACCAACAAGAGCAAGAACGACAACAATGATTCTCTCTCTCTCTCTCTCTCTCTCTTTGGCTAATATCTATCCTGTGTTCCCGCTTCTGCAACAACGATAACTGCTGTATCTCTAATGTTAAGACGTCCGTTGTATCGTTCACGTTCTCTCCCATTTCACCTCGTCCTGAATCATCCTTTTCATTTTTTTATTTTTTTTTTATTTCTGGCGTTTCCTCTTCTATCTCTTCCCTCATTTCACTAAGAGGATGTAGGTCAGATCATAACCTACTTCACTTTGTCATCGTCGTCCTACTCCTCTTCTTCCCTCTTTTTACTCTTTTCCTCTTCCCTTCCATTCCACGCAGCCTTCACATAATTCACCAACAAATTCAGGTTACGAACAAATGCCTCTCATGTTCACGCGTCTCTTCCTCCCCTGGACGCGGCGCCTCACTCACCCCGCGTCCTCCCTTCCCTTGGTGTGCAGGGCGCGGTGGTGACGCAGAACCGGACCTCGGGGGTGATCATGAGCGGACAAGGCCTCGTCCTGCAGCACCTGAGGCGGGAAAACGCGGGGACCTACACGTGCGGCGCCACCAACCACGAGGGTCACAACACGAGCAATGCCGTCATCCTGCCCATTAAACGTAAGTGCTGGTCTCGCCTGTCTGTCTTTGTGTCTTGAGTCTTTCTTGTGAGTTACAGTTGCTCCTCGGTGCTTTAAAAAGAATATGGTCAGTATTATAAGCTACTTTGGCCTCTCACTCCAGCTATTTCTAAAGGTCAAAGAGGGGATCGATTGAGTTATAATGTGTTTTCTTTTCACGACGACAGGGTCAAAAACTCCTACGAAAGCCTTGTCAAAGAGGGGATCGATTGAGTTATAATGTGTTTCTTTAGGTTCACGATACAGAAGGGTCAAATTACCACCAGGGTTATAAAACTACTCCTGGAAATGCCCAAAACTCCTACGAAAGCCTTGTCAAAGAGGGGATCGATTGAGTTATAATGAGTGTTTCTTTAGGTTCACGATACAGAAGGGTCAAATTACCACCAGGGTTATAAAACTACTCCTGGAAATGCCCAAAACTCCTACGAAAGCCTCGTCAAATATGTGTACTTGGGCGACGGAATGTTTAGTAATACGGCCCTGTGTTTCCCAGCAAAGGATGCACGCTGTATTCTGAGGCTCCTTTGTTCTCCGGTGCCGTCCGTATTGGGTGACTATGAGGTTAGTTTATTGATCAAAAGGTATACAGTGAAAGGTACAAATTTCCCATTGGTCCGAATGAAGAAATATACTTTAACAAGCTTAAATCAAAATACTGTCACCTAAATATTCTTTTAACATTAGGGGATACAAAACTGTCCCACCGCCGACGCCACTAGAAAATTCGTGCCCAAGACTCTCGTGTCGCGTAACTTCAGTTCATTTTTTCACGCCTCTGCATGATATGAGGCAAGATAATGTCACGTGGTGCTACAGCAGCTACATCACTAACTCAAAACGTAGATAATAAATACTTTATAGTTGTGTTGCCTTCAAATCTAAAATCAAGTAGTAGTATCAACACTGGTTCATTATAATTGCACTCCTAAGCTCTGCAGGCTGAACTACACATTTTGATGCACACTAAAGGCTGTACTAAAACTATCCTTTCACACTCGCATCCCGGAAACACATCACTAGTCGCCCCTGCTGCTACGAGAGACAAGCACACGTGGCCACTTACCAACCTTCGTGTTCGGCCTCTCCGACTGAACCTCCGTCGTTGTGCCTGACTGCAGGTTACTCGCGACACACCGACAGGTCACAAACTCTCGGTACCGTAAAGCCACACAAGGCACGGGAATGTACAGCACAGGTCACCACGCACACCGCCTCCGCCGAAACTATAACAAATGTGACCACTCACTGCCGGGCTCCCGCGCGTGCCGTCTGTAGGTTTGCTGCTAGCCTGACGGGTTAACTCTCTCATTGTGGAGTATGGTTGCCCGAGGCCTTCTTAAGATATTGGTGTATGGTGTCAGATACTTATGGTTTAAATATCGTAATGAACACACGGCATTTACTTTGTTGAATAGCGGACAAACAGTAAGAAGCTAAAGTAAAGCTGATTGTAGCAACATCTGAAAACTGTAACCCCCAAGTGATGACGGGACGAATGAAACGTTTCAGAAGATATAAACTGCGACTTAGTAACGAATGAGAACCACCAAATTTGATTCGTGTCGTCTTTGATCATGTATTATTATGTCTCACAGTCGTGTATATTATAAAGATATACATGGCCGAGAAGCAGGATGTTACTGGTACCTGTTTGTCCTGAGATGAGGAGAGGGAGGGATGGCTAGCTGTTTATATGAAGCACCTGGTTGACTCATGGTTCGCTTCACCGACCACTAATGACGAGATGGTTGTTACTTTTGGCTTCACCTTGTTGCTAACCTGACGATTTTAATTGACACATATTTTTTTTGGGTGGGGGTTGATAATAAACGTCCAACGTAAAATGACATGGACAAAAGTAAACCAAATCGCGTCATACTCAAAGTTCCTACCTTGCGGCAGAAGAGAATGCACCGCAAGTTCGAATCAAATCACACGTATAATGGATATGGCATTGAAAGATACTCTAACCACTTTTCAGAACCACTGCAATCATCTCCGTAATATATATATATATATACTCTCTCTCTCTCTCTCTCTCTCTCTCTCTCTCTCTCTCTCTCTCTCTCTCTCTCTCTCTCTCTCTCTCTCTCTCTCTCTCTCTCTCTCTCTCTCTCTCTCTCTCTCTCTCTCTCTCTCTCTCTCTCTCTCTCTCTCTCTCTCTCTCTCTCTCTCTCTCTCTCTCTCTCTCTCTCTCTCTCTCTCTCTCTCTCCACGTTCCTTCACAAAGGCATTTGGGAAGGCACGCAGGAAGAAACGTAAAGAAGACAGTCCACGGCTCAAACACACAAATCCTCGGCACCGACCAAACACAAACGGTAACAACAGCAGCGATAAACAATGACGCAGGTCCCCGTCATCATAACTCTCTCCCCGCTGCCCCAGAAGCTCTGGTGTGCGCCGGGACGGGGCGGGAGAGGACCCAGGAGGCGGCCCGCAGCTCCACAGTTTCTGTCAAGTGCCTGGTGGAGGCGGAGCCCGCGAAAGACGTCACGTGGTCGTGGGTCAGGAAGCGAGTGGACGGCACGGCGTAGGAGCTGCCCGACGAGGACGTGCGGGTGGATGGCTTGTCCTCCAGCATCATCGTCACGCCCATCACGCCCGAGGACTACGGACGCTTCCTCTGCCGAGCCGCCAACAGCGTGGGGCGGCAGCGCGAGGCCTGCGTGGTGACCCTGGTGCCGGCGGGGCCGCCAGACACGCCCACAAACTGCTCCGTGTCCCCGGCAGACCCCAGCACGGTGCACGCCCGCCCCGCCACCTCCGCCCTCACGGTCACCTGCCTCGAGGGCTTTGACGGCGGCCTCCCGCAGCACTTCACGCTGGAGACGTGGCAGGACAACGAGCTAGTCGCCAACATGACCAGGTGAGCACGACACACCTGCCTCACGCCACACCCAGGCGACCACAGCATGGGAGGGGGCTCTATAGGGGATTGTTTGTTCATTTCAGGTCATATATTTGGGTCACTATTATTTGTTATTGTTCCGGTAACTTTCCATGAAAAAATGTTTATTCCGAGGAAAACAAGTAAGTCACTAAATAAGGAAAAGAGTATCAAGAAAATTACAGATCGGCTTTTTTTCATTTCTACCTAATCGTACGTTCTTTTCTTGACTCTCCAGCACTTGTTGAGGTTGAAATGTACACAAAAAAGATGACAACGAAGTATGTAATGACTCCATGGTGATAAAAAAATAATCGAATTACTTTTAGAGCAGATACTCGGAATACCTCATCTTACACAAACTTTATCCAATGCCCAAAACGTGAATTTTTCTCCCTCCTCTTCCCCGAACCCCCGCCGCAGCATGTTCCCGGAGTGGGTGGTGGCGGGGCTGCGGCCGGGGGTGGGCGTCACGCTCCGGGTGGCGGCTCACAACACACGGGGCCGCAGCGACGCCTTGCGCTTCGAGGTACACACCGCCAGCATCAAGCAACACGCCGTTCGAGGTGAGGGGGGGGGAGGGGGGAGGGATCGAGAGGGTAAGGCCAGGGGGAAGATAAGAAGGGAAATCTTGTAGTTCTAGTAGTAGTAGCAGTACTAACACTACTTCTACTACTATACCACTACTACTACTACTACTACTACTACTACTACAATTATCACCACCACTACTACCACTACTACTGCCAATAATAACAGTAATAATAATAATAATAATAATAATAATAATAATAATAATAATAATAATAATAATAATAATAATAATAATAATAATAATAATAATAATAATAATAATAATAATAATAATAATAATAATAATAATAATAATTGCTGTGGCTATTAGGGCATATTTATGGCATCATCGGGCACTCTAAAGGTGACGAGAGAGGCGGTGGCGCAGGTAATTACTTTGGCAGCAGAGGCAACACATTCGCCTCGTTAATAAAATAAGTTTTGCCCGGCAGCTTTGGGTGAAAAAGTTTAGTTCGGCGAAGTTTTAAAGTGTGTGTTTTCCTGTCAGACTCCAAGTGGAGGCTTCTGGGCGTGCCGCCGTTGCTGGGGGTCCTGGTGGGGGTGGGCGCCGTGCTGCTGCTCATCCTCATCACGGGCGTGATCGTGGCCAGGCACATGAGGCGCCCACCGCCGCCCACGCACGTCCACACTGTCATCATGACGCCCACCGCCACTACCGACACCACCACCACAACCACCACCACCACCACCACCACTAATACAATCACAATCCCTGATCCCGACACCTACGATCCTGACGTGGTGTCTTCCCTATGCCGCCCTGCCGACAGCCTGGATGTCCTGCCAAACTCAGACCCCACCCAGCAGACCACGCCCTCCACCACTCTTACCGTTGCGCAGGCTGCCATGCATCAAGGAGAGCAGGGGCAGGCTGTTGCAGGGAGCCACGACAACAACCAAGGCAATACGCACACGTCCTTCCCCCGCGGGGTCTGCCTCCACAGACAGGTAAGACGGGTGAGGATTGGGGGTGGACACGTCTCTCTGTGGCGCGTTGGTGTTAAATTTGTTTCTTTGTTAAGTGAAAGAATGATAGTCTTAAAGGCACGGAGATCCCTTTGACGCGATGCTAAAGTATATGATTCCCGTCTCAAGAGCCCGGGTTCGAATCCTGAGTTGACGTTTGTGAAAAATGATTTATTCTACCTAATAGATCAATTTTTCATGTGTTGCGACATTGAGATGTCGTATGTAATGATGGGAAGTGAGTTCCGTCACACTGGTGGCAGCGGTGGGATCCTCTCCTGCTCTGATTGGCTTCCCCCGTGTTGGGAACAGGGAGATGGGTGGCCTAGTCTCTCAGGTAAGTATATAATGTAAGATAAGGAACTCAATTATACACACAGAAGTTGATCTAAATGGAAGAGGGAAAATCGGGTGATGATCCGAGACACGGAAAGACTATGAAAGGCCACTGGCCGCGGGGTCCCACTGGCTCGGCGCTAGAGTGTCTACCTTCCCGTCTCAGGGGCCAGGGTTCGAATCTCAGACTGAATATTTGAAAACAATAACTCCCCGGAATAGGTCAGTATCTTGTTAGCTTCATTGCACTGATACGGCGTGTCTAATTATGTGATGTGAGTCCCATCTTAAATGCCTTACACTAATACAGTCATTCTAGATGTAAATATTTTAAATGGCATTAACGGTTACTTCTGTTATTCCGCAGAACAGTGCTTTCGGGGACAGTGAAGAGACGGCCGACTCGGACTCAGATTCTACCTTCACGGACCTGACCGCGGCGGGACGGGCGGCCGCCGCCCTGCCGCCAGCGTCCAGTCACTCCCTCCCGCGGGTAAAGAGGCGCATCCAGCAACTGTCATCCTCTCCACTCGACTTGCAGCTGCAGGCGTGTCAGGTGTCCCAGGTGGTAACGACCCCCGACGGGATGATTCAGCGCGTCCCTTACCTCCTTCGGAATCCGCGCCAGCCTTCCCCCTCCTCCTCGGCGGACCTGCGACACCTGACGGCCTCGGCGGAAGAGCTACACCCTCTCATCTTCTCCAGAGACTTTAGGCAGCTGCTGACGTCAGCGGATGTGAGACAGTTGTCTTATTCAGGCACAGAGCTGAGGCTACTTCCTGGCACGGGCACGTGGCCGCTTGGCTCCTCATCAGGGGAGCTCACACTTCCTCTGCAGTCTTCGGGGACTTCACATTCGATAACCACAGAAGAGCTCCGCCTGATGCCCTCATCGTCAGGGTCATCTCCGTGGGACTCGCAAGCCACGCCAATCTTCAGCAGGCTCTCCCCGGTCAGCCATCGAATGCCGTGCACGGAGGGAACGCAGCTTCCATCACAGACGCCCATCACACAGCCACAACCGCACTCGCCCTGCGGCCACTTGCATTCTCGATCATCTAGCACCCAGCCTCTTCTTCAGGCCATATGCACGGAGCCCCAGCCCCAGCCCCGCTACCAGGATCCTAGGCTTTACCAGCCCTGTGTTGGCCATCAGCCTCAGGAGCCCAGTGGGATTCTTCATCATCATGGATCTTGTCCCGTATCTCAGGCCGCGGGAGTGAGTGCAGAGGCTCAGTCACGACTTGGCTTTGTCGACTCTCACCGCCAGGCGGAGGGTTCGAGTGTGGCTCCCAGACCACCATGTCCAGAGCAAGGGGCTCCAGCATTCAAAGGTTACAAGACCACGCCCACTCAGGCTATAGTTTCTGAAGAACTCCAAGTATCTCTGAGGGAACTTCAGCCCCCACCCGCACCAAGTGGTGAGGTGGAGCCGCTGCCAGACACTATACAGCTCCAGCCGCCTCCGTCCTTTAGGGAGCCCGGGCAATTCTCTCAATTAGAAGTTGGCTCACTAACAGACACTGTTCGCCAGAGGAAGCCAGTAGGACAGCCCGTGGCTTGTCCACTGCCTCCTTCAATGAGCCACTTGCCAAAATATAAGTCACCTGATGGGTCGAGTGCAAAGTCTAGTTCAGCTGTATTTCAAAGAAAACCCTTTCCGTGTCACGATATAAATAAAAAATTGGAACAATCACAGGACATTTTTACGAACCTCGTTTGTGGTAGTTCTGCATACGTTTGGATCAAAAATTAAATGACTGGTCGTTTTGCTGAAGGTTGTGGTATCATCACGTTTATTCTTCATTCAAGATTTACTTTGAGCAATTAAACTCGTCTTTGTTACTGGGTTTTATAGTTCACGCACTGACAACTTCACACATAGAAGGTAAGTTAAACACACTGAACTACGAGGCATATGCTTCATCACTCACCCTCTCGTGATGAAACCCTTGTGCTGTAAGTCTGTCAAGCAGCACCTTTGATCTAATGGGAAGTACTTCACGTATTGTCCGTTGTAAAGAAAACAAATTCTCTTGGTAAAACACCGCGAGTCCAAGAACGGAGCTGTGCGGAAACCTCTGCTCACTAATCTTGGCCGCTCCTCCTCCCCTTATCATTTATTTATACTAAAGGATGCAGCTTAAGTACAAAAATATACAGAAAGTCGACTAGGTACAAAAAAAATATCCGCTATACAAAAAAATAATCGTTACAAAAAGTCCACCTACATTGCTGCTGAAATTCACCAGAACTCAATAATCGTCTTAGCTTAGAGATGACGCACTGTGGAAGGCGGAGCGCGAAGTGGCAAGGGGAATATGGTGAGAGAGAATGAGAAGAGATCACGGGAGGATTAATGACCAGAGCAGGTTGTGTCGACTGAAGATTAGAGGAAGGGGAGGAGAAGGGAGGGGATGTGAGTGAAGTAAGGGGTTGGATTCTGAGGGATGAGAAGGGCAGGGAGGGGAGAAGATGGGAGAGAAGGGAAAGGGAAGAGAGGAAAGGTAAGGATTGGTCTAGGAGGAACTGGGAATGGAGGAAAGGATTGTGAAAGAGGGACGAAGGAGAGAAGGGAGAGGAATGGAGAAAATGGGAAGAAAGGAGAGGAAAGGAAGGAGAAAGCAGCCATTACATCTCTTAACAGATTCTTGCGCTTTACAGAACGGCTCAAACTAAACTTGGATAGGACAAAAATACTAAACATACTAGACCACTCACCTACCACGACACACATGATATCACAAATAGGAATGTTACAACTACGGAGACTGCAAAAAAAAGATGAGATTTGTTACGTAACACAAATACACATAGACGTAAATCACGGAAGCACAACACCGCATGATTAGAGTACAGCCAGTCACCACAAGACTAAGGGAAGCTGCTCATAAGATACAGGAAAAACTTACAAGCTTGAATTATAGGACTTGAGCTACACCGATGCCAAGGAGCTACGTAGACGGTAATACTAAACTTGGGCATCCTTTGTTCCCACGATGGACCAGGTCACTGAAACGACATCCACCCACAAACCACCTCACAAAGCGGACACCGTAGTTTAGATTAGCTCCCTAAACACAAACAAATCAAACACAGTCCCTCAGCACGCCGCCATATCCTTACGAAGTGAAACAGGGGTGGAGGTAGGAGCGATTGGGAACGGGAGTGAGAGAAAGGGAAACGAGGAAAGTGAATAAGAGTTTGGTGGAAGAAGAAGAAAATGAAGAAGAAAAAGAAAAAGAAGAAGAAGAAAAAGAAGAAGAAAAAGAAGAAGAAGAAGAAGAAGAAGAAGAAGAAGAAGAAGAAGAAGAAGAAGAAGAAGAAGAAGAAGAAGAAGAAGAAGAAGAAGAAGAAAAGAAGAGGAGGAGGAGGAGGGATGGCTTTGTCAGTGCTGCAAATTTAAAAGTATATAAAAAGGGATGAAAAAGACACACAAAAAACGAAATTAATTAGGTCCTACATAAAACTTGAGGCATTAAGAAGGAAAACAAAAAGACACCCACGAGGAAAGCGAAGAAAACGGGTGAACAAAAAGGAAAACGGATCTGAAGTGGAAAGGAAAGAACGGGAGGTAAAAATGGAAAGAACAGATTTAGAAAGCTTAGCCGAAAGCTGAGCTGAAAGAGGTGTGGGCTGGAGGAGATGTGTAACAAAGAAGGAGGATTAGGAGGATACAAAGAAAGGGGGAATGAAGAAATACGAGAATGAAGAGGAGGAGAAATAGAGGAGACGGGGAAGGAGGAGAAGGAGGAGGAGAATAAGAGAACTGAGAGAGAGGAGAATGAAGGGAAGGAGGTGGGTGAGGGAGGAGGTGAGGAATGAGGAAGCCAACATCTCAACATTCGCTTGCTGTATATGTATGAGCAAGGCTTGGCGCGAAGTGACGGACGGCAGGTGCTTCATTGTGACGGTGACGCAGCTACACCCACACTCACACACACGTCTGGACCCACAGCAAGGGACACACACGGCTGGATGCAACACCTAATAACGGGGAGTTCAATGCTTTACGCCGGAGACTTCCATCCGCCGCGTCTTTTACGGTAAGGAGCCTTTGAGTCCTGATGGGAAGTAAAGTGAGCCTCCTACCCGTGAATGTACAGTGATTTGTGATTGGCTGACGTGTTGGGAAGGCTTTTTACGTGGTCAATGAGTGTATGAAGATGTGTGTGTGTTTGTGTGTGTGTGTGTGTGTGTGTGTGTGTGTGTGTGTGTGTGTGTGTGTGTGTTGGGGGGAGGGGGGGGGGGTCCTGCGGTGAAGAACATACTCATTCATGCAAGTTGTAGCCGTTCCATCCACCTTTGTATCTCCCCAAAAGGTTCATCGTCATCCTGGCACGAGGGATATACGAGTTCGAATTCTCCACCTTGTCCGTAAATACACAATAAAACATAATTGATAAAATGATTACATAGGCGGAATGGAAAATTGTTTGGCTTGCTACACGTATACATTATTCATGAGTACCTCGAAAATTTCGTGTGCACTCCCTCTGTGGAAGGTCATGCCAGTAGAGCGACATTATACTTTTGTTACAACATGAATTAACAAACCTAATTGAATTGGCGGGGGAGGAACGTGTGGAAGGATAATTAAATGCAGAACAGTATTGTTATTTTCTGTCAAGTTTTGTTTTGTGATCTCACCTTATTTTTTAGTCTCGATGACCTGCCGGGAACTGGGTGAAAGAGTGAGAGGTACCCAGTGGTGTAACATACAAAAGAAAGTGAATTATATTGATAAGAGTGTTATATGTGACTTTACTTGAACAGTTCCTTCACACCTGACTCAGAAAAAACAGCCCTTAGTATTTTGTTACAGCTAAGGAAACAGCTCAAGGGCAACAAAAAAAGGATTAAAAATAACAAGAGCCCGCTAATCGCTGTTCCCACAAAGATAAAAGTAATAAGTGGCCAAAAGGAGCAGTGAGTAGCGGTCTTTTTTTAACGTTACCTTATTTTATGCCCTTTGAACTGACTCCTCTGCTGTTAAAAAAAAAAGTCAATTTCGGGAGGAGAGGTGTCTTGATGCACTATATACCTTTCCTCTGGTATTAAATTTACGATAACGTTAATTTTGTCTCGCCTACTCTTTCTATCTGTTAGGTTTACTTAGGCAATACCTCTTGTAAATGGCTTCCAATTTGTTCCTGCCTCGTAAACTCTCGCTCATGATACACCGTGTGACACCTTCAGATCAACGTAGTCTTTATCTTGGCAAATAAAACAAGACCGTGTGTGGTTATTTTTCTCGTTGAGCTCTTTCCCACATGTTACCTGTTGTTACTTGATCTGTGGGAGTGATGAACATTCCCGACTGGTTTGTGAAGGATTATACTCTAATAGATTGATAAAAAGTGTACCGTGAAAAAATATTAAAACCTTTTGTGGCTCTGTGATGGTTCGGTGGTAGAGGTTGTGTTGGTGGTGGTAGAGGTTGTGTTGGTGGTGGTAGAGGTTGTGTTGGTGGTGGTAGAGGTTGTGTTGGTGGTGGTAGAGGTTGTGTTGGTGGTGGTAGAGGTTGTGTTGGTGGTGGTAGAGGTTGTGTTGGTGGTGGTAGAAGTTGTGTTGGTGGTGGTAGAGGTTGTGTCGGTGGTGGCACGGTACTGTAAATGGGAGTAATGTTTATGTATAAGTGGCGACACCTTATATAGAAAAGGGATCTGGTGGGCCTTCAAATATAATGGCACAAGTGTATCTTAGACTCGAAGACGTAGAGCAAAAAAATATGTCCTCTCAACACACACACACACACACACACACACACACACACACACACACACACACACACACACACGTATTATCTAAAGCCTAATCTATCCTCACACAGCCTCGCCTCGGTAGCACGTTATCCCGGGAGGCAACTGATCGCGCGCCTACCTCCGGATTCCGTTAATTGTTAAAGAAGACGCACCTGAGGGAGTCACCTGCCAGCTCGCCGATCCATGCTCACCTGTTCGCTTGTAGCCGTAACGTGCGTGGCTTTTTCCTGCACTATATGAACATTATACTAAGGGATGATACGAGAACTTTCTTGAACGGGACAAAGCGACCGTCATCATTATACAACTTCTATATTTAGTTTACATGTTGATCCGAGGCTGCATTTCTTAAAGTAACAGAATAAAGCATAATTCTCTCTCTCTCTCTCTCTCTCTCTCTCTCTCTCTCTCTCTCTCTCTCTCTCTCTCTCTCTCTCTCTCTCTCTCTCTCTCTCTCTCTCTTCCGTACCTTCACTCCTCCTCCCTATCTCTTTGTCTGGATTTCCCTTTCATCAAGTGTCTTCTAACTTATTTTCTCTTCCAGCAGTCTTTTCTTGAACACTATACACCTCCTCTTTCTCTTCTTCCTTAATGTTCCTTGTCTCTCTTCCTCTTGCTTGCTCTTCCTATTGCTTTATTTACTCCTCTCCTTTTTTTCCTTCAAGTGTCTTCTAACTTATTTTCTCTTCCAACAGTCTTTTCTTTAACACTAAACACTTCCTCTTTCTCTTCATCCTTAATGTTCCTTGTCTATCTTCCTCTTGCTTGCTCTTCCTATTGCTTCGTTTACTCCTCTCCCTTTTTTCTTCTCTCACCTTTCCTTTACTCACCCACTCTCTCTACATCTCTCCTCTCCTTCCATACACCTCCTCTTTCTCTTCTTCTTTAATGTTCCTTGTCTATCTTCTTGCTTGCTCTTCGTATTGCTTCGTTTACTCCTCTACTTTTTTTCTTCTTCCCTTCCCTTTCCTTTATTCACCCACTCTCTCTGCACCTCTCCTTTCCTTCCGTAGAAACGCCGCATCGCTTTTCCTGGAACTCGCCGCGGGATATTGGCCTTCACTGACCTCCTCCTCGGCTGCATATTCTATTCCACACCTCACGTACTGTTTACCTCGCCTCGGCTGACCGTTCCAGGATTACATAACTAATCAACCCGCGCCTCCTTTGTCTAGGGTTAGGTTATTACGGAGGGTACCTGACGGGTTTTTACAGAGACGGTAATGATGATAATGCTTATAATGAGTGTGTTTATGATGAGGGTTGTGGTGATGGAGGTGCTCATAACTGCGTCGAGGATATTACTACATACGAAGATTAAAGTGTAAATCCCATATAATTAGGTGAGCAATTAATACTACAGTTTCACACAACCCCATCAGACTGAAAAGAACTAGAAAAAAGAAGAGTAGGACGATTATTCGCTGCTTAATCATTTCCTATTCGAGTCGGCTAATAATGAGTAGGCTGGAGGGTACCATAACTTTTGCCAGCGTCCATTTAACGGTGATAGGGGCAAGCAGGGGGCGGGGCGGGGCGGGGCGGGGCGGGGCAACGGGAATAACATGCAGATCACTCATTCAGCTTTCCCTTCACTGGATCATGAGGCTGCATCGTAATTTCCGCTTTTCCCCGAACGCCTAATGGCCGGAGCCTCTCTACTTCTCCTCGTTCTTTCCGGCGATATTGCTACTTTGTCTTACGGTGAATGGAGATGACCGAATTGACTGATTTCAGGAAGTAATATACGGCGCAATAAAGGGCACGAGTGAGGCGAGCTACATGAGGATGATAATTGGGCCGATTACCAGGGAAGATACGTTGTCCAAATGCAAAGTGACTGGAATTACGAAGTTACTGTGTGTGTGTGTGTGTGTGTGTGTGTGTGTGTGTGTGTGTGTGTGTGTGTGTGTGTGTGTGTGTGTGTGTGTGTGTGTGTGTGTTTATGATGGAGTGACCAGAGTAATTTGAAAGGATAGCTAGTCGTCTGTTCTCCGGGGCCGGGATTCTGAGCTGGGCCATTACAAGTAGGCAGGTCAAATGAGGGCAGCGCCGCACATTACATTATAAAATTATGCATACATTTTACATGCTCCTCTAACTGTACTTTTTCGCGCCTATTTTTCACTTCTCTTTCAATCTTATTCCACCACCACCACCATCACCACAAACGCCACATCACATTAGGAAAGAGTATCGTCCTATCGACCTTACCATCGCATATTTTATTCATTCAGAGGAAAGAAAACGATATGCAATTCAACAATCTTCTTCATATAATTAAGGAGTTTTGAATCTATTATTAGCTTGAGTGATCTTTACTTCCTATTGGGCTAAGGGATTATTAGTTGAAGACACTATTGGCTGATAATTAGCAAGCTCCTCCAGTTTTATTTTACAATTTAACAATCTTCTTCATATAATTAAGGAGTTTTGAATCTATTATTAGCGTGAATGATCTTTACTTACTAGGGCTCTGGGATTATTAGTTGAAGACACTATTGGCTGATAATTAGCAAGCTCCTCCCGTTTTATTTAACAGTTTAACAATCTTCTTCATATAATTAGGGAGTTCTGAGTCTATTATTAGCGTGAATGATCTTTACTTACTAGGGCTCTGGGATTATTAGTTGAAGACACTCTTGACTGGTAATTAGCAAGCTCTTCCCGTTTTATGTAATTGAAAACTGTAAAACAACTTCCGTAGATTTTTAGCAACGTTTGTCCCTCATTCGCAAGTGATTCCTCGTAAGCGATCAGAACAGAGAAATACTGCCTTCAATTTATACTTTAATACAACAGCACGGCTCAACGAACGCGAAATTAATACATATTCATTTACATACTTTATTAATATGACATCATTTGAATATAAATTGCAGTATTTAAATAGAGTAATTTGTATTATAGACAGCTAATTACGTTGTACATTTTATTTTGTTGTTTGGGTTTACATTCTGAGCGTCGTGCTAAAACATTTCACACCACGCGCCTTGTTTTGCTGGTCGTGTGCTGACGCCGAGGCTCCAGCGTTATTTCCTTACTGAGCCACCATCCCCTAGTCACGGAGGCATTTGTGGGATCCCAACCATCTTCTGGCATATCGTCACCCTCATCAAATAATTGCCTATGTCATATTTTAGTGATTTCCAAGCTTTTGTCTACATCAAATTTCCATCATGTGACGCCCATTTTTGTATAGTTGCCTTCGTCATCCAAGGTTTGAGAGTTCTAGAATTTGGCTTTTCATTTCTGCCTAACTCTTAAACCAAATGAGATAATGACAGTTCTTTTTCGATTTCCTGTAAAGTAGAAAATATTTGACTTAGGCGGGTTTTTTTTTTACGAAGGTGACGATATGCTTTATTAATTATATCACCGCAACGTCCGAGTTAAGGAAGGATGTAAAAGAAATGCGATGTTTTGCTGTGTAGGGTGCAAGCAAAGTTGGTAATGTGAGCGGAGGCTGTAAATACGAGTACCAGAAAAAAAAAAACATGGAAACAAAGATTAAAAGACGACAATGGAAGCAGTGAGTGACGGAAGAGAGGAATCGTAGGGAAAGTGGAAGTGAGAGGGAAGGTTGTTTCCAGGAATAGATAACAAACGTTCATTTATAGCCCTTGTAAAGCTCACCGCGGGGCAGAACGTCGGCAGGCTCTGAGTTGGCTCTAAAAAGTCTCGCTAATTTGTTGATCGTGGAGGGAAAAAGAGCGTTTACATTTCCCGGCGCGTTCGCTCACGGCAGCCTTGAGGATTTTTAGTGATTTCTTTAGTTGACTCTCGAAGCTTAGAAATCACGGGATCTCGATGCGAATAACAGCTTTTAGCGGAGGAGAAAAACAGGAAACAAGTGTAAAGGAAACTGAATAAAATCAAGAGAAAAAGCAAGTTGGAAAAGAAGAACGATGAGAGGGAGTGAAATGCAGGAAGCTGAAGTGGAAAAAAGGCAAAAAATCCGTGACATCGTGCTTAAAAAGGGAAGTGGTCTGAATGGGAGCCGAGAAACACGAGATAAAACGGGTGTAGCAATAAATGGCAGGTGTCCATGTGTAGAGTTTTACCTGAGTGTTTGAGTCTGGTTGTCAAGATTGTTTTTTATGCGACAGACAGACAGACAGACAGAAAAACCGACAGAGACAGAAAGATAGACAGCCAGCCATGGTTGTCAAGATTCTGTTTATTTATAGTGAGAGACAGACGGACAGAAAAACGGACAGACAGAGAGATAGACAGCCAGCCATGGTTGTCAAGATTGTTTTTTATGAGACAGATAGACAGACAGACAGAAAAACAGACAGAGATAGAGAGATAGACAGCCAGCCATGGTTGTCAAGATTGTTTATTTATAGTGAGACAGACAGACGGACAGAAAAACGGACAGAGACAGAGAGATGGACAGCCATGGTTGTCAAGATTCTGTTTATTTATAGTGATACAGCCAGATAGACAGGGGAACAGACAGAGACAGAGAGACAAACAGCCAGCCAATAGACACAATGACACAGACAGACAGGCAGACAGAGAGATAGACAACCAGCCAATCAGCAAGCAAGACAGCCAATAGACACGACACAGACAGACAGACACAGACCAATAGACAGGCAGATCCAGATATAGACAGCCAGCCAGTCAGCCAGCAAGACAGCCAACAGACACACTGACACACACACACACAAAAAAATCAAGTGTCGTTTAATTAAATACGCAGACAATATCACTTAATCAGATTACACCATATCGCAGTTGTTTTCAATATCATAAGGAGTTTTTTTTCTTTTCCAATCCAAGTTCGCACAGCATTTTCTTCCCTCTGTTTCTTCTTTCATCTTTTTTCCTTCGAGTTTTCTTTTATTTCTTGCTCTGAACTTCTTTTTATCTCACTTTTTGTTTTGCTCTTGTTTATCTCGAGTGTCTTCTTTGATCTTACTTCTTTCATCCTTTCTTTCTCTCTCTCTTTCGTTCCTCCTCAGGCTAGCATTTTCTGTAGCTAATTCCTTGGTATTGTGTCCTACCTCCTGTTTTTCTCAATCTTCTCTCTCTCTCTCTCTCTCTCTCTCTCTCTCTCTCTCTCTCTCTCTCTCTCTCTCTCTCTCTCTCTCTCTCTCTCTCTCTCTCTCTTTAGTTCTCTTTTTTTTCTGCTCTCTTTTGCACTCGTCTCCATTACCGTCTTGCTATTTTTTTTTGCTCTCTTTTTCCTTTTCTTACGCTCGTCTTTCCCTTCTTTTCTTCTCAACTCTTTCTCCGTTTCATTCTTTCCCCATCGCATTACCATAATCTCCTAATGTCCTCCGCACACTTCCCTTGTTTCCTCTCTTCACTGCCCCATTATTTTCAGGTTTTTGCTTCACCCCCATCTTTGTTTTTTCCCAATTTCTCATCTTTTTTATCTGTATTTTTCTTACTCATTCCTCCTTCGTCTGTGGTTAGTTCACTCCTTTTCGCTGATCTTTTTTCTTAATAACAATACCGATCTTTCCTCTATTTACTTTATCTCTCATTTTCCGGTCTTTTCTTCTTATTGTTTTCCTTTCTCTCTAGTTTCTTTATTTATTCTCTTTCTTTCTTTCCTGCTTTCTTCTCGTTATCGTCCTTCTTGTGTTTCAGCTTATCCTTTTTGTCCTCCTTTTCCTTTTTTTCTTTATATTCTTTCATGTTTGCTTTTTCTGTTTTCTTTTTTCTTCTCGTTATCGTCCTTCTTGTGTTTCAGCTTATCCTTTTTGTCCTCCTCCTTTTTCCTTTATATTCTTTCATGTTCACTT
Source organism: Eriocheir sinensis (assembly GCF_024679095.1). NCBI lineage: Eukaryota > Metazoa > Arthropoda > Malacostraca > Decapoda > Varunidae > Eriocheir > Eriocheir sinensis. The sequence goes on along the minus strand of NC_066542.1, from coordinate 8,765,181 downwards.
TTTTCTATTTGATTTTTGGTCGTTATCTTTCTCTTCTATCTATCTATTTATCTGTATGCTCTATCTATCTGTCTATCCTTTCTTCAACGACTTCAATTTGTCATGTTTCCTTCTTTCTTTCCATCTTTTTATAATTTATTTTCCACTTTCTCACAATTTCATTTTCTGGTGGTCTCCTTCTCGTGGATTTCTCTGTTTCTGTCCTTTGTTAGCGCCTTCTTTTGCTTTCCTTTTGCAACACCTCTTTCAGCCACGCCTTATCATTCTCTCCCTGCCCGTCTCCTCCGCATACCTCATCTCCCCCCCTCTCTTTCTCTCTCTCTCTCTCACTCCCTGATGGATGCTTTGCTCTTTCTCCTTCCCTTCTATGCCTCCATCTTCCTTCGTCTTGCCTTACATCATCTTAATATTCACCCTTTCTGTCTTCCTCTCCTCCCTCATTCGCTCTTGCATCGTCTTCCCCTGTTATTGAATCTGTTTTTCACTTAGCCAATCTGTCTCTGTCTCTCCTTCACTCTCGCTCTGTTATGCGCGCACACACACACACACACACACACACACACACACAAAGCTATACAAAGCCAGCGTCTTAATCCTTCTCTCTCTCGCCTTACTCACGGAACACACAATCACAGACACACACTAATCCTTGCTGGCTAATCTTCTTGTGTAGGATTTCTCGAAGACTCCAGTCCGAGAGAAATGAAGGAGACAAACAAATAGACAGAACTAAACAAACAATATATAAACAATGAATGAAAGGGGGAAACGATTGATTGATTGATTGATTGGACGAATATCATGGCGCCGCAACTGCACTGGTCAAATGGCGCCGTAAAATTCAGGTATAAGTACTAAATTAATTAATGAAGATAAGGAAGGAAGGCGGGAAGAACTGTAATCGAGAAGCTAACCACAATTTACCTCAGGGGCCGCTGCTAAGTGCTGATTATTAATGGCCCTTCTAAAAGTTTTCCTAACCCGGGGGGAGGACGGGGGAGCCTAAGACCATATCTTTAAACAGCTCTGGGCCCAAGAACACGTGACAAGGCTTTCGTAGGTGTTTGGGGCATTTCCAGGGGTAGTTTAATGACCCTGGTGGTAGCTTGACTCTTCTTCTGTACCGTGAACCTACAAAAACACGCATTAGAACCAGACGTATCTCCTTTTCGGCCTTTGGGATTAGTCGGTGTGAGCGGCGGAAGTGTGTGATAATACCTAATGCCGAGGAGAGGCTTGTATAGCGTTTTCTCTCCTTTGAATGAATAAAATATGCAATGGCAAGGCCTATACGACGATGCTCTTTCCTTATGTGATGTGGCGCTTGTGGTGATGGTGGTGGTGGTGGTGGTGGTTGTGGAATGAGCCTTAAAGTAATTGTGGCTTAATCAATCGGCTTATAATCGATTAGCGCACAAGGTATCGGCACATTGGATATTGCTTCGAGTCTTTAGCGATAGTGGAGACAAAACAATACAGGACTTTTTTTCTTATTTTCAGGAGAGTTTGTCGTGGTGGTGTTCGTAAGGGTGGAGGTAGGGGGGCAATACATAGCTTTAGTAATGGAAGTAGACTTAACCAACATGGGCGTGGGTTAGTAGTATCGCTTAGTGTACGCATATTCGAATCACCGGGAGCTGTTTCGAATCTAAAGCGAGTCAGCGTTACCTCAAGGCTCATACAGTCGCTCATCCTTCCTCGTGGGCCGATCAACAAAGGGGGCGCTGAGGAAACGTGTGACAGGATATAATGTGGTAGGAAGGGTTCACAGTCGGCATGCCGGTGGTGGTGGTGGCGGAGGATTTCCCAGATAATATATTCATAGCTATATATTCATCTATATCTACGTAAACGCCCGCAGGAGTAGTGTGTGTGTGTGTGTGTGTGTGTGTGTGTGTGTGTGTGTGTGTGTGTGTGTGCAGCTCTTCCGTCCGTGTAAGAAAATTTGAGATGCAGATAAAGAACACTGAAAAGAAAGAAGGAAAGGAAAGAACGCTCCCTCTCTCCCCTTTATAATAATACTTCCACGCTCTCGCTCAACGGGAAAACAATTTGTATCGAGTTTGTCCATACGCATCCCCTTCCTTCTCTCCTCTCCCTCCTCCATCTTCCCCCCTCCCCTCCTCTCCCGGGAAAGTCAACAAGTGAACGACCTGAATATGACCCTCCCTTAACTTCCCTTCCATTTTACCTTCCGCTGTTTTTCCCTCCTTCCATCCATCCCACATTTCTTTATCCCCTTCTCTCTCTCTCTCTCTCTCTCTCTCTCTCTCTCTCTCTCTCTCTCTCTCTCTCTCTCTCTCTCACTCACTCGCTCACTCACTCACTCACTTTCTCATTGCAGTCATTTCCGTCTCTCCTTCCCTCCTAGTTCTTACCTTCCCGCACCTTTACCTTCCTCCACCGTCAATTAAGCCATCAAACACAGGTGATCAGCTCCCGGACAGGTGGTATTGGAGGCTTGGCAGGACCGTCGAGATAAGCTGATAGGGAAATTTTTGCTGCCTGTGAATGTTACCTCTCCACCAAGGGATTTGCATGAAGACTCCGAGGCCCGGCTGCAACGCCTCTCCCACCCATACCCGAAGCCCGCTTACCTATTGCCAAGTTCACACCTTCCACACTTTCCTCTCTCCCACCCATTCCTGTCTACCCACTCCTCTACTCACTCCTCTCTACCCAAAGACCGTTCACCTATTACCAAGTTCACAGCGTCCATGCTTTTCTCTTTCCCACCCACACACCCCGCCCATGCACCCACCTATCACCAAGTTCACACCACCCACACTTTCCTCTCTCCCTTGCACACACTCTCCACCCACTCTTCTATCGCATCACCACCACAATCACCACCACCATCACCACCACCACCATTGTCACCACTGGAGGAGTTGTTAAGATCGTAAAGGACAAATCCAACACTCCCTTTCAACTCATCATTAACTTTCCCGCCATACGGTCATGCTTAAGCGCTTTTAGAACAGTTGATTTTGCGATGTTTTGGATTTTTTTTTTTTTTTTTTTTTTTTGCCTTTTCCTCCTATATAGTGGATTTTCGTGTTTGTTTGTTGTTATGTTCGACAGTTGTTTGTTTGTTTGTTTGTGTTGCAGGTTTGTGCGATTGTGACTAAAAGTTTGAGTGTGTGTATGTGTGTGTGTGTGTGTGTGTGTGTGTGTGTGTGTGTGTGTGTGTTTATACTTACATGAATGGAAATTGTGATCAAGATTAGTTTAACACAATTTTTTTTTCTCTCTCTCTCTCTCTCTCTCTCTCTCTCTCTCTCTCTCTCTCTCTCTCTCTCTCTCTCTCTCTCTCTCTCTCCCACCCCCCACCCCTCCCCACACACAGCGCTAATACAACGTGAACAAGTAAACTGATCAGCCTTCCTTTCTCTTCGTCCATTTATAATCACAGCGAAGCATCCGAGTACAAAGGCTATTAGGAGGGAGCGGCTGGGACGGAAAGGAGAGAGAGAGAGAAGGGTGGGACGGGACGATGAAGGACGTAGGGGGTGGAGGAGCAGAAGGAAAGGAGGTCACAGCGCGCGGGATGAATGGCGAGGGAAGGAAAAAGATGGAAACGGTAGGAGAATGTGAGGGAACGGTAAAGACTGAGTAGAAAGAATGAAGATATGAGGATGATAAAAAGGAAATGAGGTGGAGAGGGAAAATGGTAAAAGTGGATATTCAGGGGATGGACCGTAAGAGGAACAAAAGAAAGAAGGAAGAAGGTATTAAGTGGAAGAGGAAACAGGGATGTGGAGAGGGAGAATAAAGACAGGTAGGGAAAGAAAATAGGGATAAGACAGAGAAGAAAAAAATACCACAGTTGCCGTTAAGAAAATAGAAAGTGGGACAACAGAGGAAGGAAGAGGGAGCCGAGAAGAGGTGGGAATAGGGAGTGGAAGAGGGTTAAGTGTGAAGGGCGGCCCATTAATCACGGCAATAGAGGCGGAAGGAAACACTTACAACGCCCTCTTAACCTTGATATAACGACCCACCCGCCTGACAGCCGACGCCACCTGCCATCCATTACTTCGGGAAAAATAACACTCGCTAAAAACGATCCTTAGGCCACAATTCTGACTCACTGGGACATAAAAAAACTCTTGGAGAATGGAATGGCATGATCCTCTCTCACACAAGTATAAAATAAAGAGAGGGAAAGATAAAGGGTTTGTATGGAATGGGGGAAGAGGGGAAGAGGGAGTTGTGGAGCACGGTAAAGACTAGGGGAAGGAACTCGAGGTCTTCACTGGGCCAGCGGAAAGACATCATCCCACCCGCTTCCTGAGATAACATGCAAATAGACTAGTATCACCACTCCTCCCCGCCTCCTCTACGCCCCTCTCTCCTTCCCGCCTCGTCGAACACAGCGCAGGGGGTGTTCCGAGGTACTCCCCGTGGATGCAAGCGGTGGAGGTGGAGGGAGACAGCGGTAAGTGCAGCCGAGTTTCGCAATAAGTGGGGAGGCGAACCCAGAATCGAGGAGGCTGCAACAATGTGTTCTTGAATTAAAAAAGAGGCGACGACAATATGTTCCTGGGGCGAGCCGAGGGAAATGGCGTAAGAACCCCAACACTACGAGACCTTGGGATACACCACACGCTTAGAATGAGACAGCTGGGTGGAGTGTAATTCAGGAGCGAGCTGAGAGAGAAAACAAAGCCCGGATTATTAAAGAAAAAGGACCCAACACAGAGCAGGCGGGAGTGACGGAATACTCGAGCTGGAGGAGAGGAACGAGATGTGAAGGAAAGGTGCGGGATAAAAGAATGGAAAATAGTGCATAGGACAGATGACAAGGGGGAACTGTTTGTGGGAGTCTGAAGCACACACGAAGACCATTCAATAGGGAGATGAAGGCAAGTTGGAGGGAGATGAAGGCAAGGTGGAGGGAGATGAAGGCAAGGTGGAGGGAGATGAAGGCAAGGTGGAGGGAGATGAAGGCAAGGTGGAGGGAGATGAAGGCAAGGTGGAGGGAGATGAAGGCAAGGTGGAGGGAGATGAAGGCAAGGTGGAGGGAGATGAAGGCAAGTTGGAGGGAGATGAAGGCAAGGTGGAGGGAGATGAAGGCAAGGTGGAGGGAGATGAAGGCAAGGTGGAGGGAGATGAAGGTGGAGGAGATGAAGGCAAGGTGGAGGGAGATGAAGGCAAGGTGGAGGGAGAAGGCAAGGTGGAGGAGATGAAGGCAAGGTGGAGGGAGATGAAGGCAAGGTGGAGGAGATGAAGGCAAGGTGGAGGGAGATGAAGACAAGGTGGAGGAGATGAAGGCAAGGTGGAGGGAGATGAAGGCAAGGTGGAGGGAGATGAAGGCAAGGTGGAGGGAGATGAAGGCAAGGTGGAGGGAGATGAAGGCAAGTTGGAGGGAGATGAAGGCAAGGTGGAGGGAGATGAAGGCAAGGTGGAGGGAGATGAAGGCAAGGTGGAGGGAGATGAAGGCAAGGTGGAGGGAGATGAAGGCAAGGTGGAGGGAGATGAAGGCAAGGTGGAGGGAGATGAAGGCAAGGTGGAGGGAGATGAAGGCAAGGTGGAGGGAGATGAAGACAAGGTGGAGGGAGATGAAGGCAAGTTGGAGGGAGATGAAGGCAAGGTGGAGGGAGATGAAGGCAAGGTGGAGGGAGATGAAGGCAAGGTGGAGGAAGCTGACGTCAAGGCTGAGGAAGCTGACGATAAGGGGGAGAGCAGACGGGAAGGTGGAAAGAGCAAACAACAAGGCATAAGGAGCAGACGGCAAGGCTTAAGTCCCTCACCTAATAATTTCCAGCGCCTGAGATCAAAAGAAACGTCCTTTGTACCTGCACGGCGCACGTTAATTAGGGAAAGATGCCGCTCATGTATCAAGGTGCTCTCTCACCTGTCTTTGCCTTTCCCTTCTGCCTCCTCCTCCTCCTCATTATTTATATTATCTACTTAACACCCCCGCTACCACCTCACGGCCTATCATACGCCCCGCCGCCGCTACCAGGGAAGTCTCAAGGCCCGTAATGGTGGTGCTAATGACTCTCTAAGGATCAATTGCTCAAAGGGTCAAGGGATAATGATAAGCACCGTGGCGCACATGGTTAACGTGAGTGTTGATATTCCCTTCCTCATTATCCGTTTTCTTGTCTCAAAACAGGTATGATTGCTTTGTTATCCATAATCTCTCTCTCTCTCTCTCTCTCTCTCTCTCTCTCTCTCTCTCTCTCTCTCTCTCTCTCTCTCTCTCATACATGTCAGTCATAATCGCCTTTCCTATTGTTCTCCTCCTTTCCATCGTCCCTCCTCACTCCCCTCGCCTCTTGTGCTGCCTCTCCCCTTCTCGTTCCTCTCCTTAGCCTTGTCTCTCTGCTCCCTCATTAGTATACGTTCCTCGGTCCAGTGATCTGAGCATTTGAGTTTTGTGTCCTTTGCTTCCCATGATGTTGTAACAAGCTTTATTTTCTCTTGGCGATAGAGGATAGACTTCTGCTTTATTCATTATTATTATTATTATTATTATTATTATTATTATTATTATTATTATTATTATTATTATTATTATTATTATTATTATCATTATTATTATTATTATTATTATTATCATCATCTTCATTAGTAACAGTAGTGGTTGTTGTTGTTGAAGTAGAGCGTTAGTAATTGTTTTCTTCAGACGTTTCCTGGAAGCTGCCGGACAGAGATCACCGTTGCATGACATTGAACTTATGATGCTACTTATTCCGTGTGTGTGTGTGTGTGTGTGTGTGTGTGTGTGTGTGTGTGTGTGTGTGTGTGTGCGTGTGTGTTTCACCTATAAGATTCCCAGAGCCACCACCATCACCACCACAACCATCACCATCACGAAAATTACTACCACTATTATTACTATCACTGCTACGCCCTACCACCATCACCACCACGACGACAACCACTATAAACAACCACGCTGTCCACCATTTTGATTGCCACACCATCACCAATATATAAGAAAATCACCACCAATATTTTCACTCAGATAATAAAAGAAACGCCTAAAAAGAATCACCACCACCATCACCACCCTCACCATCGTCATCATCAACAGGTAATTAAGTCTCCCTCGCCTTCGTCAGGTCCTGCACGGCTCCCCTCTCCCTCTTAAGATTTTAATGACTCAATCACTTTCAATTAGCTGGCCGTTTTCTTTTCGTGTCCCTGTGCCCTTAACGCTTCGTCCGTCACCCCGCCTCCCCTCACCCCACGGCTGCTCCAATCTTCTTCTTTTTTTTTTTCACTGAACTGAGAAATGTCTGTTTGTTGTTGTATTTTGTCATTGTAACTATTCAGAAAGATACGATGAGTTTTCTGGACGCAGCTATGAATGGTATTTGTTTTCATGCATGTGTGTAAATATGTATGTATGTATGTATGACTGACTGACTGAAAGAATGAATGTATGTATGTATGTATGTATGTATGTATGTATGTATGTATGTATGTATGTATGTATGTATGTATGTATGTATGTATGTATGTATGTATGTATGTATGTATGTATGTATGTATGTATGTATGTATGTATGTATGTCTCTCTCTCTCTCTCTCTCTCTCTCTCTCTCTCTCTCTCTCTCTCTCTCTCTCTCTCTCTCTCTCTCTCTCTCTCTCTCTCTCTCTCTCTCTCTCTCTCTCTCTCTCTCTCTCTCACCCTCCCCTTCTCCTACCCACACCCACACACATCTTCAGCGTCGCCGCCCAGCTCGCCCCGCAGAGAATGTCACCACAACCCCGAGTCTCCCGTGGCGAGGCGAGGTATTGGAAGGTGGCGGCTGAGGGACACACTTGAAAGAGGACGTATCGGTCATTCGCTGAGGAGGTGAAACGCGGCACATTAAGGAGATTGGGAGAATGGTGAGGAAACAAACTTTAGTCACGGTGGAATGACAGTAATGAAAACGGAAGTCATGCATGCGATCTTGAAAGCAGGATAAGAATACGAAATGCAAGTTTAATTAAAGGCAAAATGAAGTACAGATTTAATGTATGAAAATGTAAAACCACGTGGCAAGTAGGAAAGGACAATCTTGAAGTCAGAATTTAAGACAGAATTACACGAAGCAGTAAATGTTTATTGGGAGTTTAACAAGGCAGTACGAATTCACGGGCAGTCACATCACGTGGCGAGTAGGAAAGGACAATCTTGAGGTCAGAATTTAAGACATAATTATACGAAGCAAGGGAGGTTTACTGGGAATTTAACAATGCAGTATGAATTCACTGGTAAAGTCACATCAAGAAGTGCAATTTTCCATCCTAAATCACGTCAGAAAGCGCAAGTTCAAAGGGGAAAGGACATTAACAAGCACGGCCTCAGTCAAACACTACTGTAAGATGTAAAAATGAAATGGCAAAGTCTTGTTAATTAGTATTGGCCATTCCATTATAGGTGAATGCGTTGTTAGAGGAAGTGAAGGCCGTAAACTTAACCTAACCTAACAAAACCAAGAAAAGTTACCTAACCTATCAAAACCAAGAAAAGTTACCTAACCTAACAAAACCAAGAAAAGTTACCTAACCTATCAAAACCAAGAAAAGTTACCATACGTCTTTACTCAGAAAAAAAAATCATCTATGCTTCCTTACTAAACAGACTTTCCATATAACAAAGTGAAGGCTTTTTTTGTTAATTTATGCTATAGGTTTCAGGATATCATGCGTTTGAAAATTCCCGAAACTCAACCTAACCTAACCTAACCTAACAAAACCCCGAACAGTTACCGCACGTGTTGATTAATAAAAATAACCTATTCTTCCTTACTAAATGAGACTTCCTATAGCATAATGAGTTAATCCTTTGTTAATTTGTATCATAATTTGCCGCCTATCACGTGTTTGAAAATTCTTTGAACTTAACCTAACCTAACAAAACCACTAACAGTTACCACATGTCTTGACTCAGAAAAATCATCCATTCTTCCAGACTAAATGACACTTTCTATATGACATAATGAGTTCTTCCTTTGTCGATTCATGCCACAATTTGCCGCCTATCACGTGTTTGAAAATTCTTTGAACTTAACCTAACCTAACAAAACCCCGAACGGTTACTATCCGTCTTTACTCAGAAAAATCATATAAGCTTCCGTATTCTTCTAACACGCGGCAGGTTCTTAATTAACCTTCCGTGATCCGAGACTCACTAATGCGTGTAATCAAATCACCGAAGACCTGAAAGACGTCAGCGGCATTTGCTCCCTTATATACCCCTCCGCTGCGCTGGCGATTGAGGAACAGAATCGATACCCAATACAGTGCGCAGCCTCATTTCCGGCCCCTTTGCTGACGCCCTCATTCCTTATACACACACACACACACACACATATACGCGCGGTTCTTTCAGTGACAACAATGATACACACTAATCTTCCCAAGCCTCGTATATACATGGCTTTCTTAAAAATCGTAGCTATTTTGTTTCCGAGCCTTGAAATGGAGAGGCTATTTTGGTATCCGTGTTCTTTTTCATCTCGTCATAACCTTTCCGCCACCACGTTTCATCCAGGCGCCTCTCCATCATCCGCCCTCCACCAGACATACTCCGCGTGACTCTGGAAGGACGCCCCGCTAACCTAACATTCCCGCTCCTGCACCTTCATACAAGTCAGGGTGAGTCATGCTGTTGCCCGGGTGAGGGAAGGTAGGAGTGGATGGCAAGTGAAGAGACGAACATATATTTTACAGGAGTGTTAAGAGTGGAAAAGTCAGTTATACAGTTTTTTTTTTAACAAAGGAGGCAGCTCAAGGGCACAAAAAAGGAAACAATAATAAAAAATGCCCGCTACTCGCTACTCTAAGATGTGTATGTATGTATGTTTCTATCTATTTATCTATCTATCCTTCTATCTTTATATCAATTCTTTTTTGAAAAATTGCACGATTCTGACTTAGATGGCAATTGAAATTCTAAGAGTTGCATTCTGGCAACTCGCACATATTCAAATTCAATATTTCATCAATGCTTTTGGTGGAATGAAACCTGCGAAGCATTTCTATTTGTAGCTAATCATTGGAGCCCATGATTTGAGGAATATAATGAATTCATGAAAGAGTAAAAAGAACGTTTATAAACACTAATTAAAGGCTTTGTACCGCACACACGAGTAAAAGTTACGAAAACGAGTTTGTTGTAATGAAGTTAATTATTGAATTTTTCCCCATTCTGGCGGCTCAAATCTGAATGTGTACCCCATCACCGGAACAGCTTTATTGATGTTAGAAGTGAATAACCGCTTTACAAACTTATAAAAAAAAGCGCGTAATGCCTAACTTTAATTCACTTCGTATATAACAATTTTTACCTAGCTTTTATTCATTACGTATATAACAATTTTTACCTAGCTTTTATTCATTACGTATATAACAATTTTTACCTAGCTTTTATTCATTACGTATATAACAATTTTAGTCTCCCTTCTATGCGTTTTACTTCCCTATTTTCTATTCATTTCGTACCATTTTTTAGTCACCCTTTATATATTCTAATTTTTCCTCTCTCCCTCTTCCTCAGACACGTTACAGTTCCTCATTTTCCCCTCGTAGTATCACATTACATTACATTTTTTAGTATCCCTTTAAATACTCTACTTCCCCTCTCTCCCTCTCCCGCACACACGTTACACAATCTCTCATTTTCCACCTCTCTTTATGACATTACGTACCATTTTATATTTTATTTTTTTAGTTTTTGTGCTCTGTTAATCCCTGTTTCCCTCTCTATCTCTTATCTTTCACCTCTTTTTTATTACATTAGATACCGTACAGTTTTTTTGTCTCCCTTACTTTCCGTTCTCTGTTATTCCCTCGTTTTCTCTCCCTTACACACGTTATACAACCCCTCATTTTTCCGCCTGGTATTATTACATTACATAAGTACCGGGCCGGAGTTTTACAGGCTCATGATATCGCTCTCATGCCCCATCTCGGTACTCCTATCCCATATTAAATGAAAACCTGCCTGGGTGAATATTAATAATCTTATCTCCCTACGGCTGGTTCCCTTCTTTTTCTCTAACATTATCTCTCGCCGTTTCATACAAGTAGTCTCTTTCTACATTTCTTTTCATTCCTACTCTTCCTTTTCCTCCTCTTCCTCTTCCTCCTCTTCTTCATTCTCCTCCTATTTTGCTTATCGTGAATATTAATCTGAAGTACTTTATTCATCTTTTTTATTAATCACATATTTTGCCTTTTTCAAACTTTAATATCTTTCTTGCCTTTTTTTTTGTCAACTTCTAGGCAGTCTTTTATTTAATAGCAAAAGGAACGCGATTTTTTTTTTTCTGTGTCAACCTAATCCAGTTTTTATGCATTAGCCTAGCATATTTATCGAATCTTTAAACATTCTATATACATGCTCTAAGGAGAAAAAATGGAGCACCACTTAAAATGATATACTAAGTAACTTTAACAATGAATTTTTTTTATTCGTTACAAGTGTCATTTTACTTATTTGCGCCTAGCGAGCATTTTCTTTCTTTCTTTCTTTCTTTTTTTTTTTGCGTTTGCCTTTGAGCTGCTTAGTCTGTTTGAAAAAAAATATCGGCAGCAGTATTATGTTTAGTAACTTACCGAACTTTCCCACACACAGGTCGAACACTTTTTTCACCCACGTACACTTATGGACGTCAACGGACATTCCAATTCACATACACAATGGCTTAATTAAAGTCAATTTACGGTCTGAATATACTCATAAAGTTACAATTTGAAATATATTTTTATTTAGGCCACTGAACACAAGCATTCTTCCTCATCGTCACACACACACACACACACACACACACACACACACACACACACACACACACACACACACACACACACACACACACACTCATGTTTAACCGTGTGTGTATTTCTCTGTATGATGTCCAAGTGCAAAGTTATATCTTAATCAGATAATCACGTCTGCAGTCAGCGAGTTTATTAAGAGCGACAGGCGGAGTGTATCAGGACAGAGACGGGCGGAGCAGACGGCTGAGGAGGAGGAGGAGGAGGAGGAAGAAAAGAAGAAGGAGGAGGAGGAAGATAAGGAGGAGGAGGAGGAAGACAAGAAGGAGGAGGAGGAGGAAGAAAGAGAAGGCGGAGGAGGAAGAAGAGAAGTAGGAGAAGGAAGACGCCGGTACCTCTGTGTTCTTAGAAATGAGATCTTACTAAAGGATGAAGGAGTAAGAGGAGAAGGATAAAGAGGCTGCAGGGGGAGGCTCTGAGGAAGGTTGTCAGCTGGGTATGATGATGTGAGCTGCGCATCTTGAGCTTAGAGTGCGAGGTGATGGGAGGGAGAATATGTCAATAAAATACACATGTTAACAGCTTCATCTACAGGTATTCAGGCATTTCGACGTTATGAAGGGAATACTGATTAAAGAGTACAACGTTTTCTCTCTTATTCCCCCAAACTATAATTTTACATCCGGCTAAATATGCAAATTTTTCATGATTAATTAAATAATCTACGTTAGGGGCACTGAAAGGATGAATACAATACTGAATACGATATTACGATATGCATATTTGTAGAGTAAAAAGTCGTATTCATGTTTGATATGCTTTTGCTTACTAATTTATACAGAGAAAGCAAAAGGAGGGAAAGTTATTGAATACACGACAAAATAAATGAGACTACTGAAGGGAGGGAGCGTGGCAGAAAAGGTGTGTGAAAGGAGAGAAAACAAGGGAGAGGAACGAAAGAGGAAAAGATTAACGAGTGAGAGGGAGATGGACAGTAAAAGAAGAATGTATTAGAGAAGAAAATGAATAATAGAGCAAAGACTAAAGGCAACAGGGGTAGAGAAACGGTCCAAAGGGGAACGAGAGAGAGAGAGAGAGAGAGAGAGAGAGAGAGAGAGAGAGAGAGAGAGCAGGTGTTTGAGTAGGCTGAAAAACAAGCGAATGAGATAAACGAAAACGGTACAGAAAAAATAAAAGAAAATGTGCAGTGAAAACAAATGGGAGACTGAAAAAAAAAGAAAGGAAAATGAGACAGGAGACGAGAAAGGTTTGAAGGGTCTGCAAGAGAGAGAGAAAACAGGAGGCTGAGAAAAGTGGGTAAGTAGAGAGGGCAGAAGAGGTGAAAGATGAGAGGTAAGGGAGAGGTGTGCCTAGGGGGATCAGCCTCAACAACGGGAGACCCTTCATACTGGATCCTCTTGAATAAGGCGTTAGAATGTTTAATAGTTTTGACTCCTGAGGGATGTGCAGGGAAATTAGGAAAGGGGAGGAGAGAGAGAGACGGAGGGGAGGAGGCGATGGAGGTGGAGGATAAGAAAGAGCAAGGAGGAAAAAATTTAAGGAACAGGGACATAGCAACTTTAATCTTCTCCCACCTCGTACGAAGAGGAAAATATGGTAGCGGAGAAGAAGGGAGACAGAAGGAAGAGGAGGAGGAGGAGAAGGAAGAGAAGAACAAGAGATGGAAGCGGAGGAGAATACGAACGAGTAAAAGAGAGGATTTAAGAAAATAAATCAAATAAGAGGAGAAAGAGGAAGAGGAGGTGGAGTCGACTTAGAATATGAAAGAGTGAAAGAAAACGGAAGAAACGAAAATAAAGTTGAAAGAATGAGAAAAAACGCTTGAGAGAGAGAGAGAGAGAGAGAGAGAGAGAGAGAGAGAGAGAGAGAGAGAGAGAGAGATGAGCTTTGCCTGGGGAAAGGAATAAAGCGGAAGAAACCTTGGACTAGGGAGAGGAAAGATTGGGTGAGAAAGGGGAAGGAAATGCGAGAGGATGAAGAAGAAGAAGAAGAAGAAGAAGAAGAAGAAATAAAAAAAGAAGAGGAAGAGGAAGAAAAGGATTAAAAGCAGAGCGCAAAAAAGAAAACAAGGCAAAGTTAGTTAACCCTGAAAGAAAAAAGAAAGAATATCACGGAAAAGAAAGACTCGTTCAAGTTAGCTCACGAAAAATAAAAGTGAAAAAAATATCAAGGTGTAAAATGAAAAGGAATCTAAATTAAGACACAGCGGAAAGTTCTTAATGAAATGCCGTGTGGAAGAAATAAAAAAAAGAACAATCTCACCTGTATTTTCATCTGCCACCTTTATAGATCGGCGCCAATAAGTGCTGATTGACGAGACTGATGATAATGATGATGATAATAAAAGTAATAGTTGTAATAATAATAAAAAATAATAAAAATAACAAGAGAAAATAATGAAAATAAAAAAGCTTCCCCTAGAAATTGTCAGTCAGAGTATCAGGACGAAGGGAAGTGAGATATATAGATAGATAGATAGAAACAAATAATAGAAACGATAGACAAATAATAGAAACGAAAGATAAAGATAGATAGATAGAAACAAATAATAGAAACGATAGACAAATAATAGAAACGAAAGATAAAGATAGATAGATAGAAACAAATAATAGAAACGATAGACAAATAATAGAAACGAAAGATATAGATAGATAGATAGAAACCAATACTATAAACGATAAACAAGTGAGAGAAAAACAAATAATAGAGAAAGGATAAACAGGAGGACAGAGAGAAGAGGCAAACAACTTTCTTCTGACTCCATCCCTCGAGGACAACGACAAGGAAGAGGGAAGCGAGGAGGAGGAGGAGGAGGAGGAGGAGAAAGAGGAGCAGATAGCACAAAATTCTGATTATACAACTAACTACAACACAGATTATTGCATCAGTTCTCATGACAGGCGCATCAGGTATATATATAAAAAAATAAGTAATTGTTTTAGTGGAAGTGACATTTTAATTCGCCCATATTTTATAATGTTTTGGCTATTCGTCCCGCGTAAATTAGTCAGGCCACTCTTTTATTTTCAGCCGAGGAAGTGGCTGTATGTTTATAGCGCCGTTATGTTAAAATGTTTCCTAAATACGCCGGACGGGCGGCAACACCCATTAATAACACTCACTGCGACACTAAGTCCGTGAAACCTTGCCGCTCCCTTCATAACACACACACACACACACACACACACACACACACACACACGAACACTACACACCCAGAATTACTCAAATGACCGATTTTCTAGAGCGTTTATGCACACAACAGTCCATGCATTTACCCTGAAGCCACCCCCTTCTCACCCTTGTGTCCACCATGTGCCGTGCCACTGAGTTCTGAATGAATGTCAATAAGACAAACAAAATCTTTGTTAACACTCACGTGTCTCTGCGGTGACCGCGTCGATTCTTAGTGTGTTGGCGACCTGTAAGAAGAGATGAATTTGTATTATTATAATGTTTTCCTATGTTGGCTGTTAGAAATAATGGAATATGTAATGAAATGTATCGGCACACACACACACACACACACACACACACACACCGTTCCCATGGTGCAGTGGTCAAGGACTCGCCAAGCTATCATGCAGGTTGAGGTTCGCGCCTTGCTAATGGCAATTTTTATGTTTTCCACAGACGGGGAGCGGTTACTACCCTCCCTTGAGCAAGGGGATGGAGGTGTGTGGTGTGTAAGGTGCCACCACTGCTTTTCATTAAGCTAACGAGCTCCAAACCGGGAAGGTGATTACGAGTCCAGCACGTGATCATACCGTGAGTGAACTACACATACAAGTTGCCATCTAGAGCACAGGATTGTAAATTGCCGTCAGAGTGCCGTGCGGCCTCGCTGCTGACCCAGAACAAGAGAGCAACTAACTCAGCGCCGCCGACGGAACAAACGGCGCAGCGCTAAGTGCCTTCGACAATGACGAAATTGTACGTGTTGTTTGTGACCCGGCGCCTCGGCCCGACACCTGACTCACCGGGACACAGTAACGCGACGCTGAAAAAAAAGTAGGCACACCATTAATGATCAAGTCAATGTTATTTATCATTGTTTTTGGTAATATCAAGTGAAGTCATACTGTGAGAGTCAGGTTGCAGTGTCGATCCTCTGATTTCAATTTCCGGGAACCTCTTTGAACAAGCCAGGCGTATACCATTCCAATTTCCTACAGTTTTCGGCAGGATCGACTCCGCCGCGTGCACGGGCAGCCCAGTTAGCCACAGACTCCCTAGATGAAAAGGAGCGGTCACGTAACTCACTAACAGACAGCCACGCACACGAACAAAACAGCAAAAGGTCTGTCAGCCAACCAATCAGTCGGTCAGCGAGTCATTTTATTGGTCAGGCCATTGGTGAGGATGTTCGCAGTCTCTCTCTCTCTCTCTCTCTCTCTCTCTCTCTCTCTCTCTCTCCCCTCCCCCCCTCCCCCCACACACATTTTTCACGCATATCTCTTTACAGTAGAGATTTACGGGAGGATGGAAGGGAGGAAAAAGGGTAAAAACGACCTGTTCGTGATGCTCTTTAGCGGTGAATAGCGGTGTTGATGGCGTGACGATTGTGGCGGTGGTTATGGTGGCCGTGATGGCGCTGTTGAGTGGGCGATTGGTTGGCAATGACAGGTGGTGGTGGAGTTTTTTTTCAGCGGGTTTGAAGGCAGTGCTAACAGTGAAACCAGCAGCAACAGCAGTAGTAGTAGTAGTAGTAGTAGTAGTAGTAGTAGAAGATTGTATACTTGTTATTTATAATGCTTTTCTGGTTGCAATAATGTTCGATAACGACGTTTTCTGGTAAAGGTTGTGGTGACGGTGACAGCTGTGATTAGATTCCTCAACCAAACTGTGCTCTTCGTGTTAAAAATCCTCAGTGCAAAACATGGTAATTCGTGATTTTAGTGGACGCGCTGTAGGTGGAGGATGTGGAAGTGGTAACGCGGCAAAGACGAAGAAGCGGGGTGGAGGAGGAGGTGGCTGTGACGGCGATGGATGAAGCAAGGTCGCAAGCAATGAGAGTGAGTGCTTCAGGGGAGGCGGAGGGCGAGGCGGGGAACAGTGGACCGGTGGAGAGTGATCAGGTCCCATCACTCAACGCGTATTTATGGAGCCATTTATTTAGGTAAGAGGGAGAGATGGAGGGTCAGGGGGAGAGGGCATGCAGGGAGGAAAGGTGTGTTGGGATGCACGGTTAAATATGGGGACAATTATGTTTGGAGGGCAGATTAATGCACTGATGTGATTGCAAATTTATATATTCAGTGCACGCGTGATCAAAATGAAATGAAAAAATAGAACCGCGTGGTGGGGCCGCGGATTATACTTTAGGCTGAATGTTGGCAGGTGTGAAATGGATCCCAGCACGCAGGAATGGATGACAGGTGAGGGGAGGAAGAGGCTGACGAGGGGAAGAGTGTGTGTGTGTGTGTGTGTGTGTGTGTGTGTGTGTGTGTGTGTGTGTGTGGGGGGAGGTTGAAGAAGAAAAGAGGCTGACGAGGGAAGAGTGTGTGTGTGTGTGGGGGAAGGGTTGAAGAAGGAAGTATGGGAATAGCATAGTCTCAAAAGGTTACTGATAATTGATGAAAGACAAGTTGAAGAAAAATGTAGCAGAGAGCGAGAGACCAAGGGATGATGAGGCATAAGAAACAGCAGCTTGTTATGCCCTATCGTCCTTTGGTCTCCTGCTACCTATGTTTGTGATCCATATATTTACACGTCTTCGTATTAGTTTCATGTGTGAGAGTATGTGGAGCGTTGCCTGGTCGTATGTGGCAAGTGATATTTACTCCTTTATAACCCACTAAAGCAGGACCCTCGACCCCCCTCCCGCTCCCCCTCCATCCACTCGCCAACCCTCAAAGTTACATCAATGGAGACAATAACGAAATCCGCCAGTGATAACATTTTTTACGTGCAATACACCTGACGGCTGGAAAAAAATCCTAATTGCATTTTCAACCAGGTTTTATAGGCATCAGATGTGATTTCATATGAACACACACACACGCGCGCACACACACACACACACACACACACACACACACACACACACACACACAACGACCTGGCCTTTGTTAATTTTCACGCACATAGTCTCAGAAAAAAAAAATCTAGAAAAATGGTCTCACAAATTTTCTAGTACATGAGGACACTGAGTTGACGGAGAAAGGAAGGAAGATAATGAGGCGTAGGAGGAAGAAGGAAAGACGAGGTGATGATGGGAAGGACGGGACGATAAGATGATGGAGGAAGGAGAGAAGGGGTAACAATGGCATATGGGAGGGAGATGAAGAAGAGCTGACAAGAGGGAAGAAGAGGGAGACAATGGAGAATTATGAGAGGGAGCTTTGAGGGAGGAGAGGAGCAGGACTGAGTGTGGGAACATGAAAACGGCAAAAAAGAAGAGGGAAAAGGGACGCAAGGAAAGGTGAGAGGTGAAAAAATGAAGATAAAACGTACAGGGAGAAGATTACGTGGGAAGAAAACAAAAGACGGATGAAGAGGAAGAGGGAAAACGGACGGATGAAAAGGAAGATGGAAAACGGACGGATGTTAAGGAAGAGGGAAAACGGACGGATGAAAAGGAAGAGGGAAAACGGACGGATGTAAAGGAAGAGGGAAAACGGACGGATGTAAAGGAAGAGGGAAAACGGACGGATGAAAAGGAAGAGGGAAAACGGACGGATGAAAAGGAAGAGGGAAAACGGACGCAGGAAAAGTGAGGATTGAAAAATAAAAGATAAAACGTACAGGGAGAAAATTACGTGGGAAGAGGACAAAAGACGGATGAAAGGGAAGCCACACGAGCCATTTTTGCGCAAGGGTTAAATCTTGTATCCGTCTTTTTCCATTTTCTTTTGATTTTACAGCTGATACTATTATTGCCGCCACCGCTGATTGTGTTACTACTACTACTACTACTACTACTACTACTACTACTACTACTACTACTACTATTATCTACTACACAAGCCATTTTTGAACAAGGGTTAAATCTTATATATCTTTTTTTTACCACTTTCTTAAATTTACAACTGCTACTACTACTACTGCCACTACTACTACTACTACTACTACTACTACCACCACACAAACCTTTATAGTTCAAGGGTTAAATATCTTATATCTCCCTTTTAGCACTTTTGAATTTTACAGCTGCTACTACAATTCCTACCACTTCTGATTATGTTTCTACTACTACCCACGCTGGTCCAGCCGCACGATTCTGAGAAAGCCACCTTAGAATCGATTTCCGCTTTGGGTGTGATGAAAGCGTGAAAGGTGGTTGGATTGAGATTGACAGAGCAGAACGGAAAACGTGAGGGAAAAGACATGGGCGAGGAAGGCCCAGAGTCGCAGATGCATCGAAAAGTGAAAAGCCTTAAGAAAGATATTTGTCAGTTGAGGCGGTCAGAATCAAATGTTCTTGTGACTAGCTTTTGTTGAGTGAATATTTCTAGTTTTCTTTCAGTTACGACGCCAATGCTTTTCTCTCCGCATTTCTTCTTTGATAATTCCGTATCCTCCTTTCCTCTTTCATAGTTACCCTTTAAATCTAATCCGGTTCTTCTTGCCCTAATCCCTTCCTCCCACTCTATTTGCTTCATTTCCTCCCCTCCGTTCTCCTTTCACCTGTGAGTCGTTCTACGCACCGTCTCCCTTCCCCTCTATCATTGAATCTGCTTCCTTAAAAATTTCCTTCCCTTCCTCCTGCACGAGTCAGTCTGTCTACCTGTCTGTCTGTCTTGATGAACCTTCCTTCGTTTTCCTATGGCTTACGTTCCTCTCTCTGCGGGATGGTGTTGCTCGGGATGCCGCCTGTCCCCACTCACTTATCGGGCTTCTCTCACTGACATCCAATATCGCCAGCCAAAGCCTCTCGGAAGTCGGCAGCCTGCGGCACCCCATGGATTGCTGCCGCCCGCACTGACGCGACAAAAGAGACAGCAGCAGCCACTCAGACCAACTCTTCCTTTGAGTGGTGGTTGTGATGCTGTCAATGATTCGGAAAAGGAAAAGGAACCAGTGAAGGGTGGATTATAACATCAATTTGGGAGGTCAGAGCTGGCACTCGAGCCTTTCCTTCCTTTGAGTTGAGTCAGAGATAACTGTAGGATCGTAATGATCTGACTGAAGGAGACAGTGAATGGGAAATAATCAGAAAAACTTGGGCGTCGTCAATGAAGTCCCTTTCTTCCTTTAAGTGGTTTGGTATGGCGCAGTCAGTGATTTGGGAGTGGGGTAACAAATAAGATACTATATTTTCTTTCTGTAGTAAAAAGAAAAGGAAGAAAATGAATCCCCTCCGGTCTTGCCAAAGCTCCGCAACAAAAAGCAAAATCCAATCGCGTGATATTTTTCGAAATCAGTTTCAGGCTCGTTTTTTTTATCTAAGTTCCTCACATTCTCTCTATTCCTTGGGTCTCTCTCTCTCTCTCTCTCTCTCTCTCTCTCTCTCTCTCTCTCTCTCTCTCTCTCTCTCTCTCTCTCTCTCTCTCTCTCTCTCTCTCTCTCTCTCTCTCTCTCTCTCTCTCTCTCTCTCTCTCTCTCTCTCTCTCTCTCTCTCCCTTCTCCTCCTCTCTCTCTCTCTCTCCTCTCTCTCTCTCTTCCTTGGCTCTGTTTGTCCTTCTTCAAGTGTGTTTTATTTAATTTTTTCCTTTTCTCACTCTTTACTTAAACACTCACTGTCCTCCCTCTGTTTTTCCTCCTCCTCCTCCTCAGCGTTCCTTACCACTTTTCCTCCTGCTTGCTCTTGATATTTCTTTCCCCTTCTGGTTCTTCCTCCTCCTCCTCCTTCTTTCATACTTATCCACTCTCTCCTCGCCTCTTCCCATCCACCTTTCTCTTCACACAGTCTCGTTTATTTTAGCTCCGGACGACGTGTTCATTCCCCATAAACCAAGAATAGAAGGAAGGTGAACGCTATGAGAAAGCCATATAATTTGATGTGATGCCAAAGACGCCATCTACAGACTGAGAACATAACTAATTTGAAGTATCAGGGAGAACGAACCACAACAAAGCAGTGAAAACGAGCCATGTACAGGGGTAACTATGTCAGTTGCTGATGTGCGTTTGTCGTGACTATATGGCTTATAAATACAACGATGTACTGAGAAATGAAACCGGAGAACAGAATCCAAAGTTTAAAAAAAATACAAAGATGCACACATACTTACAAGCAGCACGGTGCGGAAACACACACGTAGCAGAACAGCAGCACACGCCAATCATCCCACATTTACAAGTATCAGAACAGCTGCACGTGCCAGGCATCTGTAAGTAGCTGCCATGCATCCTCATTTACAAGTAGTTTAGCAGCAGCACACACAAAAAACATCCGTATTTACAAACAATCCGGCAGCAGTACACACACACTCCCGTCACCGGCGCCATGACAAACCAAGACAGAAACAGTTATAGACGACAACCCACAATCACAGTGGCGCCCTCTGCAGCCCGAGTACGCAACTAAAATGATACCAGACACCACTACTCAACTCAACTGTCATCACCAAATCAAGGGAGATCAACGTCCTTCCTACATTGCTGCTGAAATTCACCAGTGGAGTGGAATGGAGTGCTATCATGAGCCACTCTACCAGAGGCTAAGGGTCTACTTGCTATCAGTATATCCTTCCATTTCAAGCTAACAGTTCAGACACTTGGCACCTCACAACGGATCTCGAGAAACAAGCAAAGAAGCGCGCAAAAAAACATCAATCCCTGTCGTCTAACGTGTTCAAGAGATTAATTCCATCACAGCTCTGCGCTTCCCCTCGGTGACTCAAATCCTCATTCCCAGAACCTTTCCCGCCCACAGCAGAGGCAGGCAGCCGTACGCACTGTGATTATCGCGGCTGGGTCATTACGGCGGAGTGCTTGCCTTGCCGCGAGCTCCTTTTTCTCTGGATGTGACGAAGTGCTTTTTATGCTGAGTGAAACCAACGCCTCTTAAGGCTGACATCGCTATTCACCGCCACTGTTAACGGGTTCATTTTCGTTGTCCTTTATGGTTTGCCGATACCTTTCCGTAAAATGAACAACTTTAATATCAGGCATCGGTGCGTCGCTCCACTATGCCGTTTTCCAGGTCATTAGAGAGAAACATGTGTTGAATATTGATCTAATTAAGAGATACGACCCTGAGAGATACCTGGCAATGTAATCCTGGGGCGAACTGATTTTTTTTTACTAGCTACTGATGCTGCCCCGGGTGATAATATTTACTACAACGGTTTGGTGTTCCTTTGACATCGTTACGTACAGATATGGGACACTACCAAACCTGGGACATCAGGACTGTGGGCTAATCATCTCTGTTAATTAATCCATGTATTCTTTTCCCCTCTCTCCTATAGCTATAACTGTTGTGCTTTTTTTATATTTTTTCTATATTTATCGTTTTTTTTTGTTCCTTTTTTTTCTTCCACTCCTGTTCCACTTTCGTCTGCTTCTCTTCCTTCTCCTCCTCTTCTTTTTTCCTTTTTTCTCTCCAATTTCTCCAACTCTTCTCTTTGAACTTTCCCTTTCATTCCATTATCTTTTTGTATTCCGCGTCGTTTACTTCATTATCATCTTCCTCTTCCTCCTCGTCTTCTTTCTCCTCCTCCGGATGTTCCTCTCTCCTCGTTTTCTCTATCAGCGCCATCACATTAATGATATCTCCCCTCCTTACGTCTCCTCCTTCTTCCTCTTCTCCTCCTCCTCTTCCTCTTCCTCCTCCTCCCCACCTCACATCATTACCATCATTAATGACGTCTTATTATGTCTCTTTCTTTCCATCATTTTTTTTCTTTCTTTCCCCCAAACCTCGGTGTCTTTCCTCCCCCTCCAACGTTTTTTCCCTCTTTTCTTCTGTCACACACACACACACACACACACACACACACACACACACACACACACACACACACACACACACACACACACACACACACACACAAACAAAAACACACTCAAGGTCAACGTTTGGCTAACTTCAAGAGACGTTTTGTAGATTAAATTCCGTTCCATTAACTCGCTCTCTGTTTTGAATTCAGGAACGAGAGACAGACAGACAGACAGACACAGACAGACAGGCGGTAGGACAGACACAGCATAGCTCTTTCCCTTCCCTTCCGTCTCTCCCACACGCATGCCGTCTCATTTTTCTTCGCTAACTCTCGCCGCCTCAAGTTGCCACAATAACACAACGAGTCGGCCGCTGAAACTGAATGGCACCGAACAACTCTGAGGCAAGTTCATCCTCTGCGCGCCAGGTAGCTTCTTGCACCCGACTCGCGGCAAACTCGAGTCGAAGAATCATGCATAAAAAGATCAAGGGAAACTTAGGAAATCTGCGGCTGGTGGAACTAAGGAAGGAATAATTCACGTCGCAACTGCTCAGGAGATCTACTTTGTTATATGTGATGGAAACTTTATCCTCCAAAAAAAATCTATGGAGCTTGCACACGATATTAACTTGAGACCCGCATGTATAGACGTCAAGTAAACAAAAAGGCGTGAAAAAAAGAAGACATACCGTACAAGTAAGTATATAATAACGATGACAGGGTGAAAGACGCGTATACAGACAACCAGGGAGACAAACAACAAACGGTAAACAGGAAACAGACGGACAAGGAAACGAAATAACGGACACAAAGAAAACCATGAAACAAAACAAATGCGAATACAAACAAACAAGTACGGAACAAACAGGTAGACAGACACTTCTTAACACTGAGGAACCTTTAGCCAAGCACACACAGAGACAAACAAACAGCCAGGAGACAAACGGACGGAAAGACACGCTCACGGGCGCCAAACGAGGTGGGAAACAAGGTAGGGATGGGAAGGTCCGCCGGGGAGGTAAAGGATAATGGATGGCGTTGTCTGGGCGAAGGAGGAGGAGGAGGAGGAGGAGGAGGAGGAGGAGGAGAAGAGGAGGAGGGGGGGGGTAGTATACAGGACAAAAATGAAGAGGAGAAAGTAAGAGGCAGAGTAGAGGAGAGGTATTTTATTCTAAAGAGAAGGATGAGGAGAGTGATCTGAGGGAGGGTATGTTTAGTGTGTGTGTGTGTGTGTGTGTGTGTGTGTGTGTGTGTGTGTGTGTGTGTGTGTGTGTGAACTATAACAAACACTAGCTCTACACTTCCTACACACTTGCGTTCACTTTACAAATTATTCATTCACATCACTTTAATCCATTTAACACTACTCTCTCTCTCTCTTTCTCTCTCTCTCTCTCCCTCTCCCTCTCCCTCTCTCCCTCTCTCTAGCTCTGTGACTCATGCACCAACACTTCGCGAGGTTTTGGGAGACAGAAACATTCATCTCAACGACACCACAAAAAGCATCCACTCTCAGGAACTCCACGAAGCGAGGGAGTATGTGCCGTGCGAGGAGTAAGTGCGTGCGTGTGAGTGTGCGTGTGTGTTGGGGGGAGGTGGAAGAAAAGTGTGAGGTGGACCCGGTGGAGGAGGAGAGATTGCTTGAGTGTGTTGGTCGTGTAGTGCCGCCTGGAAAAAAAATAAGGTTCGGTCCGCTAGGCACCCACACACACTCACTCATGGCACCCACAAGCACTCACTCAGGCACTCTATATGCATTCGGAGGGATGTTTTTGTTAGTAAGGTTTGTAGCTCCGAGGAGAGTGGTGGAGGCGGCACGGTAGGAGGAAAAGTTAGACAAGTAGTAGAGGAAAGTGAAGGAAGAGGAGAGGGAAGGGACCGTAGTAAACTTCTCTTATAAAATGTGCGCTTGGAATTCCACAAAGAGTTCGGGTCCGGGTAAAAGGAAATTTCAGAACTTAAAATGAACTTCAGTGTTCTATTGTGCGGGAGAGGATGGGAGAAGAGAGGATAGAAATGGTATAGAAGAGGAAAAGGAAAAGGGTGAGGAGGAAGAAGAGGAGGAGAGGGAGGAGGAGGAAGAAGAAGAGGATAGAAATGGTGGAGGAGAGGAGAAGGATGAGAAAGAAGATGAGGAGGAGGAGGAGGAGGAGGAAGAAGAAGAAGAAGAAGAGGATCGAAATGGTAGAGGAAAGGAGGAAGAGTGTGAGAAAGAAGAAAATGAGGAGGAGGAGGAGGGAGAGAAGGATGAAGAAGAAACATGGAAACGTTGAAAAGCTTGCAACAGAATATCTTTAGCTTTTTCACAAGGTTGCCTGTCAGCCATTTTTGCATCGGGTAATTCACTGACCTGCAGAAAAGATCAAAGAATTCACTATACGTTTTTACAGGAACGTTCATTTCATCCAGAGAGAGAGAGAGAGAGAGAGAGAGAGAGAGAGAGAGAGAGAAAGGGGGCTCATTGTTTTGGCATATTTTCAGTACTTATAAATACAAAAAGTTTAGGCTAAATCATTATAAACCACACACTAAAAAAAAAAACCTCCCGTATACAGAATTACAAACACCATAAGCGTCCTTTTTTTTACAGCAAAGGAGACATTTCAAGGGCGTAAAAATAAAATAAAACAATATTAAAGAAAAAAAGCCCGCTACTTACAGCTCCTGAATAGAGTACAGAGGAGTGTCCAAAAAGAGAGTTCCTGATCACCTAACAAACTAATTACTGAGCGGGATAAAGTAATGTACCTGTTCTAACCTTAATTACCTTGTTCAGCAGCACCTTTTCATTAGCCACACCTGCTCTCACCTTAATTACCTTATCCCACACCTTATCATTAGCCTACACGTTATTTTATGCCTCATCAAGCGCGTCCATCATCCATCAATTAACGAGATAAATGGTATGCGATGCGGCCTTCCGGATTAAAATGCTCAATTAAAAATGACGGAAAATAAATATATAATGTTCATCCCTACCGATCTATTAACAATGAGAGCAGTTAAATATATCAGAGTTCATAATGGCGCTCAATTACTACGAATTTATGGGCAGGATAATATAGAGTGTCAGGATTATTGGTTTGTGGCTTTGATGCTCACTAACAGATCCTGGATAACACACACGCCCCCGTTTCCTCCTTCCTCTCCCTCCCTTATCCTGATCCGCACTGAATCTATGGGCAGGATAATAGAGTGACGTCAGGATTAATCGTTGGTGGCTCTGATGCTGACTGACAGGTCCTGGATAACACACACGCTCCGTTTTCTCCTTCCTCTCCCTCCCTTATCCTGATCCGCACTGAATCTATGGGCAGGATAATAGAGTGACATCAGGATTATTGGTTGGTGGCTTTGATGCTGGATAACACATACGCACCTGTTTCCTCCCTCCTCTCCGTCCCTCTACCTGATCCGCACTGTTTCCCTCCTCCCCTCCACTGTTTCGCTCCTCCCCTCCACTGTTTCCCTCCTCCCCTCCACTGTTTCCCTCCTCCCCTCCACTGTCTTTCCCTCATGACACACTCCTTTGCCTTCCTGCCGCTCACACCCCTCTGGATTTACAGCTTAAGGGTTCTTTTTTTCTCATGCATCATACACGCTGTAATGAAGGCAAGGGCGTCAGTAAAAAATAGTAATGCGTATATGTTGCACAGAGGGGACCGTCTATACCACTATTGTCAACCATGTTCACCGTTTGTCTCTGATTTCGTTTGCCTTCTCTTTTCTTTATCGTCTTTAAAACCTCTCTTCATCTTTCCTACGTTCTCAAGTTAGGATGTTTTTTTTTTCTTTCACTTCCACTTGCTATTTCGTATCGTTTCACTTTAATTTTTCTTTTTTATTTCTGCGCATTAGTTTCCTCGTCCTCTCCCTGTTTTCCTTCATATCATCTCTCTTACCGCTTTTTCCCTCATTCCGTGTTTCCTTCTCCTCAACTTTCAAATTTCTTTCTCCCTACCTCCTCTTCTCTCCACTCCGATCATCTTTTTCTCTAGTCTCTTTTTTCCTTCGCTTTTTTCCCTCCTGCAAGTCCTTTTCCTTTCTCCTTCATACCTCTTTTTTTTTCCTTACTTATCCTTCAACGTCGAGGAATTACATTTTAAAATCCTCCTCCAATTTTCGGTTCAGTAAGAATTCGTCCCGGAAAATCCAATCTGCATCTTTCCCGAGAAGTAAATCAGCTCCTCAGGGGATCAACAAATATCCTCTTCGACTTATCGGGGTCCCGTTTCCTGCCCTTTTTCGTTTTCCTATTCCTCTATTTCTCCTCGTCTCTTTTATTTCACTTACTCCTTTCCTCATTTCTGTTTTTACTTTCTGCTTCCCATTTCATACTGTATCCAAAAATGCTGTCTCTCTCTCTCTCTCTCTCTCTCTCTCTCTCTCAAGGAGAGAAAATTGTCTTACAGGTTAAAGAAAGACCAAAGCACGCCCGAAAACATTAGACTTTACAATGATGCAAGGCGACGAGTAAAAAGATTAGTGCATCAGGCAAAGCGTAGATATGAAGTAAATATTGCAGCCAACTGTAAAAATAATCCGAAATCCTTCTTCAGTTACATAAACAACAGAAAGGCGATCAGAAGTGGAATTGGACCTTTAATAAACAGCGACGGTGCACTAGTGACTGACAGCCAACACGTTGCAAACCTATTAAATAATTACTTTTCCTCGGTGTTTAATAATAACAGTCCTCCCACCACCACCACCAACACCAGTACTAATGTAAATCCCGAGCATGCATTGTCTAACTTTGAAATAAAACCCGATGAAGTCCTTAAAGCCCTCAAATCACTTAAAACAAATAAAAGTCCTGGACCTGATAAAGTATATCCAACTCTGCTGAAAGAAACAAAGAGCGAAATACTCTCCTCCCTCACAACCGTATTCAATATGTCCTTGCGACAAGGCATTGTCCCTTCAGATTGGAAAAAGGCTAACGTGACACCGATTTTTAAGAAAGGAGACAAAAAGTACCAGGTAATTACAGGCCCATTAGTCTAACTTCGGTTGTAGGTAAGCTACTTGAGGGCATAATTAGAGACAAAATTGTGAGTTACCTTGAAAGCCACTCATTAATTGGGGACTCACAACATGGCTTCCGAAATAAAAGATCCTGCCTATCAAATCTATTAACCTTTCATAACGACCTCTTCACTGTTTATGACGTAACCAAATCACTGGACGTAGTCTATCTTGATTTCAGAAAGCGTTTGATAAAGTCCCGCATCATAAATTACTTTACAAATTAAAACAAATAGGTATTGACGGTCAGGTAAACCAATGGATCGCGAATTGGTTGAGCAACAGACAACAAAGAGTAGTGATTGACGGATTTAACTCAGAGTGGGCGCCTGTCACTAGTGGCGTCCCTCAGGGCTCGGTTCTTGGCCCAGTGCTCTTCATTATTTACATCAACGACGTGGATGTTGGACTCAATAACCGCATTAGTAAATTTGCAGACGACACAAAGATTGGTAACTCGGTTCTCACTGACGAAGACAGGCAAAGCCTCCAAGAGGATTTGCACAAAATTTCAACTTGGTCGGATAGATGGGAGATGCCCTTTAACGTAGACAAGTGCCAGGTCCTTCAAGTTGGAACGAGGAATAAAAAGTTTGATTACGAAATGCGCGGCGTTAAACTCAAAAGCGTTCAATGCGTCAAGGACTTGGGGGTCAAAATCGCGTCAAACCTCAAATTCTCACAGCAATGCATCGATGCAGCAAATAAAGCGAACAGAATGTTGGGCTTCATTAAAAGAAACTTTTTATTTAAGAATAAAGATGTAATACTCCCGCTCTACAACAGTTTACTCAGACCCCACTTGGAATATGCGGTACAGTTTTGGTCTCCCCACCATGCAAAGGATATTGCTAAATTAGAAGGTGTTCAGCGTCGGGCAACGAAAATTATCCCTTCCTTGCGCAACAAATCCTACGAAGAAAGGCTTTCTACCCTTAACATGTTCTCTCTTGAGAAACGTCGCCTCCGAGGAAAACTGATCGAATGTTTTAAAATACTTAATGGTTTCACGAATGTAGACAGATCAACATTGTTTATGATCGATGACACTTTGCGCACGAGGAACAATGGCGTAAAACTCAGATGTAGACAAGTAAATTCAGACTGCACCAAATTTTTCTTCACCAACGTTGTAGTGCGAGAATGGAATAAGCTCCCATCATCAGTGGTCCAGTGTAACACGATTGACTCCTTCAAAAATAAGCTCGACCGTCACTTCCTTCAACTTAATATCAACTAGAGTAGAAATGCAACGTTTTGGAGTCTTCTGATTAATGTAAAATCACTTAGGTTTAAGGACAGACCACCAAGTCTGGACCATGGGGTCTGTGTGGTCTGATTTTCTATGTAAATCTATGTAATCTCTCTCAGTATCTTAACTATCTTCATCCACGTAATCATCCTCGTCATCCTCACCCATTTATCAAGGGAACCACAAAATAAGGAGTTCATGTATTTAAAAAGGTAAAAATTGTCAAGGAAATCAGATTCTTAGACTTCTCATCGCTAGGGGACGCAGGAGGTTAATCTTTTAAATCTCAGAGATCTGCAACTCAGCCAGACGTCGCATAAATCTGAAATCACGCCGCCTCGTAAATTTCCTGAGGGGAGAAAGGCTGTTTGCAAGTGTTCGTCTGTGCTGCGTTGTGTGGGTGTTGGGGCCGATTTTTCGATACGCTTCACGTTTCTCCTTCACCCTCATTCTTTTGGCTCGCTTTGTTTCACCCTTTATTATTTCTTGATGTCATTTCACCATTTGACGTCTGTACATGTTCTTTTGCTGAGGGAAATATTTCAATTCTCGAGTTAAACGATTAACCAAAATATGATAAGGTGTGTGTGTGTGTGTGTGAGACCGAGATCGGGAGTCCAGCGCGTGATGAGATCATGGATTAAAGCACACACACACACACACACACACACAGAACAAGCACGTTTTATTTGACTGTACTTAATATTGTAAGTATTTTGACGACATAAAACGTACGAGCAAACACGCAGTTTGTCCGCTTCTCTCCGTCCACACGGTCGAAAATGAACGAAATGTTTCACTCATATTTACATGACAAATATCTTTCTTTACGCAAATGTAATGCCTCCTGGCAGAAATCGTCCTTTACCGCTTCACAGTCAGACTTGCTAAGTCACATCTTTCAATAAACTGCTCTCGTCATTGATTCCTCTCCTGCTATGTCGGCGTTTTGGTGCCCACTAAAATAATGCCCGGCGGAAGCCTCAGTCTGCTCTCCACCTCCCTCGCCGTGTCGCCACCCGGACTGGTACAAGACCGGTAATTTCCTCTCTCGTCGAATCCACCAGAATCTTCCACCCGGCCGGTCCCAGCGGTCTGTTACAAAGTTCCCGACTTAGGCAGCAGCGAGCACCAGTCTCATGATTTTCACCAAAAGCCTCGTCGGGGAAGGCGTGTCGCTGAGGCCGAGGGAAGCGGCCAAAATCATACAGCACTTGTACGGTGTTGTCAAGACTATCATACAGAACACAAGCGGCTCTCTCTAAACATCCAAAGTGGTACAGTTCTTGTACAGTGATATCAGGCCTTTCATCAGGACATAAGTGGCTCTGTAATATCAGCTTCACAACACCCTCTGGCAAAGTCCCCATTGAATAGTTTGTGTGTGTGACAGATAGGTTACTGGGCTCTTAAGAGCTTGGGGAACACTGTGGAAGGGCTGCTCCACGACGCCAACGCAGCTCTCACTCCAGCGCGTCAAAGTGTGTCGCTTCTCGCTGTGATTCTTTCAAATATAGGCTTGAACATTTTTGGATCTTCTCCACACAGCCGAATTTCATCCTTCTCTGCATGAAATACTCGCATATAATTAGCATATCATTGCGCACGCCTTTTCTGGAGTTTTATTTATATCCTCCGCTCCAGTCTCTGCCGGGCCTCGGGTGCTCAGGGATGTGGGGCTCCGCGTCCCGCCTCACATCCTTATGGGAGCATCCACGCCAACCCGACAAGGCCCGCGTGTTGGTTACTGTCGCCGGCAACATAAGGGAGCATCAGGGCCAAGTTTTTCCTTCTTGTCCTCAAAAATATGTGCCTCCACGCAGACAAACACAAGAGATGATACCCCCCCCCAAGTCACCATATATAATAATACGTAATTTAACATAATACTAACAAATACTAACGAATTACCAGTACTTTCCAAACAAAAAATCACTTCAACCGCTTTATCCCATCCTCCACTCGCTTCATCCCATCCTCCACTCGCTTCATCCCATCCTCCACTCGCTTCATCCCATCCTCCACTCGCTTCATCATATCCTTCACTGGCTCGCCTTCCACAACATCACCGTGGGAGCATAAAGTACTTTTCAACACCTTCATAGTAAGACACCGCCGCCTCTCCTCGGTGGCTGCCTAATGAGGTGAGGTGTATACTTGTCACGCCCGAGGCAGCCCCTTCCGAGGAGGCGCGGAAAAATATCTCAAAAAGCGAGGGAGATAACGGAAGAAACGGAAGCATCTTTGTCGCCTCTTTACCTTGTTTACTTTGTTAAGAAATATACAGAGGTGCACCATCCTCTACATTTTTAAAATATATCTTTTGAATGCTTAAGTACGGAGGCTGCGAGATGTAGCAGAATAGAGTTAAGTTAAAGGGGTGGAACGGGTAAGCTAGTTATTCAGCGTCTACTAAACAGCATTCAGATATTTACTTCCTCTCGCCCCAGACACACGCCGGGGCAGGGAAGCACTCGCCCGGCAACTGATTGGCCACGCTTTAATCGCATTGAGCCAACATCCTCAGGTGATCACGGCCAGGAAGGCAGATAATGACCCGCTTAATGAGCAGGTGAGATGGGCGAGGTCACACCCTTCCCGCACACACTTGCAAACACTCGCTTACTATACTTGGCGTTGCTGGCTGGTCCGTTTCTTTTCCCATCTCGTCCTCACTCTACTATGCACCTTTAAGCAACAATGTCATTACTGTCACTCCTATGCACACTGCCCTCCTTATCATTAGTGTTTGCATTAACGTATTTTTTCTCATGCAAAATAAAACTTCTTCTGTGTAATTGGTTCTCCTTTTCTTGTCTGCTCCTTCTTCCATCAATATAATCCTTTAAACAGCTACACACGCCACTATTTCCCCCTTCATGCACACCGCCCTCCTGATCGCAAGTGTTCACGTTATTGATTCTTCCTTCTTAAAATAACTCCCACTTTCCTTTGTCACTCCCTCTCTTGCTCTCATCCGCGTTCCGTCCCTTCCCGCAAAGCACACTACCCTAGCTCGTTATATTCATTAGTGCTGATATTATTGGGTCTTCTTTCCTTACACCCTATTTCCTTAATCATCATGTGCCCCTCTCACTTTTTCCCTGCTTCCCCGTTCCCTCCGTGCCCTTTGCCATGACAACGGGAGGTGCAGGACTGACTGAGGCTGGCTGAGGTGAGAGGCAGCTTGACAACTCTCAGATTCATGGTATTCACTTTAATTACAAGTTTGACCTCAAAATTGTAAAATCAACACTGTATATCTTCCTTGTTCACGATTATTTCTGATTTTTCGTGAAGTATTTTTTATATTGTTACTCCTCACATGAATGCCAACAGATTTCATATTCCTTTAGCAATTCAATTTTTCTATATTTCTTATATATGTCTGAACAAATCTAACTTAGGCACATTGCTAAGTGTACCACCCTGCTCCTTCTGTATCGAGACACGGCTGACATATACCTTGTTAAAACCACATGTACTGGTGGATAGGGGAAGGATTGGTAATGGGACTGGTGGATAGGGGAAGGGTTGGTAATGGGACTGGTGGATAGGGGAAGGGTTGGTAATGGGACTGGTGGATAGGGGAAGGATTGGTAATGGGACTGGTGGATAGGGGAAGGATTGGTAATGGGACTGGTGGATAGGGGAAGAGTTGGTAATGGGACTGGTGGATAGGGGAAGGCTTGGTAATGGGACTGGTGGATAGGGGAAGGATTGGTAATGGGACAGGTGGATAGGGGAAGGGTTGGTAATGGGACTGGTGGAGACGGGAAAAATTGGTAATGGGACTGGTGGATAGGGGAAGGGTTGGTAATGGCACTGGTGGATAGGGGAAGGGTTGGTAATGGGACTGGTGGATAGGGGAAGGATTGGTAATGGGACTGGTGGATAGGGGAAGGATTGGTAATGGGACTGGTGGATAGTGGACGGGTTGGTAATGGGACATGTGGATAGGGAAGGATTGGTAAGGGACTGGTGGATAGGGAAGGATTGGTAAACGGACTGGTGGATAGGGGAAGGATTGGTAATGGGACAGGTGGATAGGGGAAGGATTGGTAATGGGACTGGTGGATAAGGGAAGGGTTGGTAAGGGGACGGGTGGATAGGGGAAGGATTGGTAATGGGACTGGTGGATAGAGAAAGGGTTGGTAATGGGACTGGTGGATAGGGGAAGGATTGGTAATGGGACTGGTGGATAGGGGAAGGATTGGTAATGGGACTGGTGGATAGGGGAAGGATTGGTAATGGGACTGGTGGATAGCGGAAGGATTGGTAATGGGACTGGTGGATAGGGGAAGGGTTGGTAATGGGACAGGTGGATAGGGGAAGCATTGGTAATGGGACTGGTGGATAGGGGAAGGGTTGGTAAAAGGACTAGTGGATAGTGGAAGGATTGGTAATGGGACAGGTGAATAGGGGAAGGATTGGTAATGGGACTGGTGGATAGGGGAAGGGTTGGTAATGGGACTGGTGGATAGGGGAAGGGTTGGTAATGGTACTGGTGGATAGGGGAAGGATTGGTAATGGGACTGGTGGATAGGGGAAGGGTTGGTAATGGGACTGGTGGATAGGGGAAGGGTTGGTAATGGGACTGGTGGATAGCGGAAGGATTGGTAATGGGACTGGTGGATAGGGGAAGGGTTGGTAATGGGACTGGTGGATAGGGGAAGGATTTGTAATGGGACTGTTAGATAGGGGAAGGGTTGGTAATGGGACTGGTGGATAGGGGAAGGATTGGTAATGGGACAGGTGGATAGGGGAAGGATTGGTAATGGGACTGGTGGATAGGGGAAGGATTGGTAATGGGACTGGTTGATATGGGAAGGGTTGGTAATGGGACTGGTGGATAGGGGAAGGGTTGGTAATGGGACTGGTGCATAGGGGAAGGATTGGTAATGGGACTGGTGGATAGGGGAAGGGTTGGTAATGGGACTGGTGGATAGGGGAAGGATGGGTAATGGGACTGGTGGATAGGCGAAGGGTTGGTAAGGGAATGGTGGATAGGGAAGGGTTGGTAATGGGACTGGTGGATAGGGAAGGATTAGTAATGGGACAGGTGGATACGGGAAGGATTGGTAATGGGACTGGTTGATTTGGGAAGGTTTGGTAATGGGACTGGTTGATAGGTGAAGGGTTGTTAATGGGACTGGTGGATAGGGGAAGGGTTGGTAATGGGACTGGTGGATAGGGGAAGGATTGGTAATGGGACTGGTTGATAGAGGAAGGATTGGTAATGGGACTGGTGGATAGGGGAAGGGTTGGTAATGGGACTGGTGAATAGGGGAAGGATTGGTAATGGGACTGGTGGATAGGGGAAAGGTTGGTAATGGGACAGGTGGATAGGGGAAGGATTGGTAATGGGACTGGTGGATAGGGGAAGGGTTGGTAATGGGACAGGTGGATAGGGGAAGGATTGGTAATGGGACTGGTGGATAGGGGATGGATTGGTAATGGGACTGGTGGATAGGGGAAGGATTGGTAATGGGACAGGTGGATAGGGGAAGGATTGGTAATGGGACTGGTGGATAAGGGAAGGGTTGGTAATGGGACAGGTGGATAGGGGAAGGATTGGTAATAGGACTGGAGGTTAGGGGAAGGGTTGGTAATGGGACTGGTGAATAAGGGAAGGATTGGTAATGGGACTGGTGGATAGGGGAAGGATTGGTAATGGGACTGGTGAATAGGGGAAGGGTTGGTAATGGGACTGGTGGATAGGGGAAGGATTGGTAATTAGACTGGTGGATAGGGGAAGTGTTGGTAACGGGACTGGTGGATAGGTGAAGGATTGGTAATGGGACTGGTGGATAGGGGAAGGGATGGTAATGGGACTGATGGATAGGGGAAGGATTTTTAATTGGACAGGTGGATAGGGGAAGGATTGGTAATGGGACTGGTGGATAGGGGAAGGGTTGGTAATGGGACACATGGATAGGGGAAGGATTGGTAATGGGACTGGTGGATAGGGGAAGGATTGGTAATGGGACTGGTGGATAGGTGAAGCGTTGGTAATGGGACAGGTGGATAGGGGAAGGGTTGGTAATGGGACTGGTGGATAGGGGAAGGGATGGTAATGGGACTAGTGGATAGGGAAAGGATTGGTAATGGGACTGGTGGATAGGGGAAGGATTGGTAATGGGACAGGTGGATAGGGAAAGGATTGGTAATGGGACTGGTGGATAGGGGAAGGATTGGTAATGGGACTGGTGGATAGGGGAAGGGTTGGTAATGGGACTGGTGGATAGGGGAAGGATTGGTAATGGGACTGGTGGATAGGGGTAGGGTTGGTAATGGGACTGGTGGATAGGGGAAGGATTGGTAATGGGACTGGTGGATAGGGGAAGGATTGGTAATTGGACAGGTGGATAGGCGAAGGATTGGTAATGTGACAGGTGGATAGGAGAAGGATTGGTAATGGGACAGGTGGATAGGGGAAGGGTTGGTAATGGGACTGGTGGAGAGGGGAAGGATTGGTAATGGGACAGGTGGATAGGGGAAGGATTGGTAATGGGACTGGTGGATAGGGGAAGGGTTGGTAATGGCACAGGTGGATAGGGGAAGGATTGGTAATGGGACAGGAGGATAGGGGAAGGGTTGGTAATGGGACAGGTGGATAGGGGAAGGATTGGTAATGGGACTGGTGGATAGGGGAAGGATAGGTAATGGGACTGGTGGATAGGGGAAGGATTGGTAAACGGACTGTTGGAAAGGGGAAGGATTGGTAATGGCACTGGTGGATAGGGTAAGGGTTGGTAATGGGACTGTTGGAAAGGGGAAGGATTAGTAATGGGACTGGTGGATAAGGGAAGGGTTGGTAATGGGACTGGTGGATAGGGGAAGGATTGGTAATGGAACTGGTGGATAGGGGAAGGGTTGGTAATGGGACAGGTGGATAGGGGAAGGATTGGTAATGGGACTGGTGGATAGGGGAAGGATTGGTAATGGGACTGGTGGATAGAGGAATGATTGGTATTGGGACTGGTGGATAGGGGAAGGATTGGTAATGGGACTGGTGGATAGGGGAAGGATTGGTAATGGGACAGATGGATAGGGGAAGGATTGGTAATGGGACAGGTGGATAGGGGAGGATTGGTAATGGGACTGGTGGATAGAGGAATGATTGGTAATGGGACTGGTTGATAGGGGAAGGGTTGGTAATGGGACTGGTGGATAGGGGAAGGGTTTGTAATGGGACTGGTGGATAGGGGAAGGGTTGGTAATGGGACTGGTGGATAGGTGAAGGATTGGTAATGGGACTGGTGGATAGGGGAAGGTTTGGTAATGGGACTGGTGGATAGGGGAAGGGTTGGTAATGGGACTGGTGGATAGCGGAAGGGTTGGCAATGGGACTGGTGAATAGGGGAAGGGTTGGTAATGGGACTGTTTGATATGGGAAGGGTTGGTAATGGGACTGGTGGATAGGGGAAGGATTGGTAATGGGACTGATGGATAGGGGAAGGGTTGGTAATGGGACAGGTGGATAGGGGAAGGATTGGTAATGGGACTGGTGGATAGGGGAAGGGTTGGTAATGGGACTGGGGGATAGAGGAAGGATTTTTAATGGGACAGGTGGATAGGGGAAGGAATGGTAATGGGACTGGTGGATAGGGGAAGGGTTGGTAATGGGACTGGTGGATAGGGGAAGGATTGGTAATGGGACTGGTGGATAGGGGAAGGGTTGGTAATGGGACTGGTGGATAGGGGAAGGGTTGGTAATGGGACTGGTGGATAGCGGAAGGGTTGGCAATGGGACTGGTGAATAGGGGAAGGGTTGGTAATGGGACTGGTGGATAGGGGAAGGATTGGTAATGGGACTGGTGGATAGGGGAGGGGTTGGTAATGGGACTGGTGAATAGGGGAAGGGTTGGTAATGGGACTGGTGGATAGGGGAAGGATTGGTAATGGGACTGGTGGATAGGGGAAGGGTTGGAAATGGGACTGGTGGATAGGGGAAGGGTTGGTAATGGGACTGGTGGATGGCGGAAGGATTGGTAATGGGACTGGTGGATAGGGGAAGGGTTTGTAATGTTACTGGTGGATAGGGGAAGGGTTGGTAATGGGACTGGTGGATAGGGTAAGGATTGGTAATGGGACTGGTGGATAGGGGAAGGATTGGTAACGGGACTGGTGGATAGGGGAAAGGTTGGTAATGGGACTGGTGGATAGGGAAAGGGTTGGTAATGGGACTGGTGGATAGGGGAAGGATTGGTAATGGGACTGGTGCATAGGGGAAGGGTTGGTAATGGGACTGGTAAATAGGGGAAGGGTTGGTAATGGGACTGGTGGATAGGGGAAGGATTGGTAATGGGACTGGTGGATAGGGGAAGGGTTGGTAATATGACAGGTGAATAGGGGAAGGGTTGGTAATGGGACTGGTGGATAGGGGAAGGGTTGGTAATGGGACTGGTGGATAGGGGAAGGATTGGTAATTTGACAGGTGGATAGCGGAAGGATTTGTAATGGGACTGGTGGATAGGGGAAGGGTTGGTAATGGGACTGGTGGATAGGGGAAGGATTGGTAATGGGACTGGTGGATAGGGGAAGGGTTGGTAATGGGACTGGTGGATAGTGGACGGGTTGGTAATGGGACTGGTGGATAGGGGAAGGATTGGTAATGGGACTAGTGGATAGGGGAAGGGTTGGTAATGGGACAGGTGGATAGGGGAATGGTTGGTAATGGGACTGGTAGATAGCGGAAGGATTGGTAATGGGACTGGTGGATAGGGGAAGGGTTGGTAATGGGACTGGTGGATAGGGGAAGGGTTGGTAATAGGACTGGTGGATAGGGGAAGGACTGGTAATGGGACTGGTGGAAAGGGGAAGGATTGGTAATGGGACTGGTGGATAGGGGAAGGGTTGGTAATGGGACTGGTGGATAGGGGAAGGGTTGGTAATGGGACTGGTGGATAGGGGAAGGATTGGTAATGGGACTGGTGGATAGAGGAAGGATTGGTAATGGGACTGGTGGATAGGGGAAGAGTTGGTAATGGGACTGGTGGATAGGGGAAGGGTTGGTAATGGGACTGGTGGATAGGAAAAGGATTGGTAATGGGACTGGTGGATAGGGGAAGGGTTGGTAATGGGACTGGTGGATAGCGGAAGGATTGGTAATGGGACTGGTGGATAGGGGAAGGGTTGGATATGGGACTGGTGGATAGGGGAAGGGTTGGTAATGGGACTGGTGGATAGGGGAAGGATTGGTAATGGGACTGGTGGATAGGGGAAGGATTGGTAATGGGACTGGTGGATAGGGGAAGGGTTGGTAATGGGACAGGTGGATAGGGGAAGGATTGGTAATGGGACTGGTGGATAGGGGAAGGATTGGTAATGGGACTGGCGGATAGGGGAAGGATTGGTAATGGGACAGGTGGATAGGGGAAGGGTTGGTAATGGGACTGGTGGATAGGGGAAGGGTTGGTAA
Organism: Eriocheir sinensis; assembly: GCF_024679095.1. NCBI lineage: Eukaryota > Metazoa > Arthropoda > Malacostraca > Decapoda > Varunidae > Eriocheir > Eriocheir sinensis. The sequence goes on along the minus strand of NC_066542.1, from coordinate 8,726,897 downwards.
TTGGACTAGTGGATAGGGGAAGGATTGGTAATGGGACTGGTCGATAGGGGAAGGGTTGGTAATGGGACAGGTGGATAGGGGAGGGGTTGGTAATGGGACTGGTGGATAGCGGAAGGATTGGTCATGGGACTGGTGGATAGGGGAAGGGTTGGTAATGGGACTGGTGGATAGGGGAAGGGTTGGTAATGGGACAGGTGGATAGGGGAAGGATTGGTAATAGGACTGGTGGATAAGGGAAGGGTTGGTAATGGGTCTGGTGGATAGGGGAAGGGTTGGTAATGGGACTGGTGGACAGGGAAAGGGTTGGTAATGGGACTGGTGGATAGGGGAAGGGTTGGTAATGGGACTGGTGGATAGGGGAAGGGTTGGTAATGGGACTGGTGGAAAGGGGAAGGGTTGGTAATGGGACTGGTGGATAGGGGAAGGGTTGGTAATGGGACTGGAAGATACGGGAAGGATTGGTAATGGGACAGGTGGATAGGGGAAGGATTGGTAATAGGACAGGTGGATAGGGGAAGGATTGGTAATGGGACTGGTGGATAGGGGAAGGGTTGGTAATGGCACTGGTGGATAGGGGAAGGGTTGGTAATGGGACTGGTGGATAGGGGAAGGATTGGTAATGGGACTGGTGGATAGGGAAGGATTGGTAATGGGACTGGTGGATAGGGACGGGTTGGTAATGGGACAGGTGGATAGGGAAGGATTGGTAAAGGACTGGTGGATAGGGGTAGGATTGGTAATGGGACTGGTGGATAGGGGAAGGATTGGTAATGGGACAGGTGGATAGGGGAAGGATTGGTAATGGGACTGGTGGATAAGGGAAGGGTTGGTAAGGGGACGGGTGGATAGGGGAAGGATTGGTAATGGGACTGGTGGATAGAGAAAGGGTTGGTAATGGGACTGGTGGATAGGGGAAGGATTGGTAATGGGACTGGTGGATAGTGGAAGGATTGGTAATGGGACTGGTGGATAGGGAACGGATTGGTGATGGGACTGGTGGATAGGGAAGGATTGGTAATGGGACTGGTGGATAGGGAAGGTTGGTAATGGGACTGGTGGATAGGGGAAGGATTGGTAATGGGACTGGTGGATAGGGGAAGGGTTGGTAAAAGGACTAGTGGATAGTGGAAGGATTGGTAATGGGACAGGTGAATAGGGGAAGGATTGGTAATGGGACTGGTGGATAGGGAAGGGTTGGTAATGGGACTGGTGGATAGGGAAGGGTTGGTAATGGGACTGGTGGATAGGGAAGGATTGGTAATGGGACTGGTGGATAGGGAAGGGTTGGTAATGGGACTGGTGGATAGGGAAGGGTTGGTAATGGGACTGGTGGATAGCGGAAGGATTGGTAATGGGACTGGTGGATAGGGCAGGGGTGGTAATGGGACTGGTGGATAGGGAAGGATTGTAATGGGACTGGTAGATAGGGAAGGGTTGGTAATGGGACTGGTGGATAGGGAAAGGATTGGTAATGGGACAGGTGGATAGGGAAGGATTGGTAAAGGGACTGGTGGATAGGGAAGGATTGGTAATGGGACTGGTGGATAGGGGAATGGTTGGTAATGGGACTGGTGGATAGGGGAAGGGTTGGTAATGGACTGGTGGATAGTTAAGGATTGGTAATGGGACTGGTGGATAGGGGAAGGGTTGGTAATGGGACTGGTGGATAGGGGAAGGATTGGTAATGGGACTGGTGGATAGGGGAAGGGTTGGTAATGGGAATGGTGGATAGGGGAAGGGTTGGTAATGGGACTGGTGGATAGGGGAAGGATTAGTAATGGGACAGGTGGATAGGGGAAGTATTGGTAATGGGACTGGTGGATAGGGGAAGGATTGGTAATGGGACTGGTTGATAGGTGAAGGGTTGGTAATGGGACTGGTGGATAGGGGAAGGGTTGGTAATGGGACTGGTGGATAGGGGAAGGATTGGTAATGGGACTGGCGCATAGGGGAAGGATTGGTAATGGGACTGGTGGATAGGGGAAGGTTTGGTAATGGGACTGGTGAATAGGGGAAGGATTGGTAATGGGACTGGTGGATAGGGGAAAGGTTGGTAATGGGACATGTGGATAGGGGAAGGATTGGTAATGGGACTGGTGGATAGGGGAAAGGTTGGTAATGGGACAGGTGGATAGGGGAAGGATTGGTAATGGGACTGGTGGATAGGGGAAGGATTGGTAATGGGACTGGAGTATAGGGAAGGGTTGGTAATGGGACAGGTGGATAGGGAAGGATTGGTAATGGGACTGGTGGATAGGGAAGGGTTGGTAATGGGACAGGTGGATAGGGAAGGATTGGTAATGGGACTGGTGGATAGGGAAGGATTGGTAATGGGACTGGTGGATAGGGAAGGATTGGTAATGGGACTGGTGGATGGGGAAGGATTGGTAATGGGACTGGTGGATAGGGAAGGGTTGGTAATGGGACTGGTGGATGGGGAAGGATTGGTAATGGGACTGGTGGATAGGGAAGGTTGGTAATGGGACTGGTGGATAGGGAAGGATTGGTAATGGGACTGGTGGATAGGGAAGGGATGGTAATGGGACTGATGGATAGGGAAGGATTGGTAATGGGACAGGTGGATAGGGGAAGGAGTGGTAATGGGACTGGTGGATAGGGAAGGTTGGTAATGGGACTGGTGGATAGGGAAGGATTGGTAATGGGACTGGTGGATAGAAGGTTGGTAATGGGACTGGTGGATAGGGAAGGATTGGTAATGGGACTGGTGGATAGGGAAGGATTGTAATGGGACTGGTGGATAGGGAAGGATTGGTAATGGGACTGGTGGATGGGGAAGGGTGGTAATGGGACTGGTGGATAGGGGAAGGATTGGTAATGGGACTGGTGGATAGGGGAAGGGTTGGTAATGGGACAGGTGGATAGGGAAGGATTGGTAATGGGACTGGTGGATAGGGAAGGATTGGTAATGGGACTGGTGGATAGGGAAGGGTTGGTAATGGGACTGGTGGATAGGGAAGGATTGGTAATGGGACTGGTGGATAGGGAAGGGTTGGTAATGGGACTGGTGGATAGGGAAGGATTGGTAATGGGACTGGTGGATAGGGAAGGATTGGTAATGGGACAGGTGGATAGGGAAGGATTGGTAATGGGACAGGTGGATAGGGAAGGATTGGTAATGGGACTGGTGGATAGGGAAGGGTTGGTGTGGGACTGGTAGATAGAGGAAGGATTGGTAATGGGACTGGTGGATAGGGGAAGGATTGGAAACGGGACTGGTGGATAGGGGAAGGGTTGGTAATGATACAGGTGGATAGGGGAAGGATTGGTAATGGGACTGGTGGAGAGGGTAAGGTTTTGTAATGGGACTGGTGGATAGGGAAGGATTGGTAATGGGACTGGTGGATAGGGAAGGGTTGGTAATGGGACTGGTGGATAGGGAAGGATTGGTAATGGACTGGTGGATAGGGAAGGATTGGTAATGGGACTGGTGGATAGGGAAGGTTGGTAATGGGACTGGTGGATAGGGAAGGATTGGTAATGGGACTGGTGGATAGGGGAAGGGTTGGTAATGGGACTGGTTGATAGGGAAGGATTGGTAATGGGACTGGTGGATAGGGAAGGATTGGTAATGGGACTGGTGGATAGGGAAGGATTGGTAATGGGACTGGTGGATAGGGAAGGATTGGTAATGGGACTGGTGGATAGGGAAGGGTTGGTAATGGGACTGGTGGATAGGGAAGGATTGGTAATGGGACTGGTGGATAGGGAAGGGTTGGTAATGGGACTGGTGGATAGGGAAGGTTTGGTAACGGGACTGGTGGATAGGGGAAGGTTTGGTAATGGGACTGGTGGATAGGGGGAGGATTGGTAATGGGACTGGTGGATAGGGAAGGTTGGTAATGGGACTGGTGGATAGGGAAGGATTGGTATGGGACTGGTGGATAGGGAAGGGTTGGCAATGGGACTGGTGGATAGGGAAGGGTTGGTAATGGGACTGGTGGATAGGGAAGGATTGGTAATGGGACTGGTGGATAGGGAAGGGTTGGTAATGGGACTGGTGGATAGGGGAAGGATTGGTAATGGGACTGGTGGATAGGGAAGGATTGGTAATGGGACTGGTGGATAGGGGAAGGATTGGTAATGGGACTGGTGGATAGGGAAGGTTGGTAATGGGACTGGTGGATAGGGGAAGGGTTAATGGGACTGGTGGATAGGGGAAGGGTTGGTAATGGGACTGGTGGATAGGGAAGGGTTGGTAATGGGACTGGTGGATAGGGAAGGTTGGTAATGGGACTGGTGGATAGGGAAGGATTGGTAATGGGACTGGTGGATAGGGAAGGGTTGGTAATGGGACTGGTGGATAGGGAAGGATTGGTAATGGGACTGGTGGATAGGGAAGGGCTGGTAATGGGACAGGTGGATAGGGAAGATTGGTAATGGACTGGTGGATAGGGAAGGGTTGGTAATGGGACTGGTGGATAGGGGAAGGATTGGTAATGGGACTGGTGGATAGGGAAGGGTTGGTAATGGGACTGGTGGATAGGGGAAGGGTTGGTACGGGACTGGTGGATAGGGAAGGATTGGTAATGGGACTGGTGGATAGGGAAGGATTGGTAATGGGACTGGTGGATAGGGGAAGGTTGGTAATGGGACTGGTGGATAGGAAGGATTGGTAATGGGACTGGTGGATAGGGAAGGTTGGTAATGGGACTGGTGGATAGGGAAGGATTGGTAATGGGACTGGTGGATAGGGAAGGATTGGTAATGGGACTGGTGGATAGGGGAAGGTTGGTAATGGGACTGGTGGATAGGGGAAGGATTGGTAATGGGACTGGTGGATAGGGAAGGTTGGTAATGGGACTGGTGGATAGGGAAGGATTGGTAATGGGACTGGTGGATAGGGAAGGGTTGGTAATGGGACTGGTGGATAGGGAAGGATTGGTAATGGGACTGGTGGATAGGGGAAGGGTTGGTAATGGGACTGGTGGATAGGGAAGGATTGGTAATGGGACTGGTGGATAGGGAAGGATTGGTAATGGGACTGGTGGATAGGGAAGGTTGGTAATGGGACTGGTGGATAGGGGAAGGGTTAATGGGACTGGTGGATAGGAAGGGTTGGTAATGGGACTGGTGGATAGGGAAGGATTGGTAATGGGACTGGTGGATAGGGAAGGTTGGTAATGGGACTGGTGGATAGGGAAGGATTGGTAATGGGACTGGTGGATAGGGGAAGGTTGGTAATGGGACTGGTGGATAGGGAAGGATTGGTAATGGGACTGGTGGATGGGAAGGATTGGTAATGGGACTGGTGGATAGGGAAGGATTGGTAATGGGACTGGTGGATAGGGGAAGGGCTGGTACGACTGGTGGATAGGGAAGGATTGGTAATGGGACTGGTGGATAGGGATTGGTAATGGGACTGGTGGATAGGGGAAGGGTTGGTAATGGGACTGGTGGATAGGGAAGGATTGGTAATGGGACTGGTGGATAGGGAAGGATTGGTAATGGGACTGGTGGATAGGGGAAGGATTGGTAATGGGACAGGTGGATAGGGAAGGATTGGTAATGGGACTGGTGGATAGGGGAAGGGTTGGTAATGGGACTGGTGGATAGGAAGGATTGGTAATGGGACTGGTGGATAGGGGAAGGATTGGTAATGGGACTGGTGGATAGGGAAGGTTGGTAATGGGACTGGTGGATAGGGAAGGATTGGTAATGGGACTGGTGGATAGGGGAAGGGTGGTAATGGGACTGGTGGATAGGGAAGGATTGGTAATGGGACTGGTGGATAGGGAAGGGTTGGTAATGGGACTGGTGGATAGGGAAGGATTGGTAATGGGACTGGTGGATAGGGAAGGGTTGGTAATGGGACTGGTGGATAGGGGAAGAGTTGAATGGGACTGGTGGATAGGGAAGGGTTGGTAATGGGACAGGTGGATAGGGGAAGGATTGGTAATGGGACTGGTGGATAGGGAAGGATTGGTAATGGGACTGGTGATAGGGAAGGTTGGTAATGGGACTGGTGGATAGGGAAGGATTGGTAATGGGACTGGTGGATAGGGAAGGGTTGGTAATGGGACTGGTGGATAGGGGAAGGATTGGTAATGGGACTGGTGGATAGGGAAGGATTGGTATGGGACTGGTGGATAGGGGAAGGTTGGTAATGGGACAGGTGGATAGGGAAGGATTGGTACGGGACTGGTGGATAGGGAAGGTTGGTAATGGGACTGGTGGATAGGGAAGGTTGGTAATGGGACTGGTGGATAGGGAAGGATTGGTAATGGGACTGGTGGATAGGGGAAGGTTGGTAATGGGACTGGTGGATAGGGAAGGGTTGGTAATGGGACTGGTGGATAGGGAAGGATTGGTAATGGGACTGGTGGATATGGGAAGGGTTGGTAATGGGACTGGTGGAGAGGGGAAGGGTTGGTAATGGGACTGGTGGATAGGGGAAGGGTTGGTAATGGGACTGGTGGATAGGGGAAGGGTTGGTAATGGGACTGGAGGATACGGGAAGGATTGGTAATGGGACAGGTGGATAGGGGAAGCATTGGTAATGGGACAGGTGGATAGGGGAAGGATTGGTAATGGGACTGGTGGATAGGGGAAGGGTTGGTAATGGGACTGGTGGATAGGGGAAGACTTGGTAATGGGACTGGTGGATAGGGAAAGGGTCGGTAATGGGACTGGTGTATAGGGGAAGGGTTGGTAATGGCACTGGTGGATAGGGGAAGGATTTGTAATGGGACAGGTGGATAGGGGAAGGATTGGTAATGGGACTGGTGGAAAGTGGAAGGGTTGGTAATGGGACTGGTGGATAGGGGAGGGGTTGGTAATAGGATTGGTGGATAGGGGAAGGGTTGGTAATGGGACTGGTGGATAGGGAAAGGATTAGTAATGGGACTGGTGGATAGGGGAAGGATTGGTAATGGGACTGGTGGATAGGGGAAGGGTTGGTAATGGGACTGGTGGATAGGGGAAGGGTTGGTAATGGGACTGGTGGATAGTGGAAGGATTGGTAATAGGACTGGTGGATAGGGGAAGGGTTGGTAATGGGACTGGTGGATAGGGGAAGGGTTTATAATGGGACTGGTGGATAGGGGAAGGATTGGTAATATGACTGGTGGATAGGGGAAGGGTTGGTAATGGGACTGGTGGATAGGGGAAGGATTGGTAATGGGACTGGTGGATAGGGAAGGTTGGTAATGGGACAGGTGGATAGGGAAGGATTGGTAATGGGACTGGTGGATAGGGGAAGGTTGGTAATGGGACTGGTGGATAGGGAAGGATTGGTAATGACAGGTGGATAGGGAAGGATTGGTAATGGGACTGGTGGATAGGGAAGGGTTGGTAATGGGACTGGTGGATAGGGAAGGGTTGGTAATGGGACTGGTGGATAGGGAAGGGTTGGTATGGGACAGGTGGATAGGGAAGGATTGGTAATGGGACTGGTGGATAGGGACGGATTGGTAATGGGACTGGTTGATAGGGGAAGGGTTGGTAATGGGACTGGTGGATAGGGGAAGGTTGGTAATGGGACTGGTGGATAGCGGAAGGATTGGTAATGGGACTGGTGGATAGGGGGAGGGATGGTAATGGGACTGGTGGATAGGGGAAGGATTGGTAATGGGACTGGTGGATGAGGGAAGGATTGGAAATGCGACAGGTGGATAGGGGAAGGATTGGTAATGGGACTGGTGGATAAGGGAAGGGTTGGTAATGGGACAGGTGGATAGGGGAAGGATTGGTAATGGGACTGGTGGATAGGGGAAGGATTGGTAATGGGACAGGAGGATAGGGGAAGGATTGGTAATGGAACTGGTGGATAAGGGAAGGGTAGGTAATGGGACAGGTGGATAGGGGAAGGGTTGGTAATGGGACTGGTGGATAGGGGAAGGGTTGGTAATGGGACTGGTGGATAGGGGAAGGATTGGTAATGGGACTGGTGGATAGGGGAAGGGTTGGTAATGGGAGAGGTTGATATGGGAAGGATTGGTAATGGGACTGGTGGATAGGGGAAGGATTGGTAATGGGACTGGTGGATAGGGGAAGGATTGGTAATGGGACAGGAGGATAGGGGAAGGATTGGTAATGGAACTGGTGGATAAGGGAAGGGTAGGTAATGGGACAGGTGGATAGAGGAAGGATTGGTAATGGGACTGGTGGATAGGGGAAGTGTTGGTAATGGGACTGGTGGATAGGGGAAGGGTTGGTAATGGGACTGGTGGATAGGGGAAGGGTTGGTAATGGGACTGGTGGATAGGGGAAGGGTTGGTAATGGGACTGGTGGATAGGGGAAGGACTGGTAATTGGACTGGTGGATAGGGGAAGGATTATTAATGGGACTGTTGGATAGGGGAAGGGTTGGTAATGGGACTGGCGGATAGGGGAAGGGTTGGTAATGGGACTAGTGGATAGGGGAAGGATTGGTAATGGGACTGGTGGATAGGGGAAGGATTGGTAATGGGACTGGTGGATAGGGGAGGAGTTGGTAATGGGACTGGTGGATAGGTGAAGGGTTGGTAATGGGACTTGTGGATAGGGGAAGGATTGGTAATGGGACTGGTGGATAGGGGAAGGGTTGGTAATGGGACTGGTGGATAGGGGAAGGATTGGTAATAGGACTGGTGGATAGGGGAAGGGCTGGTAATGGGACTGGTGGATAGGGGAAGGGTTTATAATGGGACTGGTGAATAGGGGAAGGATTGGTAATATGACTGGTGGATAGGGGAAGGGTTGGCAATGGGACTGGTGGATAGGGGAAGGATTGGTAATGGGACTTTTGGATAGGGGAAGGGTTGGTAATGGGACAGGTGGATAGGGGAAGGATTGGTAATGGGACTGGTGGATAGTGGAAGGGTTGGTAATGGGACTGGTGGATAGGGGAAGGATTGGTAATTTGACAGGTGGATAGGTGAAGGATTGGTAATGGGACTGGTGGATAGGGGAAGGGTTGGTAATGGGACTGGTGGATAGGGGAAGGATTGGTAATGGGACTGATGGATAGGGGAAGGGTTGGTAATGGGACTGGTGGATAGGGGAAGGGTTGGTAATGGGACTGGTGGATAGGGGAAGGCTTGGTAATGGGACTGGTGGATAGGGGAAGGGTTGGTAATGGGACTGGTGGATAGGTGAAGGATTGTTAATGGGACTGGTGGATACGGGAAGGGTTGGTATTGGGACTGGTGGATAGGGGAAGGATTGGTAATGGGACTGGTGGATCGGGGAAGCCTTGGTAATGGGACGGGTGGATAGGGTAAGGCGTGGTAATTGGACTGGTGGATAGGGGAAGGATTGGTAATGGGACTGGTGGATAGGGAAGGGTTGGTAATGGGACTGGTGGATAGGGAAGGATTGGTAATGGGACTGGTGGATAGGGAAGGATTGGTAATGGGACTGGTGGATAGGGAAGGTTGGTAATGGGACTGGTGGATAGGGGATTGGTAATGGGACTGGTGGATAGGGAAGGGTTGGTAATGGGACTGGTGGATAGGGAAGGGTTGGTAATGGGACTAGTGGATACAGGAAGGATTGGTAATGGGACTGGTGGATAGGGGAAGGATTGGTAATGGGACTGGTGGATAGGGGAAGGGATGGTAATGGGACTGGTGGATAAGGGAAGGATTGCTAATGGGACTGATGGATAGGGGAAGGGTTGGTAATGGGACAGGTGGATAGGGGAAGGATTGGTATGGGACTGGTGGATAGGGGAAGGGTTGGTAATGGGACTGGTGGATAGGGGAAGGATTGGTAATATGACAGGTGGATAGGGGAAGGATTGGTAATGGGACTGGTGGATAGGGAAGGCTGGTAATGGGACTGGTGGATAGGGAAGGGTTGGTAATGGGACTGGTGGATAGGGAAGGGTTGGTAATGGTACAGTTGGTTATGGTAAGGATTGGTAATGGGACTGGTGGATAGGGAAGATTGGTAATGGGACTGGTTGATAGGGAAGGTTGGTAATGGGACTGGTGGATAGGGAAGGCTGGTAATGACTGGTGGATAGGGAAGGATTGGTAATGGGACTGGTGGATAGGGAAGGCTGGTAATGGGACAGGTGGATAGGGAAGGATTGGTAATGGGACTGGTGGATAGGGAAGGTTGGTAATGGGACTGGTGGATAGGGAAGGGTTGGTAATGGGACAGGTGGATAGGGAAGGATTGGTAATGGGACTGGTGGATAGGGAAGGGTTGGTAATGGGACTAGTGGATAGGGAAGGGTTGGTAATGGGACTGGTGGATAGGGGAAGGGTTGGTAATGGGACTGGTGGATAGGGGAAGGGTTGGTAATGGGACTGGTGGATAGCGGAAGGATTGGTAATGGGACTGGTGGATAGGGGAAGGGTTTGTAATTTCTTATATATGTCTGAATAAATCTAACTTAGGCACATTGCTAAGTGTACCACCCTGCTCCTTCTGTATCGAGACACGGCTGACATATCCCTTGTTAAAACCACATGTACATTCACTCAGTTTTTGCACACACACACACACACACACACACACACACACATGCATGCGCGCACACATACTCACACCACGGCTGCACCACGTTAGAAACACATACACGTTGGGACATGTTTGGAGAAGCACGCGGCAGCTCTGAGTGAGTCGCGCTGTCTGTTCCTTCAGCTCTGTCAGGCTTTGCGCGGACCGATAAGCCTCCATTACTCGCTGATGTCCAGGGCCCGAACGGAAGCCGCCGGTTACGGATTTCCATCAAGAGTAACCTATGCGACCGATGGGAATCTTTGTAACCCTCTGTTTAATCTCTCTCTCTCTCTCTCTCTCTCTCTCTCTCTCTCTCTCTCTCTCTCTCTCTCTCTCTCTCTCTCTCTCTCTCTCTCTCTCTCTCTGACACCCACACCCACACCCACCACTCACACACACGCAGCCCACACCTTCCTGTAAGCTGCTTTGCATGAAGAGTCACAATGGCACTCCGGGGTGGAAATAAGATGCAATAGAGCTCAATGGAAATATTCATAAACTTAATGAGGACAGTGGACTGCGTAGGATGAGTCAGGGCTTCACGTTTAATTACCTGGTCTTGCAAAGCGTGTCAGCGCGATCACTTGTGCTGTTTACTTCCCTTGAAAGCTATGCGTGATATATTATCCTAAAAAATTATCGAACTGTTGAAGGAAACCGACTTTATTACGTCAGTTGGCTCTTAAGAAGGCGATGTCGTTATTTAAGGCAAGGAAAATTCGATGTTAGTATTACCGTAGATATTTGCACTGTAGAAGAAACCTGTTGATATTTTAACTCTAGGAAGGATAATGTATTGTTTGTGCTTCATGTAGTTACGTAATGCTCTATGTGAGATAAAAATAATTCGAACAGAAAACGGGAGAAGGGACACCTCTCCTCCCGAAATTGACCTATCTTTCGGCCACTCCTCTAACTCTTTTTAGGAGCAGTGAGTAGTGGGCTTTTTTTTCACATTTGTTTCCTTTTTTTATGCCCTTGAGCTGACTCCTCTGCTGTAAAGAAATGAAAAAAAGCCCTTCTATACGTCACCGTCCCCCCCCCCCTCCCCCCTTCCACACTGTACCCCAAACGGACCCACGTCACTTTATCCTTTATGTGAGGAGTCCAGTGAAGTTGGAATGAGATCTTGAGATAACTTTGATGTAATCTTCAGAAATTATACGAGAGAAGGTAGCGATCTAATTTTAAGACATTCAAAGTTAGAAAACCTACTTGGAAACCGATGCAAGAGAACGCTACAAGAACAACGAACCTGCCTGATTTGCCTCACTTGTTAAACACGAGAAGTTCGACGCCAAAACAGTTCGAGACAGAGACGAGTGAAATAACTTCTGGGAACACTGGAACTTGAAATCAAATATCGAATTCTGTAAGCGACTTTTTTTTTTTTTTACAACAAAGGAGACAGCTCAAGGGCACAAAAAAGGGAACAATAATAAAAAAAAAGCCTGCTACTCGTTGATCCTAAAAAGAATCCAAAGAGGTGGCCGAAAGAGGAAAACTTTAAAAGCTTTCCTTTCTTCAATGAACTATTATTTGTAACTGAGATAAAACTCCATACTCTCCGTAAAGAAATTAGAAGATATTTGAAAATCGACAGTTTAACCTATACATGATACATCTAAAATTCTTGCACGATACATAAAACATCAAAGTGACAAAGAGAAAAAGTTGTGCCAGAAGCAGTTACAGCAGCTTGAGAGGCACTTGCAGAGTCAACCAAAAACACACGAGGCTGAAGTATCAACCCATTTTTTTTAATCAAGAGTTTAGTAAGAAGAGTAAGTGGGTTAGTGGAGAAGGTACAGGTGGGGGAGAAGGAAAGACAGTAGGAGTGCACATTTTTTTTTTAGAGCAAAGGAGACAGTTCAAGGGCGTAAAGAAAAATATATATATATAAAAAAAGCCCGCTACTTACTGCTCCTGAATAGAAGTCAAAGAAGTGGCCAAAAAGAGAGGTCAATTTCGGGAGTTGTATGGTGTAGGTCCGTTAGTTGTTCCGGTGTTGTTTATTGTCAATCGGGGCACCTTGTTTGTATACCCCGGCGTGGTGGTGGTGGGGGGGGTGGGGAGTAATGTATGAAATGTATGTAACGTATGTATATAATGTATGTAATGTTTCTGGTGTTGTTTATTGTTTATCGGGCACCTTATTGGTATACCCCGGCGTGCTGTGTGTGTGTGTGTGTGTGTGTGTGTGTGTGTGTGTGTGTGTGTGTGTGTGTGTGTGTGTGTGTGTGTGTGTGTGAGATTTATTTGTGTCAACCCTCTATACGCACCCCCCCCCCCACACACACACACACATACTAACACGACATGGAAGCAGATTTTTTTTTATCTATAACTAAGTGAGATTGGATGGACAGCGTGGAGAGTTGGATATGAAAAGTGTGGCCACGAGAGGGAAAAAAAAAGACTAGAGTGGAGGGCATGAGCGGCATAACACAAGGGATAGGGATAGGGGGAGGCAGTGGCTGAGTGGAAGCGTGCCGGCGTCGCGTTCGGGAGATCCAGGAGGGACGTCGGTTCGAATCCTGGCCGGTACACAGCTGGGATTTTTCAGTCACCGCCGAGTGGCCTACGACTACCCACATGCGGCACAATAGGCTGGGATGTTAAAAGAAGAAGAAAAAAAAAAGAAGCAGGAAGCAGCGAGGCAAGTCCCGTCGGGTATGGGGTGTACGTCATTCTGTAAACCACGACAACGGCAGAAGTTTGTCGGCGAAAACACGAGAACTACAAGACAAACACGTAACGGGGAGGGTAAAGAGAGAAGCCGAAGCAAACCACGAGTACAGGGTAAGAAAGAAATGAGGGAAAGGAAGGAAAAAACGGGAAAATCGAAAATGGAAAAAAAATGCAAGTGGAGAAGAGAAAGGTATCGGCGTTCGACTAATACTTTGTAATTGACTTTCCTCCGTTCCTTTTAGTCCCATCAGCTGGCCGCGGCACATGATGGATGGAGCGAGAGACGGGAAGGTGCAGAAATGGAGCGTGGAGGGAAGGAGAGTGCGAGGCAGAGCGGGGCGAGGTCAGAGCTGGAGAGAGAATAGAGGAAATCAAGGGGAGGTCAGAGCTGGAGAGAGAGAAGGAGAGGAAAACAAGGCGAGGTCAGACCTGGAGAGAGAGAGGAGAGGAAAACAAGGGGAGGTCAGGGCTGGAGAGAGAGAGAGAAGGAGAGGAAAACAAGGGGAGGTCAGGGCTGGAGAGAGAGAGAAGGAGAGGAAAACAAGGCGAGGTCAGAGCTGGAGAGAGAGAGAGAAGGAGAGGAAAACAAGGGAGGTCAGAGCTGGAGAGAGAGAGAAGGAGGGGAAAACAAGGGGAGGTCAGAGCTGGAGAGAGAGAGAGAAGGAGAGGAAAACAACGCGAGGTCAGACCTGGAGAGAGAGAAGGAGAGGAAAACAAAGTGAGGAGAGTAAAAAACAGTTCGTAGTGAAATAGGACGGTAAGATAAATGTCGGCTAAACAAATGGAAAATCTCTACTGAGCTTTGAGGTAGAGGGCAGAGGACCATCAGGAAGGCCAAGGAAGACGTGGAGAAAGGTGGTGGAAGAAGATATGAGGAGGCTGAACATCACGGAAGAAATGGCGATGGACCGGCGACAGTGGAGAAGACTCATATCCCGTCCAACCCCATCATAGGGAATAAATAGACGTTAAACGATGATGATGATGATGATGATGATTAAAGTCGTTGTGATTCTTTGGCCATTAACTAACCAAACCCATCCAAATAGTACATCACCTACTTATCGTACAGAACCCTGGTTGATGTAGCTTAAACTAAATTGCTACCTAACTCATTATGCCCAGGGAAGGTAGTACGTGATAGTATTTTTTTTCCTTTCCTATTGTTTTTTTTAATGTTCTGTGAAAATGATTCGGATTGTCGGCGGCAGATAACAGGGAGTTTGACAAGGAAAATGTTATGTTATGTTTCTGCTCCGAAAGGGCTCGGCTGCGTGATATTTACTCTGAAGCTCATTATTAAAGTCGCGATGAAAGGTTAGGGGATTAGAATGAGGCGGTAGCTTTAATCATGAACTTTACTTGACTTTGTTAGTTATCAGAGAAAAAAAAAATGCTTGCGTACAGTCTGAAAGTCTGCAAAAGAAACGGCAGGACAAGGAAAATTATGTAATGTTTTAGATGAGCGTTTCAGCGTCCCTGGAAAACCTCGATTCTCTGGATCTGATTGTGAAACCTTCGCACGGCATGTTGTGCAAGGTAAAGAGGAAATTTCAGTGCCAGTAAACAGACGTGGGCGTTAGTAAAGGTCAGGCAACTAAGCTTCATAACCACGAAAATAATTTGCCCGGCAGGCTCAATACTTATGGCAGTTACAAAATGATTTAGTAATAATAATCTAACTTTTGTTGGACACAAACACAATTCATAATTTTCGAAATATTACATTACTATTCCTTTCTATTATCACTAATAATTAAAGGTAAAGTTGAGGGCATTCGACAAAACAGCGCGTGGCCTCAGTTGTTATCTCCGTCACATTGGCCTCTGAGCCTGTCGGAGGAATGAGCCATAACCCAGATACACAATGCCTATGTGACACCCGGGTTACCTTCCCCAGTTTTCCACTTTACCATTTATCGAACAGCCCTAAAGAAAGAATGAACAGGGTGGGCTGCACACTGCTCGGGCCGGCATTGGAATACATGCTCACTGATTCGTGGCTGGTGGAGCTAATCACTTCACCTCGAAGGCACAATGTACATCCGTCATGGAACCTGGTTTATTTCTTGGTTCGCGGATCCACAGGGGAGCCACCGCGCTGTCCTGGCATAAGTCTCTTCCACCACGGTCACGGAGGCATGGGGCGTGATGTCTGTATCCAGAATCCATCTCATGTACTTCTGATTATTATTGTATTGGTTGAGTTGCCGCGTTTCAATTTACACCAGCGTCTTAAAGCAGAGCAGTCGGCGGCAATTACACAAGGGATGACATGACACTCCCCCGCCTGCCTTACGCCGCCTCAACCAGCTGCAGGTGTGAGGGCCAGACAACCCCACGCCCACGAGTGCCAGGAAGGATGAAGCCAGCCTCCTTGATGGATGAAGTGTAAGGCGCTGGAACATATTCATACTTATAAGGAAGCGAGATGGCGAGGATACCTTCACCCTATTATTACCGAGGAACACTACACACACACACACACACACACACACACACACACACACACACACACACACATACACAAAAAAACTCTCTCTCTCTCTCTCTCTCTCTCTCTCTCTCTCTCTCTCTCTCTCTGTATATATATGTCAAAACTGAATAAAAAATGGAATGCATACAAACATATTTCGAGAATGGATTACAGTTTTATGTTATTCATGTAGACAAACTGAAGCCTGTGTGTGTGTGTGTGTGTGTGTGTGTGTGTGTGTGTGTGTGAGAGAGAGAGAGAGAGAGAGAGAGAGAGAGAGAGAGAGAGAGAGAGAGAGAGAGAGAGAGAGAGAGAGAGAGAGAGAGAGAGAGAGAGAGAGAGAGAGAGAGAGAGAGAGAGAGAGAGAGAGAGAGAGAGAGAGAGATACGACGGAGTTACAAACAGCACCATTACCGGACATCCACACCCGCTTCCCTTAAAAAGTAGGAAGAGAAATGACCGGGCGCCCCAAACGAAGTCTCGATACACTCCAGAAGGGATGTACGAGGGACGGGGGTTTTGGAGGCGGAGAGGAGGGAGGACATAGGCAGGAAAGTGCGGACACACGATGAACCGGCGTGACCATTACCTCCGGGTCGAAAAATAAGAAAGTCATCCTCTACTTGACGGAAAACGAGGGAACCGAGGAGTCGGGTCACTGTCCGGGGTATTGGACGTGAAGCGGCGGTCTTACAGCGAGATCACACCCAGAAATTGAGAGGAAGTTCCAGCATCTCGCAGAGTAATGAAATAACCCGTAATTGCCCTCGGCGTCCAGCGAGGCAATGATTTATTTGCCACTTCATTGGATTTACATGTTGAGGAAAGTTCACGGACGCAGCTGATTGTGATTTTCCAAAGGTATATGTTTTGCCGAGACGCTCCTGCATGCTGTTCCTACTTTGGCTGCTCCTGCTTTTGCCGCTTCTGCTGGCTCCAGGTGGTAATGCCTCGGGCTGAAGGAATACTGATGCGGGAAAATGTTGCTGAGCTTTCTTTATATTTCGCATGATACTGAGCAACACGTCGGGGTGCCTCCTAATGTAAAGAAAAAGAAAAAATGTGAGCAAAGGTGGCGAATGTGTGCATACATCTGGATAAAGTCAGTCCTCGGTATTGTTTTTTTTTTTGCGTTTTTTCTTTATTTTGTGTTTTGTTAGTCAGGCAAATGGCTTCTTTTTCTATAATGATTTTTTTTGCATCACCTTTTACATCGCCACCTGGAGCGTTGCATATCGTTCCAATGTTTATCTCTTCTTGTTACAAAAGCGAAAAATACGCGTTGTATGATGTGATGAGTCGTGAGGTTCAAACAACGTGAGGCGAGGGATTCCTTTCTTGCGCCACTGCGGTGTTTCGTGGTCCAATCCCGCCGCGTGCTGTCTTGTGGCTCACCATTTCACTTCCCGTTTTCTACTCATATAAATCATTCTAATGTGGAATCTTTCTAATATATTAATTACTTCCTTCCATAAAATTTGGTAAGCTTTTCTACATTTATTTCCGACTATCAGTGAAGTTAAATAATTTGAATAATTGCGCTAACTCGTAAAAAATATAAATATGATTTGATTATTGCATCGCTGGTCCTGGCAAAACGAAAACTCTATATTTTTACTTGTAGATAATCACCGGAATCCACTGGCTGGGAAAAGTAATAAATTCATGATTGAATAAATGAACTTTTACGAACACTTTAATTAAATGACACACACACACACACACACACACACACACACACACACACACACACACGGAGCAAATCTTTCCCCACACGCAAAAGGCAGGTAATTGCTGTGATGGCGGGCCCGGGGCTTCCTCGGAACGTGAATGGAGGATCGAGGCAACACCTTTAAGAGGGTTCGAGACGAGCTTTGCCCATTACCAACAACAACAAACAACAACAACAACGACGCACATCCGTTCTGAATCCCGCCGGCAGTGTGAGTAGAGGCAATTGTTTATAAGTCGAAATAAAGTGGGTAAGATCAAAAGAATCAAAATGAGTGGTGAGAAAATATAGGAGAATAAATTGATATATACACAGATAAAATGAAGTGGGAGATAGACGTGTTGTGAGCTTAGGATTTGTGTGGCGACGGCAAGGCAGATGATGATAAGACGATGCTGATGATAACACTGAAGGTGAAAAACAAACCCCCTCCCCCCCCGCCCCCTACACACACACAAAAAAAAAAAAAAAAAAAAAAGAGCCTCGCCTATTAACGCATGAGATGGCAACACTTCTGATGGTGATGAGTGGCACTCATCACCAGTTGTCATCACTGATGACAACTGTTCGTGACCCTGAAGAGAGTAAGGTCAAATCAACCAATAAAATGACCCACAAACACAACCCTGCCTTCCATTGCCTCATCATACAGTAATACTAACAATGACCAATAAAAAAAAAACTTGAGGAATGGAAATAATATAGTCACGCCTCCTTTTACACGTCCTCTGTAGTGTGTAACGTTACCTCGTCAAACGCACACACTCGGCTTCCTCGGGGTGTCAGATGGCAAATCATATTAACATGGAGGCTTCAGGTAGTCAAGGACGCTCGGGGTGAGGAGTGACCAGCGCCTCACACACCCGATACGACGCAATTGAGGCAGGAACGCTCCAACTAAATAGCGAGGCCTTGGCGCGAGGCCTTGGTGACTGTGCTGCCGGTGCTGATGGATGTGGGGAGTCGGGGAGGGATGAGGAAGGGAGAGCAAGCAAGGAATAGACCGAGGATGACGACAACGACGACAATGCGGATATGAAACGGAGATGTGATACGACCTGAACTTGAACCAAACATAAATAGAAGGGAAAGGAAAGCAAACATATACCAAGGAAATAAAACCAGAAATACACACACACACACACACACACACACACACACACACACACACACACACACACACACACACACACACACACACATTAAAAAAGGAGAAGAAATAATAGCTGAGGTGATAAACTTGATTAACGCTGAGGGATACAAGATAGTTTGAAAGAAACAATAAAACCAAGAAAAAATATACCCCGTGTAGGAAATTGGAGGAGGGGATCTGAAAGGAATGGAACAAATCGAGATGAAAAATATCGTCGAATAAAAGAAATGAAAAGAGGAGGGAATATTATGGGAAAAGTAATAATGATATCTGGCAGGAGAGTGGATTGGGACATTGAAGGAGATGAAGCCGTAGGAGAGAAGGAAAAAGAATACGAGAGAGGAAAATTAGTGGAATGTGGGAAACGAGAGGGGCAAAGAGATATCAGACTGAATGGAATAAAGGTAAAATGATAGAAAGAGCAAGGTGAGGGAAACGGGTAAGGATATTCGCGGGGAAACTGAAGAAGGAAAAAATAAAAAGGTGAAAAAGAGAGTTGAAGAAGGAAATGGAGGCGATGAGAAGGAGGAAGAAGGAAAAGGAAGAGGAAGCTGAAGAAAAAAAGACGAAAAGTAGGAGAAGAAGATGAAAGAGGAGTAAGAAGAAGAGGAGAAGTAACAACGAAAAAGAAAGGTCTTAGATGAACAAAAAACAGACTGAAAGTTAAGAGAAAAAAAGAACGATACAATAAAAAAATACTTGAATAAAATATACAGTTGAAGTGCACGAAGGGAAGAAAAAGGATAAATAAAAATCGGCAAAATGCGTAAAGACTAAATACACTAAAAATAAAAAAAAAATAATGGCCGAGGTGATAACAATAACGAAAACAGCGAAGAGACAAAATAAGGCAAAAATTGTATAATAAGAAAAATGGGAACGCGAGTAATTGGGGCTCAGAGGGGAGTGACGTCACGTGTCTAAAAATAGCTATTAAAACCGAAGAAAATATCGGAAATATCGGGGAAGCTAAACAGTGGAAAGAATACACTTATAAAAGGGAAACTGCGCCGGGGGGGGGAGAGAGAGAGAGAGAGAGAGAGAGAGAGAGAGAGAGAGAGAGAGAGAGAGAGAGAGAGAGAGAGAGAGAGAGAGAGAGAGAGAGAGAGAGAGAGTACTACTTCACCGTGTCCTTCTTAATAAATAAAGCCTTTAAATTTGAGCTAACGTACTTTCTGCCATGGACGGAGAGAGGGAAACATTAATATATAAACAAAGTATAATCTTATCCTCACTTCACCTCTCACTTCCTCCTCCACCTTCTCCTAATACTCCTTTCTCAATGCTGTTCCTCCTGCAGCTCATCCTCCTCCTCCTTCTCCTAATACTCCTTTCTCAATGCTGTTCCTCCTGCAGCTCATCCTCCTCCTCCTCCTTATAGTGCTTCCTTTTTTTCTTTAAGCCGCGCCTCGTCTTTTCGTTCTCAGCACAAACAAGCGACGCCTCGGACCCGCCAAGCCCGACGCTGCTAACTTGTCTCGGCTCCGCTGGGACAGAGGAGGCAAGGACGAGTTTGTTTTTCCCTTTTCACTCTCAAGATTTATTTTTTTCTTGTGTGCAGTTTTTCGACAGCATCATTTTCTTTTCTTTCAGAGTACATATAATCCATGGTGCATTTTCTAGGTATTAATATTATTCTGGATATGTTTTTTTTATGTATTTTCCATTTTTACAGTAAATCTTCTGAGAACACTACGATTTTTTTTCACTATTTCCACACCGCTTGCCAAGCTAAAATACTTTCCAAAACACCATTACAATATCATCTTGTGACATTTATTTTTTCTAAGGTCGTTGCAAGGTTCTTTTTACTTTTTTCATGTGACGAATATATCACTTTAGTGCCAGATTATATTGCCTTTACATCATTGAGACTCAGCTGCAAGACTTACAAGAGCCTACGTACTGATGAGCCGCCTCACCTCACCCGTTCACCCCGCGCGTGGGTCCACACGGACACCGCCCGCTCCACGGCAGGCGAGGTGCTTCCAAATTCTTCGTTCGTCCAACTCAAAACTCCGCGGTGCTTACGGAGTTTGAAGTTTTCGGAGCAAGCTTTACACACGCACCAACAAAAACAAGTGAACAATAAACACAGAGACAGAAACACGCATGCAAAATCACAGCCATCCCTCTCTCACCCTCCCCCCACAGAGAGCCATACATCTAACTTTCCTCTCTCACGCCGGAAAATCCCGTTTGGCTTAGTCTCTCCTCTCCGGGGGCCGAAAAAGAGGGCCAGGGACAAACTATAAAAACTGGTATAAAAGGAAAACGGGATATCATGGGGTGGGGGGTGAGAGAGAGAGAGAGAGAGAGAGAGAGAGAGAGAGAGAGAGAGAGAGAGAGAGAGAGAGAAAGATTTAGTTTGTGAGGGCGTGATGCGGTGAAGAATGAGGGATTTTCGAGAGTGTTAAGTTACAAGATTTTAGCCGAGGAGGACGGGAGAATATTCTTGTGAACGAGTTAAATATTCCGGTTATGAAACAGTTTATCATTAGTTAGTTTGTTTGTATATATTTTAAACCACGAATACTGGTTTGAGAATGGTCACACACACGTATCTATCTGTTTGCCTATCTATCTATCTATTTATCTGACTATCTATCTATCTTCACAACCTTGTTTAGCATATAGCGGTACTTCAGCAACTTTAAAGCCGTGGGTTAGTCGTGGCAGCTTCGGAAAGGGGTCACTAAGGTCGGTATCACAAGACACTTTCGCTTCTCAGATCATCTCATTCTAAAGGTCAAAGAGGGGGTCAGTCGGGTTCTCATGTGCGTTTCTTTAGGTTCACGGTAGAGAGGAAGTGTCAAACTACCACCAGGGTCAAAAAACTACTCCTGGTAATACCCCAAACTCCTGGGAAAGCCTTGTCAAATAGGTGTTCTTGGGTGACTTAATGTCTTATAATACGACCCATAATTTTTCCCACTCACAGTTCGTGGCTTCGTTGTCTGGTTTGCCTTCATGAGTAGTGTTGCGAAACTTTCAACTTGCAATGCTTTTAAATTCTTTGGCTTATCGTGAATCCCTTTGTAAGTACTTATTTCCTCTTGTTTATTTTAGATTGCAAACTTTATCTTTTCCGACCTTTAGTTTCCTTCCTCGTGCTCTTGCGGCAAAGTTTGGGCTGAGTCTCCCCTGAAAGAATGGGTGTGACGCGCAGGTTTTTGCTCCCGCCCAGTAGTTGGCAGTCCACTTAACTTTATTTGTGGACTTTTAAAAGCACTTAGTTTTATTTCTTTAGGAGGGACTTTTAATATGTCAAGCGCTATTTGGAATATGCTACTCAATTTTCATATACTGCAGCTACAATTTTTTTTAGTCTCAGTACAGAAGCCTCATTTCTTTTACTAGGTTTCTTTCAAACTTTTACCAATCCAGCCAAATAATATTCACATTTGTCCTCTGCTCCCTTGTCTCTCTTTCCAAGGCACTGTGGCACGAAGTCGAGTCTCTTCGGTCATCAACAATAGATCAGGAACAGCAACAAGATGAAAGGGATTCGGTGAGTAGTTTAAGGCAGTTCATCAGCATCCGAGGCGAGGCAAGTGGGATGCAGATGGAGAGACAAAGAGGTAAAAACATGACTAAGTGTTCCGTACTAATTCTACTTCGCAGTATTTACTTTATCATTATTTCTTACTTTCCTTGCATTGAAGCGTAGATTTCGCGGTAATTCGGCGCGTTCATGAAAAAGAAGGAGGGCGAGGAGTAGGAGGAGGAGGCAGAGGAGGAAAAGGAGGAGGAGTCGGGGCGGGAAGGATACGAGGGAGTAAATGAGAGTGGAAAATGAGAAGTTATTAAATGAGGAGTAAGAGGGAGAGAGGAGGAGGAGGAGGAGGAAGAGGAAGAGGAGTAATCAAATTTTAGGATGTGATAAAAAACTAAGATTGCAAGATAAGGAAACGAAGTATAGTTAGAAGAAAGTAAGAGAGAGAGAGAGAGAGAGAAGGGAACAGAAGGAAGCTTGGAACTGGAATAGAGGGAAGATTAGATGAGGGCGGGGGAAGAAAACGCGAGGAAGAATGGACGAAAGAAATGAGAAAATGTTGCTTATCTAAGTGGGAGGAGGAGGAGGAGAAGGAGGAGGAGGAGGAGAAGGAGGAGGAGGAGGAGGACAACTTAAATATGGAGGGCAAAAAGGCAAAGGAGAAAAAAAATTGGTGTACCTTAAAGCAAATAACAACAACAACAACAACAATAATAATAATAATAATAATATATTTTTTTTACAACAAAGGAGGCAGCTCAAGGGCACACAAAAAAGGAAACAATAATAAAAAAAAAGCCCGCTACTCGCTGCTCCCAAAAAAGAATCAAAAGAGGTGGCCGAAAGAGAGGTCAATTTCGGAAGGAGAGGTGTCCAGATACCCTTCTCTTGAAAGAGTTCATGTCGTAGGCAGGAGGAAATACAGATGAAGGAAGATTGTTCCAGAGTTTACCAGCGTGAGGGATGAAAGAGTGAAGATGCTGGTTAACTCTTGCATAGTATAGAGATGAGCATGAGTAGAAAGTCGTGTGCAGTGGGTCAGCGGGAGTGGGGGGAGGCATGAAGTTAGTAAGTTCAGAAGAGCAGTCAGCGTGGAAATATCGATAGAAGATAGAAAGAGAGGAGAAGATAGAAAGAGAGGCAACATCGCGACGGAATTTAAGAGGTAGAAGACTATCAGTAGGAGGAGGAGAGCTGATGAGACGAAGAGACTTAGACTCCACTCTGTCCAGAAGAGCTGTGTGAGTGGAGCCCCCCCACACGTGAGATGCATACTCCATAACAATAATAAATAATAATAATAGCAATAATAATAATGTAATGAAAAAACAACAATAAAAACGATGAAGGCAGAGAGAACGACGAAGGAAAAAATAAATAAATTAAAAAAGAATATCGTAATGTTGAAAAAATAAATCACATCACCCACTATCATAAAACACTATAGCATTCTTTTCCCCCAAGGGTGTGTACGACCAGGTGCGCGCCAGGCCTGACCGCCGTTGCCAGATTGTCGTACTCAGAGCATAGTATTTACCGGTTCCTGACGCCTAACTATTGACAAAAACCATCAGGATCTAACTCTTTTAACGATAACTATAAATGAGTTTTGTTATTGGAGCCCAGAAGACAGTTTTGGGGCAGGAAGTCGGGAAATATAAGTGGCTGAGTACGACAATCTGGCAACGTTGCCGCCTGACAAAACGTAAGGTGTGACAGGTAAGCTAATTAACCTGGAAATAATAATCCGTGAATCCGAGCGGGTTTTTATATTTCCCTGCAGTGGTGGCTCGCCGGGCTGACTGTACTCCCGTCCCCCCGTCCAGGCGCAGGCTCTCGGCAACCCTCACCGCCCAGGCAGCCCGAAATGAGCGGCTTTTACGGTGAAATGTTTTTGTTCTGACCGGGGAATGCACTGTGACTGGAGGCGAAAATGATCTGAACTGAACCAAAGGAATTTCAGTTAAAAGTTCGCAAAAAAAGTTCACACCGAAAATAGTTGAATAGAAGAGGAATAACCGATAAATTGTTTGTTAGTTTTTCGTGACGGTGGGAAGGAGGGAGAAGGCGCTCATCTATAATATATATAAGCAGAAAAAGAGACGATATCAGTGAGTGAAACAACTTATATCTTCGGGAATCTAAAAAGAAATGTTCTATCGGAAAATTTATCGTCTGTGAGAGTCTGTGTTTCGTAATTGAGAGAGAAGCGGAAGACAATATTCTCCATGAAAGGACTTTAAAATTAGGCCAGACAGTTTAGGAAGGGAGCTGGAGTCTTTCTTCTTTAGCAATAGAATAACATTAAAGTAGACGGCAGAAAGAAGCAAACATCCTCTCTCCATCTAAACCTCTTTATGGCAAGGAGGAGGAGGAGGGGAGGAGGAAGAGGAGGAGGATGACGATAAGAAATAAGAAGAGGAAGATGAAGTAAAGAAAAATAAAAGGAGGAGGAGGAAGTACTCTGCTAAATGTTCTTCTCCCTTAAACCCATCACTTAATATCTCCCCTCCAGCTTCCGTCTTTCTGCCTTGCTAAGTCCTCCTTCTCTCTCTCTCTCTCTCTCTCTCTCTCTCTCTCTCTCTCTCTCTCTTTGTACTCTACTAAATGTTCCTCTCGCTTAAACCCTTCACTTAATACCTCTCCTCCAGCCTCCGTCTTTCTGCCTTGCTAATTCCTCCTTCATACAGCCGCCCTGAGCTCTCGCCGGCATAATGAGTGACTGGGCGACTCAGGGACACCTTTGATCCCGCCCCTTTGACGACAACAGTTCCTCTTACCGCAGCAGCCTACGGGAAAACCTTAAACATATCCTTACGCCGCGGATGCTGAGCGCAGACGTGAATGTGAGATGGAATAAAGGTTCTGGAGATGACGGATATCACTGAATAATGTCTGAGGCCGAGTTAATGTAAGTGTTAAGGTGTTAATAAGCAGTGAAAAGTGGGTGATAGTTTAAGTTTGAGAGTAGCGCGTATTTCCGGGGGTTGTGGTCTTGTTCATGTGGCCAATGCAACCTGAAGAAGAAAAAGGAATAGATAAAAGTGGAGGAGGAGATGTGGCCTTGAAACTCGAGACGGCCAAAGAAAATGAATCAAGTCTCCATTCGCGCCGAAACTCCGAGGAAGACCGAAATTCAATCAGGATATTTTTGGGATCAGTTCACAGTCTTGTTTTTTTGTTTTTTTTACTATTATTATTTACGTTCCTTCCAGTTTCTTCATTTCCTGGATTTTCTTTTTTTTCCTCTCTCTCTCTCTCTCTCTCTCTCTCTCTCTCTCTCTCTCTCTCTCTCTCTCTCTCTCTCTCTCACACACATTTTCTTTCACTCCAGGACGATTTTTTCTTTCCCTTCTAACTAACTAACTGCTCTTCCATTGTTTCTGTCGGGCCGCGATGGAGTTGGTTATGTGTCTGCCTTAAGAGAGTCTAGTGATAGGAAAACTGTATTACCATCTATATACATCTTCATTCCCAACAACAAAACAAAACACTAACTCTTTCACTCCTTTAACCTACATCTTTACATTATCTTCCCCATTAATTCTCATGTTCATTTTAGTCTGCTCAACACACGCACACACTCAAAAAAGCTTATATTAGCACTATCTTCTTATCTCTGCCTCTTCTCCAACACTACAGTAGGTCTTGAGTGTCCACGCCTCGCACAGTCAGAGGAAAAGAGGTCGTTTTGGTGGTGCAGGGGAGGACTTGCGAGACGGACACATTAATCTCAGGCACTGCAGCTCTTAATGCACTTTTAATTAAAGATTCCACTCGCAAGAACTCCACGAGGCAGGGGAGTGAGTGGCGTGCGAGCGTGTTAGTGCGATGTGTGTGTGTGTGTGTGTGTGTGTGTGTGTGTGTGTGTGTGTGTGTGTGTGTGTGTGTGTGACCAGAGCTTGTGTCCGCCAGGGATGGGAGGAGGGATGTAAGGTGAAGGGGAAGTGGTCTGCTGCATGGGGGCGGTGTTGGTAGTAGGAAGACGGGGAAAGAATTGGTCTTGTCCGCTAACCAAACCGCAGGCACTCACCAGGCACTCTAAAGGCATTCAAGAGGACGGGATCGGAGCCTTGTAGTTGTGAGGGAAGTGTTGGAAATGGCCGAGGGAGAAAAGAAGAAAGGTTAGTAAAAGGAGGAAGAGGAGAAATAAAGAAAAAAATCGGATGAGCAGTAGTACGAGGATAAAGAGGAGTGGTAGGAGATGGTATATGAGGAGAAGACCACAGTGAACCTTCTTAAACTGGGTGTCAGAATTTCTCAATGAGTTTGCCCGCAAGTGAAAGGAAACTCTTCGGAACTGAAAAAGAACCTCAGTGCTTTATTGTGCAGGAGAGGAGAGGGGAGGAGAGGAGAGAGTTAATGGAGACGAGCAAGAGGAGGAGGAGGAGGAAGGATGGCGAAAGAGAAGAAGGAGGAAGAATGAAAAGAATGAAAGAAGAGAAGGAGAGGAGGAGGAGGAAGAAAACAGGAAAGAGAATCAAAGAAATGGTGAAAAATACGAAACGAGCGAAAGAGAAGAAGGAGGAAGAAAGAAAAGGATGAAAAAAAGAGAGAAGTATGAGGAAGAGGAAGAAAGTAACGAAGAGGCTCAGGGAACGGGTGTAGAATAAGTAAAGGATTGGAGGAGGTGAAGTGGAGAATTAGGAGAGCGAAGGTGAGGGTGAGAAAGTAGAAGAAGTTGTAATAAGGGTGAGGGAAGTTGTCAGTGAGGGGAGGAAACTGAGATCACACACAACCTGACGGGGAGAAGGAAGGAAGGAAAGAAGAAGAGGAAGGATTAAACGAATGAAGAGGAGAAGGAAAGGGGAAGAAAAAGAGAGAACAGGGAAAGAAGAAGCTCTGGAAAGGAAACATGGAAAGAGAGGAAGGTAAGATTGGACACATGAAGAGGAGAAGGAAAGGGAAGAAAAAGAGAGAAAAAGGGAGAAAGAAGCTCTGGAAAGGAAATATGGAAAGAGAGGAAGGTAAGATTGGAGACATGAAGAGGAGAAGGAAAGGGAAGAAAAAAAGAGAAAAAGGGAGAAAGAAGCTCTGGAAAGGAAACATGGAAAGAGAGGAAGGTAAGATTGGACACATGAAGAGGAGAAGGAAGGGGAAGAAAAAGAGAGAACAGGGAAAGAAGAAGCTCTGGAAAGGAAACATGGAAAGAGAGGAAGGTAAGATTGGACACATGAAGAGGAGAAGGAAAGGGAAGAAAAAAAGAGAAAAAGGGAAAAAGAAGCTCTGGAAAGG
>NC_066542.1:8474662-8694662 GCF_024679095.1 Eriocheir sinensis | reverse complement strand
GTCCAGGTTTCAGCCTCCGCCTGCTGCCCCTCTCGTCGCTTCGTCTAGAATTCCCATCTATATTGACAATGCTCTCTCTCTCTCTCTCTCTCTCAATATCATGTAGCCTCCATATAGAACAATGGAGTCCACCCTATCTCCTCTCAATTTACCCTCTCGACAATATTAGCTACATGTAATATGTAAGCTTCCGTTTTCCTTAACATAAAGCGCAGATCAAGTTGTCCGCTTTTACAGAGGACTATTTGCCGCGTTTTATCGAATTTTCTCAGTACCCATGACACAATTACTTCCCTCCTCGGGTCTGAGGAGACGTTTTCGTCCTTCCGCTGAATCAGAAGGCGAGGCATCGAACCACTGTGGCGGAAGATACTGCATTAGGGAAGATACTTTCCCAGTCACGGTATTTCGAGGATGGAGAGAAACACACAGCAAACCTTTAGACATGACGCCAGGTGGAAGAACTTTGTCAGTGTATGTATTGCTGTACCTGACAACTCCATGCGTCTAATTCGTCGAGAGAAATTTAAAGCTTCTCGATTTTGCCTACGTAAAAAGAAGTCGTTTTAACATTGCTCTGCATTTTCCTCTACTTCGTATGTCAATAGTTAAGCTTTTTCTGTAATTCTCATTTCCCTTAATATTTGTCTTTGCTGAGATTTTTGTGGTAAAAGAATCACTTAAACAACTGGTCAAGAAAGCAAGACAAGCTCCCTCACACACGTCAACAGCAATGAGATACAATGAACGAAAGACAGACGTTCCCCCTGATATGCCAGTCTCAAAACTCCAGTCAATATAACAAAGTTTATCTTTTTTGAATAGTCCATGCTTTACACACAACCACAATCCATCATAATCCCTCTAAACCCGCACATTAAATCATTATCAACTGAATTTTAGTTATTGCATTGATATCCTTTTTATATGATTACCATCCATAAAAAAAATATGATAACATTGCTCTAAGCCAACGCATTTAATTAATCACCTGATGTCATTTAATCATCATTCAGGTGTGTTGAGACTCCTGAATAACGCTCGTCATTAGGCTCGGGATATCGCAGGTAATGGCGCACACTCGACGTTCTTCGCGGACAGGTAAAACAAGGGACGTAACACTAACCCGGGAACACACACGTTACCGCAATATTCACGCGACGGACTCACGATAGCCGCGCACTCTCCCTGGTCGGCTGCCAATTCATTACAAATAATAGTCAGCCCGTGTGCAAGAGGCTCATCCTGCAAGACACATTACCGGCAGCCTTAGTGGAGGAGTTTGTTTTCAGGCGGGAGGCCGCGCGGGGAAGAGCCAATTTGCCGGATTACTTGTTTTCGTTTCTGTATTTACGGGGACATTTGGAGTAATTTGTATAATGAAAGATATTGAGTGAAGATTTACAGCCATATGCTAATTTCCTGTGCTTTGTGTGTGTGTGTGTGTGTGTGTGTGTGTGTGTCAAAGAATTAGAATAAGACTTATTGAATATATTAAGCAAGAATAGATATGATGAATGTTGGTCATTACTCAGAAGCGGCACCATTGCATGTTGAGATGATCGTGGCGGGCGGTCTGATGCGATGATTCGTGGGCATGTTTCGACTCGAGGGTTGGTGAACGCTTTGAAACTTTTCGGGAACTTTAGCGATTTTTTCATCATTAAGTACTCGCATATGATTTTACCTTTATTGATGTGTGTGTGTGTGTGTGTGTGTGTGTGTGTGTGTGTGTGTGTGTGTGTGTGTGTGTGTGTGTGTGTAATGATCATTTACATTCCACAAATATTATTTGATGTTTTACCTCGTAGGGTTCTCGCGAGATTAAAAGCTGCTTAACAAACACAGGTACATGTATAGCCTATCCGTGTGAGCGGTGGAAAGGATTCCGGAGAGATAACGTGCCCCCATTGATGGATTGATTGGCAAGTGAGACAAAGAGAAGTTGGTCATTTGTGGATAGTTTAAATTATATTTTCCTTCAGTTATCGTGCCGCGTAACACATAGCTGGCTAAAGTGAGTCACTACAGTTTCCTCACGGTCATCAGCTAATGGAACCTGATGAGTGAGTAGATATAAAACAAAAGAGGAGAGATAATCTCATATGTGCGAATCGCAGAATTATGTTTGACACACACGCGCATAGATGAAGATATTCTGATCGGTGGTAACGTCCTCACAATGTTCCACATCCTTGAGACATCACCACAAATCGCTGTTAATGCCAGAAAGAAAAATGCACGTGGGTACTCACCAGTCTCTGATGGTCGGAGTATCTCATTAAGATCCGTCGTCGGCCAGCCTGCAGGTTACCCGCGTCACACCAACACACCGCACCACGCACGAAAGCTCCGCCAGTGTTACAGGAATCCTAATGGCCGTAATGGGTGCGGTGCCAGGTACAGAGCGAACTGAAACACAGTTATCAAATACGAGCTAGGGGCCCAGCACATCGTACCGCGCCATTCCATCAGTAAGCCCAAAATCAGGCACGCAGTAGCATCCACATCGCTTGTTATAGACAATAACACATCATCAGCCTTCGAGCGCAGCAGCATTTGTTACTTGGGAGGCGTGTTGGCTTCTCCTGAGCGCCGCCAGAGGGCACCAACGTGTTAAGTCAGACAGCGTACCGAGCAAGCGAAGCCGTGGCTCTTGCCGACGTTGGCTTGAAGATGAGCTTACAGAAATGACACTGGGATCCGTCTTGATATACCGTGTCCTTACGTCATGACTCCATCTGTTTTTAAAATGATGTCATGAACTTGGCCTTGCATAATTTTGTCAGGATTGATAGCTTTCATACTGCTCTTTCACTGTGAAGCCGAGGAGTGAACACAAAGCAATGGGATTCGGATCAACCATGTGGGGGCGGAGCGATGCGTGGGCAGATGGCAGGCGGAGAGCCCTCGCTGGGGGTGAGGGAAGGAGAGGGAGACAGGGCTGGTTGGCGTGCCGTTCCACGCGAGGATGATTATTATTTTACTATCAGTCATAGTGATATTAATCATAATTGCTGTTAAATATCATCATTGTTGTTTTCGTCCTTTTCTCTTTTTCTTTCTGACTCTCTTTAGTTTTCTTATTATTTCTTTATTTTTCTTTCTCTTTGCTTTTCGTGGTTATTCGGCGCCGTTCTCCGCGGCAGGAATGACAACAAGGGCTCGTGCCAACACTGGGGCGACCCCTTAATGGCTCCCCGGAGTAGTTTCGTTCAGGGCACTAGACTTAGTAATGGCAGGTCCTCCTTTACCGGCCTTGCGTTGGTGTGCTTACGGCCCCCTGGCGGCGCTGCATTGCTAAATGGATTGGGGCGTCCCTTACGTGGTGCAGGCTCGGCGTAATCAGGAAAACCTTAGGGCGGCCGAGGGACTTTCTAAATACAGTCAAGCATCCTCCGCCCCCGGCAGCTCAGTGGTCCCTCGGAGAACACGAGATTGCAAGTTGCAGTGTACGCAGACACTGGCTGATGAAGGGGAGGGGAAGTGACCGGATATATTCCAAATCCTTAATAGTAATACGATGGAGGAGGAGGCGGGCGTTCGTCGTGGGGGAAGTGCGCTTGTCTTTCAATTAACGGGAATGAACAGTTCCATTGCCCACTCGGGGCCAGTCAGCGCTGAACGGAACGGTTTTGCACGCAGCCTCTCCTCCTCGCGGTGAATGGTGCAGGGCAGGGTTGGTAATGCTCTCCCTCCAGTACCAATGTGGCGGCGCGGCTCACACCGGAAGGAAGGCCAGCCTGAGCACGGCGGGCGTGAGTACACGCGAGGGGATGCTCGTGCTCATCACCCAGCCAGGGGCAAAATGGGATTTTGTTTCCTTGTTGGAAAATTTTCGGTATTAAACACACTGACATCTACTCGTTGACGAGGAGCTGTGGAACAAAGAATATGAGAGAGACTGAAAACTTTGGGTACGCACATCGAGTTTCTGTGCGGCGGCAGCGGGAGTCTATTTTGTTTTGTCAGTCAGTTAAGGTACGCCATTAACCGCTGGAAAGGGACCGACGTTTAAAAAATAATCTCGTTACAGCAACACTAAACATCTTGCCACAAGCAGAGAGAGAGAGAGAGAGAGAGAGAGAGAGAGAGAGAGAGAGAGAGAGACGTACCCTATCCGTATCTCCCTTTCCTCCATCACTCTGTGTGGTATGGGAGGCGGAGAGGGAAGGGCAAGGCAACATGGCGTGTGGAGGGAGGATGACAGGAGAACTGGAGGATGAATGGCCTGGGCGGGTTGTGTTCAACTGGAGATTGGAGGGAGAGGTGGGGGTAGGGAGGAGAGGTAAGGGAAGGAGCCGGGATGGGAGGGATGGGGAAGAGAGGGAAGGAGAGAAAAGGAATACACGAGCGTAGAGGAAAAATCTATTCGGGTGCCGACACGATCCAATTATTTATTCGGAATCTGAAAATCAACGCGAGAAATAGATTACAACATTGATTATTCAGCTTAATCAAATGTTACGGGACCGAGCGGCGGCGGTTGCGTTATTAGTTATTCCGTGGTGGGCCTGGTCTGTTTTTTCCATTCTTATGATTAATGCGTTTGTAAAGGGAGCAGATTCGTTGATTTGTTGACCTTCGTATTAGCTATGGGGTTGGCTTCATCGTTTAGAGATCGTAGTAGTAGAAGTAGTAGTAGTAGTAGTATAGTAGAAGTAGTAGTAGTAGTAGTATAGTAGAAGTAGTAGTAGTAGTATAGTAGAAGTAGTTGTAGTAGTAGTAGTATAGTAGAAGTAGTAGTAGTAGTAGTAGTATAGTAGTAGTAGTAATAGTGGTAGTAGTAGTAATGGTAACAGTACTAGTAGTAGTGGTAGTAGTAGCAGTGGTACCCGTATGTGGGAGTAGTAAGGGTAGTAGTAGTAGTAGTTGTAGTAATCGTTGCAGAATTGGTAGATGTTGCTGATTTTGTTATACCAATGTTGTAGTTTCTCTTTGTTACGAGTTCGATCAGACACACGTGGTTTGGTAGACTGTCACGGTAGAAGCGAGTGAAGCGACAGCAGGTGGTGGTGTTCGCATTTGCTGGGTCGGTGGGTTAGGCGTGATGAAGGAAGCTGTGCACCACGCGAGAATGTGGGCGGAAGAGGAGGAGGAAGAGAAGGAACTAAAGGAAAAAAATGAAAAAAAGGTAAAGAGGATGGGAAAATAATAGAATAAGTGAGAGAGAGAGAGAGAGAGAGAGAGAGAGGATAGTAAGAAAGAAAGATCAGTCAGCAGAGAGAACAGGAGGAAGGAAGGGGACGCCGGGGTAAGCCATAACGCGCTGGCACTGTTACAACACAACATGGCCCTGTGTGCATCATGGACCACTGACGCTTGCCTGCCTGAGTCAACAGCCAAAGGAGGGGTCGCGCGAGGCCGCCTCCGCGGTTTCCCTTCCTGGCGGTGTCTCGTAGCCGGGCACGAACCAGGCCACCACACAACCTTGCTTTCTTTAAAATCCACGAAAACAAGAATCAAATGCCCTTTCTTTTGAAGCTATCCGGAATAATTAACCAGCCACGTAGCGAGATGGGATTAGTTTTCAGATAATTATATGTGTGAACGGTTTCGATTATTTTAGCGTATCATAATATGTAAGGAAGATATGATGTTCTGTGTGTGTGTATGTGTTGGGGGGACGGAAGGAAGGTTAGTGAGTGAAAATCGTACATGGTAAAATGAACAGTGGTGTGACCTAAGACTTACTATCAACATTTGGTATACTTTGTAAGGGAGATGCGGGGAGGGAAAGGAAACTAAAAATGAAAGAGAAGGATGGAACAATACACAAGCCATATGAATGAATAGAGAAACGATCCTATGAGATATTTTGAACTCTAACCATTGTACCCCAAAAAGTAGTTGTTAAAAAAAAATCATGAAGTACAGATAATGTAAGATGATAGAACGTAGAAAGAGGAAAACGAGGAACAGAAGAAGAACGGAGGAGGTCGAGGAGTAACTGAATCTGAAGAAAAAAGGGTGTGGACACGAGACATGATATAGATGAAGGGAATAAGAGAGGGAAGAAGGGCAGGCAGGATAAGGGGAAAAAAGAGAGGAAGAAGAGGAAGAGGAAAAAGAGAAGGAGGAAGAAGAAGAAGGAGGAGGATTAGGAAAAAGAAGATTAGGAAAAAGAAGAGGAGGAAGAAAAGGAGGAAGAAGAAGAAGAAGAGGAGGAGGAGGATTACGACGAAGAGGATTAGGAAAGGAGGAAGAGGAAGAGCAAGAGGAGGAGGAGGAATATTCATGAGGAAGCGCCGTAGTCGGAAAATGGAAAACACGACCTGGGCAATAGAAGGTAACAACGAGAAGGCTGTTAGCGTGCAACGAGCTCACCTGCTTTGGTATTGTGCCCCGCTGCGTAGGCTTGAAGTACTGGCATTAAGGGGGGACAAAGGCAAAGGCGGAGAATGAAGATAGGAAAACACGAGGAGGAAGTGGAGATAGAGGAGGTGGAAAAGGGAGGGTAGAAGGAACATAGAAGGAAAGAGAAACAAAGAGAGATGAGAAAGACGATGAGGAAGGAAAGAAGGAAGGAGACTAGAGGAGAGAAGGTAGAAAAGGGAGGGTAGGAGAAGGAACATAGAAGGAAAGAGAAACAAAGAGATGAGAAAGACGATGAGGAAGGAAAGAAGGAAGGAGACAAGAGGAGAGGAGGTGGAAAAGGGAGGGTAGGAGAAGGAACGTAGAAGGGAAAGATGGAAAAGAAGAGATGAGAAAGACGATGAAGAAGGAAAGAAGGAAGGAGACTAGAGGAGAGGAGGTGGAAGAGGAAAGAAACGAGAAGGAACGAAAAAGGGAAAGATGAAAAACAGGAATAAGAAAGACCGTGGAGAAGAAAATAAGGAAGGAAACAATAGCATGAGAATTGTTACAGGAAAAAGAAGAAATAGTGAAGAGATAGAAAACAGGACAATGAAGAGAAAATGAATGACACTAGATAGAAAAATAGAGTAGCGAAAATACAGTAAAGAAGAAAAGAAACAAAAAAATCTAGATGGAAAGAAGATGAGAACGGAGGAGAAATAAAATACAAATAGCTGGACGAGAGAAAGGAGGAAGAGGAGGAAGAGGAGGAGGAGGAGGAGGAGGAGCACAGGAGCAAACAACAGACACTTATTTTGCGCTACAAGGTAAAGGCATTTTTAGTGCAGACGGAGGAGGGAACACAGGGAGGAAGGAGGGAAGGAAAGAAGGGAGGAAGGGAGGAAGGAGGGAAGGAAAGAAGGGAGGAAGGAGGGAAGGAAAGAAGGGAGGAACGAGGGATGGAAAGAAGGGAAGAAGATAAAAGTGAAAAAAGAAAGAAAGGAAAGCTGGTCGAGGAGGAGTAGGAAGAGAGAGAAGGAGGGAAGCATGTTTGGGTTGGCATTCTTCACACGGGAATAAACGCCCAGACACAAATAAACGGAGATGAATAATTTACTTCAGTGCAAATTGCTGTGAGACGGAGAAAGTTTGCATAATATTGTTTTGGCTTAAAACTTTCAAAATTTGTTTTCGCCGCCTGCCCTGAAAATTAAATTATTCGCCAAAAGAATTTCTCGCTTCACTGAGTTTGCAAAGTCTTCATATCTCGATGCCATTTTTTAATCAACACACACACACACACACACACACACACACACACACACACACACACACACACACACACACACACACCACTGCTTCGCCACACACGTTCTGTCCATGAAAATAAATCGACTGTCACTTTTTCACTCTATCTCGTTACGCAGTTATTGTTAGAAGAGCAAAAAATAGAAGGCATTGACCTACCCATAACGGCGCAAAGGATGATGGAAAGATTATGTGCGGAGTAGCAGAGGAATCGAGGACTTAAATATTGTCTTTGTCCGTCGTGGAAAATAGAATATAAATGTTGCAGTTGAAAAGGAGTTAATTAGGTTTCGAAGTTCAGAAAAAGTTGCCTTACGCTGAGAATCACTTTTCCAATTAACGAACACACTTGGGTATTGAGCAAGAAAGTGGCGGACAAATCTTAATGGTCTGAAAACGATATAAAAAAATGGTTCTGTAGTTTGGCATAAGAATCTCAGTGTCCATTTTCATTTTACATGTTATTTAATGAAGACATGTTGCACAGTGACATCCAGGCAGATAAATAATGTAGATGAGAGCTCGTCGCCACCACTTGAGACATTTTGGGAATTAGACGAAGAAAAAAAACTACACAGCAAGAATCGGCGAAGTAAACAGAAAAACACTACTGAAGAAGAAAACAGCGGGAGTCCAAGGAGTTGCCAATACACTTTTACGAGGAAAGTTATAATCCCCACGCTACTATAATCTGCTTCACCCGTGTTGTTCCGAGGAGGACTATGTAGAAGAGGAGGAAGAAGGCGAGAAAGCGAAGGGAAAGAAAGGAAAGAAAGCCGTGACAAAAGAAAAATGATCAGGAGGAAAACGATGTGAAAGATTTTGATGGGAAATGATATCAAGGAGAGGAATACGAGGTAGGAGAATAGGAAGAGGAGGAGAAGATGGAAGTGAGAGAGAAGGAAGGGAAGATGTGTTACTGATAAGGGGCTTCCGGACCGATTGTCGCAGAGTCAGATTCTATTGCATTGGTGTGTGTGTGTGTGTGTGTGTGTGTGTGTGTGTGTGTGTGTGTGTGTCTCTCTCTCTCTCTCTCTCTCTCTCTCTCTCTCTCTCTCTCTCTCTCTCTCTCTCACACTCACAAGCAGAAAACACAACACAATTATTTTTCTCTCCCCGACCCCTCATGCGAATCCCCTAAGGTCACCGGCAGCCGTGACTTGCAATCTCACAGTTCTTTGTATTGAAAAAAAGAATATATGCCGTCAGAATGAAACCGGATATAATTCAGATTTAGAAGAGAATGTAAAAGAGAAAAGTATTGTGTCAGGATAACTCCCAATATTCATGTATATATTTCATGCATTCATTTTTTTTTCTTTTTGTGCGTGCCTTCGAAAAGTGATTTGAGATGTGTGACGGACGGCTGTGTATCTGCGACTTGCCTTGGGGGTGTTGCGTCCTCAGCAGATAATATAAGGCGAGCAAATAATAGGAAAAAAATAAAAATAAATAAAAATAGTAGATTGTCATATACTAGCATTCTGTATATGCAAATAAATGAATACAGTAGCGGGATTTTTTTCATTATTGTTTCCTTTTTTTTTTGCCCTTGAACTGTTTCCTTTACCGTAAAAAAAAAAAAAAGATTAAGCAGGTATAGATGAATATATGACAAACAAAAGTATATCTCTCCGTATGCCTCACCTGCAACGCTTGCGGCTTCCCATTGTATTCTTCAATCAGGAAATAGTGTGCTGGCGGTCTTCTGGGACGCCCCTTGGT
The DNA here is from genome assembly GCF_024679095.1 of Eriocheir sinensis. Classification (NCBI taxonomy): domain Eukaryota; kingdom Metazoa; phylum Arthropoda; class Malacostraca; order Decapoda; family Varunidae; genus Eriocheir; species Eriocheir sinensis. The sequence continues at coordinate 8,685,332 of NC_066542.1, read as the reverse complement.
GTTAGGCTCCATTTGTTTGCTATTCCATAATTTTATTTCTGCTTGCTTCAGTTTGTGTTCTCAGCAAAGGCGTAATCCGTGCAAACCGAAAATGATTTCACGAGCATCTTTATTATAAATTTTAATAAATCAAAATAGTTAATTAACCATCAAATAAATATATATACCTGAGAGTTTATTTGGAGTTACCATTTTATATTGTACTTATATTTTCTTTTCATTGCCACTGTGGTGTATCAAAAAATAAATTCAAAATCATGAGAAGATTTATGTTTGGAAGGTCAAAAAAATAGTACTTTAACAGCACTGTGGTCGAGGAAAGTCACGTTGGTCTGTGGAGGCGACGGTGGCGGCGCATGCGTGGCGAGGGTCTGGGAGGCACCGGGGAGGGGGTGAGGGGCGACGGGTGGGCGGCGCGGCTGCCTGACCTTTGCAGCGACACCTGGGCGCAGGCAGGGATTTGGGGACTACTCGCGAATTGTCATATGAAATACAACCTAATAGTAAGTAAATGTTTATATATTTATGCATGTGTGTGTGTGTGTGTGTGTGTGTGTGTTGTTTTCCAGTATGGCAGCGCACTGCGAATATATTGACATTTTGGGTGAGTGAGAGGAAACCTGCCATTACTGTAGTTAGTTAGTAGTTAGTAGTTGGCCCCGCCCAGAGGCCCTGATAAATGGCTGCCTAATGGCCGGCCCTCCCCAGGAGCCCTAATAACGGCTTACTCATTAATTAACGCGTGTCGGCTAACCTTCCCGTTAGGCCTCTTTTTTATGTAGGAAGTCAACATTAATTAGCCGGCAAGAGGGCGGCGTGACTTTGATCGTGTGTACCAAGAGCTCCCACAAGGCCGCTTGTTAACACAGGTGCCCGGAACACCCGCCTCGGGGGCGGGCTGCCTGTATGGCCACGTTAAGGAGGCAAATTAAGTGTGTAATATTCTCATGTATTTTCCGTCAGCATTTTAAAGGTCGATCTAAACTTCCCCGTAACTAATAATCATAAACTTAATTACAGGTAATAAATAGATGTAGGTGAAGCAGGCAATCTTTTGCATCGTTCATTTTATCTAAGAAAGCGAATATGATTTCTCTGCTGTGAAACTATTCTGCATTTTTTTTGCTTCTGTTCCAGGATTTGTAAAAAAACATTTGATATGCTGATTTGTTTTCTCCCAGTCCATCCAAATTTCACACAGAGGGTTCTATTCCTGATGCTGGATGAGCGGAAGCTAAGATCCTGCGCTTCAGGCTGCTTGGAAGAGGCTCACCCAATAACTTTCCTTTTCAACTATATTACTCGATTCATTCTGTCCCTATGTAAAAGGCCTCGTCACAACACCGACGAAAATAAAAACTCATAAGAGAAAACACTTGAGCCAGGACCCACCTCCCCAACTTCCTCGTGCAGCGGCAGCTCCCAACACCCGGCAGGCGGCAGGTGGACGGCCCGCCAGGTGTGTCTCGCCCTCCACGGCCAGTGCTCCCATTAATTACACTCCAGACCCGAGGGTACTGGCGCGGCAGCTGCTGGCATCTAGGAGTGTGTGTGTGTGTGTGTGGTGTGTGTGTGTGTGTGTGTGTGTGTGTGGTGTGTGTGTGTGTGTGTGTGTGTGCCGGTATAGAGGAGCGTATTTCACGAGTACGAGGAAGGTAGAAATCCATGAAAGTACGAATAGCAAGCCGTCCAATGCCTGTAGCGTGTGTGAATTGTCTTCTCTAAGTCAGGGAGCTTGAATAGGAAAGTAACACACGTGAACACACACACACACACACACACACACACACACACACACACACACACACACACACACACAGGCACACGCACCCCCTCCCCCTACATTCATACACTAATCTTGCACTTCCATTCACTTTGCAGTTGGCAAAGGTGCTCGGCTGGTAAATGGCCTCCAATTCCACGATCTCTCAGCCTTTATTGCGCACTGTATTCGCTGCGCCCTGTTCTTTTAGCCAACTCCATCCACTAAATCGGACAAAGTAGTAATCTCGTGGAAAAAGAGGAGAAAAGAGAGGTCTCGGTCAAGTGGCGTTCAACGTGTGCCAGAGATGAGGTGCAATTACGCCGCCCCCTCATGGTCCACTGAGGGGAATGCCAAATGAGCGATCTGCATGTTATTGCCGTCGCCCCGCCCCGCCCGACCGTCCCCCGACCATCGTGAATTGGCGCTGACAAAAGCAGAGTTGCCCTTCAGCCCATCCGTTATTACCCGCCTCTAAAGGGAAGGATTAAGCAATACGGGGCCATCATAATGCTCTCTTTCTTGTTTTTTGTTCATAGGTAGAGTTAATATTGTACGAGTCTTTTGTTCTCTCTCTCTCTCTCTCTCTCTCTCTCTCTCTCTCTCTCTCTCTCTCTCTCTCTCTCTCTCTCTCTCTCTCTCTCTCTCTCTCTCTCTCTCTCTCTCTCTCTCTCTCTCTCTCTCTCCTCTCTCTTCTCTCTCTTACATCATTGACGCCACCACCACTCTCATATTCATCATCACCAAAAGCAGCATTACTATACTCATCATAATCATCATCCTTTTCTACAGGAATACGTTAATTGATTATCTACGAAGGGTCGAGCCTAGCGAGGGAAACGGAGCAGGTGAAACGAGCAGGACCGAACAGGAAACAGAGAATGAGATCACTATAGAGCAATCAACACCGAGCGTGCTCAGGGGAAATTGTATTGGTGTTGAAAGTGTGAAGAGAAAGGTGGATGGGAAGAGGCGAGGAGAGAGTGGATAAGTATGAAAGAAGGAGGAGGAGGAGGAAGAACCAGAAGGGGAAAGAAATATCGAGAGCAAGCAGGATGAAAAGTGGTAAGGAACGCTGAGGAGGAAAAACAGAGGGAGGAGGACAGTGAGTGTTTAAGTAAAGAGTAAGAAAAGGAAAAAGGAAATAAAATACACTTGAAGAAGGACAAATAGAGCCAAGGAGATTGAAAGGAGAGTAAAGCAGGATTTAGACGAGAAGAGAAAATATCAGGAGAGAGAGAGAGAGAGAGAGAGAGAGAGAGAGAGAGAGAGAGAGAGAGAGAGAGAGAGAGAGAGAGAGATGGACATAGACTGAGAAACAGGCAGACAGATAATTATAGACAGACAGACAGACAGAGGACGATAGACAGGCAAAATTAGACAGACAAGACAGACAGTAAGATAGAGGGCATATAGAGGATGACAGACAGAGAGAAAAATGCAGATAAATGAGAGAAACAGCGAGGGGAGCAGGAAAGATGGGCACATAATTTCCCGTGTTGACAAAGTTGAAACAGAGATTAAGTCCGTGAGGCAGGAGAGGGGGTGTGAAGGCAGGGATACAGTAGTGATTAATAAAGGAGATGGGATAGTTGAAAGGCTGCAGCTCGTATCTATATCAGGAAGAGAGACAATGGGACACGAATAAAAACATAAGAACATAAGAACGTAAGGAGTCTGCAAGAGGCCGGTTGATAAATAAAAAAAGATAAAACAGAAGAGGAAGAAAAAAAAATTAATAAACCAGTGACATCAAAATCGTAAACGTTAGAGAAAATAATGTAAACCGAATAGAAAGAAAGGCAGATATGGACGGATGAATAAAACAAAACAAAACATGGAAGGGGAAGTCGAAAAGGAACGCAAGTAACCTGTTCGGCGCTACATGGAGGTTTAAGGGGTTAGGTTAGGTTTGGTTAGGGAACGCAAGAATCCTGTCGGCGGTACAAGGAGGTTTAAGGGGTTAGGTTGGGTTAGGTTAGGTTAGGTTAGGTTAGGGAACGCAAGAATCCTGTCGGCGGTACAAGGAGGTTTAATGGGTTGGGCTACGTTAGGTTAGGTTAGGTTAGGGGCGCTACACTTCCTCGGCGCCGATAAAAACTCCTGGCCCAGTGTTTACGAACATGCCAGTAGTGTTTACAGGAGAGGCGTGTGGAAGGGGAGCTGAGCAGGTGGTGAGAGCAGTCTGGGTGGCTTAGAAGGAGTAACATCGCTAAAGATACACGGGTGGTTTGAGGGGGTGAGCCTAGACAGGTAAACAGGTGCGTGGAAAGTGATTAGATACCTACAGGTGGAGCGTTAAAGAAAGCCTATAATAAATGGAGGCATATGAGTGTGAAGAAAAGACAGGAAAATCTTGATATAGGAGAATGATTAACAGAAGAGGAATAGTGTGTGTGTATGAGAGAGAGAGAGAGAGAGAGAGAGAGAGAGAGAGAGAGAGAGAGAGAGAGAGAGAGAGAGAGAGAGAGAGAGAGAGAGAGAGAGAGAGAGAGAGAGAGAGAGAGAGAAAGATAGATAAATAGATATAGATAGATAGAGAGAGAGAATAATAACTATGATATGGTACTTTTTACGTTGGACAGCTACTGAAATGAAAAGCAGTGAAAGCATTATTCAACTTCTTTTAATAGAAGACCCACCCTTCAGGAACTTAACGACTCAAGGCTGGAGGCTGCAGAACGCTTAGCCTCAGACCTTACTATTATTTCCGATTGGGGCAAGAAGAACCTGGTGTAATTCAACGAATAAAAAACACAGTTTCTCCACCTATCCACTCGACACAATCTTCCAAACAACTATCCCCTATTCTTTGACAACACCCAGCTATCACCTTCCTCAACACTAAACATCCTCGGTCTATCCTTAACTCAAAATCTCAACTGGAAACTTCATATCTCATCTCTTACTAAATCAGCTTCCTCGAGGCTGGGCGTTCTGTACCGTCTCCGCCAGTTCTTCTCCACTGCACAGTTGCTGTCCATATCCTCGTATGGAGTATGCATCTCATGTTCTTCTGGACAGAGTTAAATTCCGCCGCATTGTTGCCTCTCTTTCTATCTTCTATCGATATTTCCACGCTGACTGCTCTTCTGAACTTGCTAACTGCATGCCTCCCCGCCTCCCGCGGCCCCGCTGCACTCGACTTTCTACTCATGCTCATCCCTATACTGTCCAAACCCCTTATGCAAGAGTTAACCAGCATCTTCATTCTTTCATCCCTCACGCTGGTAAACTCTGGAACAATCTTCCTTCATCTGTATTTCCTCCTGTCTACGACTTGAACTCTTTCAAGAGGAGGGTATCAGGACACCTCTCCTCCCGAAACTGACTTATCCTTTGGATTCTTTTTAGAGCAGAGTAGTAGCGGCTTTTTTTTATTAATGTTTACTTTTTTGTGCCCTTGAGCTGTCTCCTTTGCTGTAAAAAAAAAAAAATTGGGATAGACGAATGACAGCCATTTACCTCACAGTTACTTTCATAATAAGAAAATAAAGTAACCAAAAACTGTCTGTATAGCAAAAATAGGTACGTAAAAGCAAAGGGTAAAGAGAAATCCTGCGTGGAGAGTCCTGAATCACGGAGTTATCAGATGACAGACATTGATTTATCGCCCCTTGTGAAGCTCGCCGCGGGGAAGGGCAGGGCGCGGCAGGCTCTGAGTGTGCTCTAAAAACTCTCGCTAATTTGTTGATCGTGGAGAGAGAGAGAGAACGTTTACATTTCTCGGCGCGCTCGCTCACGGCAGCCTTAAGGATTTTTAGTGATTTCTTCCACTGACTCGCGAAACTACGAAATCACGGGAACGCTGTGAATAGAAACTGAGAAGAAAAATGGACCCAGGTGTAAAGGAGATTGTGAAAAATAGGGATGAAAACAAGTAGAGAGAAGAGGAACGACTGAAAGCAGAGGAGTGTTAGAAGTTGAAGTGGAAAAAAGATTTTAAAAAATGTGATGGAGATCTTAAAAAGGTAAATGAGTGGTGTTGAAAGGAGCCGAGAAACACGAGGCTGAAAACAAGTAAAGAGGAGAGGAATGTCTGAAAGCAATGGAGGAGTGTTGGAAGTTAATTAAAGAGGAAAAAATGATAAAAAAATGTGATGGAGATTTTAAAAAGGTAAATGAGTGGTGTTGAAAAGGAGCCGAGAAGCACGAGAAGGAAAACAACAACAGCAATAAGAAGCAGATGTCCAGACGCGAAATTTTCCTGTATGTTATGGTTGAGATTTGCTAAGTTTGATTCACCTGTATTAACGAGGATATAGAGTGGGTAGAGATAGATATATAGCTAGATAGATATAAGGATAGAGAGAGAGAGAGGTAAATAGAGAAAGAGATAGAGAGATAGAGAGATAATCGCTTCGCATGAGTATATATTAATCGCAGTCATTAACATCATATCACATTCCATTGCATATTATTTTTTTCAATTCTTTCAAACTTTTTTTTCTCTCCATTTAAAATCACGTGCAACATTTTCTGTCCATAAATTTCATCTTTCATTTTCTTTATTTTTTTTCTGCTTGTTTTGTTTTTTCTCTTTACATTTTTCTTCTTTCTTTCGTCTTTGATTGTTTGTCCTTCGCTTTTTCCTCTTTCATTGTTTTTTTTCCATCTCTTATCTATCCTCTTCCTCCTTTCTCTCTGCCATTCCTTCCAATCAGTATCTCGGGATTGTTATTTTTCTCTTTCTTCTCACTCCTTTCTCTTCTTTTATGTTGGTTCTCACTCTTTCCATCCTTCCTGCTCTCATCCTCAATCTTTCCTTTTTTTCTCTCTCTCTTTTTCACACTTTCTTTTTTTCCCTCCGGCTGTCTCTCCCGATCTCACTTTCTCTCCTGTCACTTATCTTCCCTCTTTCTCTTCCCCATCTTTTTTTTTTGGTCATTCTTTCCTCACCGCCTTCCTCGTATGGTGTCTCTTTCTTCCTCTCGGCTTCCTTCTTTCTGGTTTCTGACGCACACTCTCCTTCTTTTGTCCTTCTTTCTTATGTCTTTCTTAACATTTTTTCTTATCTTAATGCTTCAAAACGTTCCTCTGCCGTCTGGTGGTTATCATGGCTAGCGACAAATCATCTGGCTTGTGTTCGATACCCGGCCAGAGCTGTTTGCGGGGTCCATTCAGCTGTTCGTCCTCCCTTTACGGTTGGCTGGTAAATGTGTAAGCTGTGGAAATTCGGATATCACGCTTGCACTGTGTCGCGTGATAGGTCCTTGCCGCCACAGCCTTGAGTGTTGATGAGACGGGGATGAGAGGTGATGTATAGGGAAGCTTAATGTGTGCTCCCTGTTTTACCTTTGCCTAAATTTTTCTCCTTCCTGTCTTTTATTATCTTATGCTTATTGATATTTTTTCCTTTCTTTTTCCTTCTTTTTCTTTTCGTTCCTCTTTCTTTCCGTCCTTTTCTTCCTTTCTTTTTCTTTCTTCCCGCTTTCTTTCTTTCCTTTTTTGATAATTTTCCTTCTTTTTTTCCTTGTGTTTCGTTCTTTCTTACCGTCCCTTCCTCCTCCCTTCTTCTTTCTTTCCTTTTTTTGATAATTTCCCTTCTTTATCCCTCTTTTTCTTTTCGTTCCTCTTTTTTACCGTCCTTTCTTCCTTTCGTCTTCTTTCTTCCACTTTCTTTTTTTCCTTTTCTAATAATTTTCCCTTTTTTTTCCCTTTTTCTTTTCGCTCCCCTTACCTTCCGTCCTTTCATCCTCTTTTTTCCCGTCTTTCTTTCTTTCCTTTTTTAATAATTTTCCCTTTTTTTCCCTTTTTCTTTTCGCTCCCCTTACTTTCCGTCCTTTCATCCTCTTTCTTCCCGTCTTTCTTTCTTTCCTTTTTTAATAATTTTCCCTTTTTTTCCCTCTTTCTTTTCGCTCCCCTTACTTTCCGTCCTTTCATCCTCTTTCTTCCCGTTTTTCTTTCTTTCCTTTTCTAGTAATTTTCCCCTCTTTTTTTCGTTCCTCTTTCTTACCGTCTTTTCCTTCCCTCTTCTGCTTCTTTCTTCGTTTCCTTCCGCGGTTTCTGTTTACAAGGTTTCACTCGGTTTCCCGGTCTCCACGTGTGTTTAGTTTCATGCGCCAAAGATTTCCCCGTTACAGCCAGCTTCACTCTTCTTCCTTTGACCCTCCTTGCTCTCTGTCACTCCCTCTCTCTTCTTCTCCCTCTCCATCTTCTATTCACCCTCACGCTCCCACTTCATCGTAAATTCTTTCATCCTTTCTTTCTCTCTGGTCTTCATCAGTCTGGTTCACTTTTTATTTTTTGGTCATTATTCTTCTTCTGTTTCACTTTTTTCTTTTTCTTTCCCCTCCTTCTTTTCCTTTTCCCGTTTTCTTTGTGTTTTCGTTTCTCTATTTGGTTCATTGTTTTCTTCTTGGTTGTCATCTTCTCTCTCTCTCTCTCTCTCTCTCTCTCTCTCTCTCTCTCTCTCTCTCTCTCTCTCTCTCTCTCTCTCTCTCTCTCTCTCTCTCTCTCTCTCTCTCTCTTTTATCTCCCTATTCTGCAATTTTCTCTTTACGTTAACTTTTTCTTGTCATCTTTTCTTCTGTCTTTCATCCTCGCATTTTCTGTTGCTTCTTTTCATCCTTTCTCTTCCTCTGTCTCTTTGTTCGCTTCTTTCTTGCTCCTCCTCCTCCTCCTCCTCCATCCCTCTTCCTTGCACGCCTTATCTCTCTTTCCCTTCCCGTCTCCTCCACATTCACGTCGCCTTCCTCATCTCCTTCCTTTCTGATGTATGCGCTGTGCCTCCTCTTTCTACCCTTCACCTTCACCCATTACCGAAGTCTTACCTTACATATTCATATTCACTTGGTCTATCCTCCCCCCACTCCTTCCTTCATCGTATATTGTCTTGTCATTAAATGTATTCTTTGTTTGTCTGTATTTGTATGTCTTTTGGTTTGTCTGTCTGTCTGTTTGTCTCGTGTATTCTTTTTCGTATTGGATGTTAAATGTGTATATGATGTTCCTGTATGCTTACCGTCACATTCTCACTGGTAACAAATCGAATGTCACCAAAACTCAATTTCTGACAATCTTATACTTGGCCTCTTCTATCCTTCCTCTCTCTCTCTCTCTGTACCACTCTACCTTCCTTCTTCGCTCCCTTCCATCATGACGTCACGGCAAAGGTGCGTTCTATCTGCTGCTAAAGGTATGTCAACACTTAGCGAAGGTGAGTGATGGCTCCAGGCACCCCCTCCCTTCTTCCCGTCAATCACTCGGCGTCAGTCACTCAGTCTGATGGTAATAGAAAACAAATTATCTCCAGCACACCAACACACCTGCACACACACACACACACACACACACACACACACACACCGAGCGTTTCCAGGATTTCATTTCCCGGGAGTAAGTTGGGAAGGAGAGGTTAGGGGAGGGAAAATGAGGCGTAAGAGGATGAAGTGTATTACCTTTGCTTACCTGAAGGAAGGAAGGAGCGAAGGGGGGGGAGGGAGGAGAGATTGGAGAGAGGAAGAGGAGACTGGAGGGAGGATAGGGGGAGTAAGGGGGAGCTATAGAGGGGAGGGTCATAGTCAGCTCGTTCCTGTGTTTGCATTACAGGGAGGGGGAAGGGAGGACCGAGGAAGGAAGGAAAGGAAAGGGAAGGGAAGAGAAGAGAAGAGAAGAGAAGAGAAGAGAAGAGAAGAGAAGAGAAGCGTATGAACAACCTCGATATATACTGGGGCGGGAACGTAGGGGTATTACATAAGGAGAGGAGAGAGAGATTCCTTTCCTCTCCTCTCTATTTCTTTTCATCTTTACCTCCAACCCGAATGTCTTTTCCCGGAGGAGCTGCAAGGAGGGAGGGAGGAGAGGGTGACGGGTTCCTGGGAGTTCTGAAATGATTGTGTTGATGGAAATGGTGACAGTGACGCTCAAAAATAGGTGTTGGTGATGACAAAAGTGGTGATGGCGTTGCGTGTGGCTATGCTGGAGATGGTGGTGATGGTGATGTTGGATGTAGTGTATATAGTGATGACAGAGGTGGGTGTTTGGTATATGATGACCCACCCACTGTTATGTTATGTTGGTGATGGTAATGTGACGGTAAATGTGTATGTCGGGGGAGGGAGGGGGGGAGGGGGTACGTCCTCTTCCCCACATTGCGTATACCACCAAAATCATCAATGACCTCACCACACATCATCACTCTCCTCATCACTCAGTATTCCTACGGCCACCAGCACCCACCACCCACGCCATTATCATCACACATCACCTCCAGTCCCTTCACCCTTTATGCTGAAATACCAAAACTTCTTCCTTCCCTAAACTTCCTTTCCTACGTCTATGCGTGGGCGATGTTTCTGACAGCTCTCCCCCTCTCGCCCGGACCGATCAAATCACGTCCATCCTTCGGCAAGCTGTTCACGTTCTCTTCTGGCTTTTCCTCCTTTTCCTGCCCTATATCTCCATCTCTATCTATTTATCTTCTTTTCTCAACACGTGTACATACCACCACAGTCTGTTTTTTTTTTATATATATCTCCTTCGATAACAATAGGAATAAGAAGAACATAGGAACATAAGAACACAGGGAGACTGCAAGGAATACCAGAACCATCCTTATATATTTCTTTATCACCACAACCATCACCACTATCACCATGCCTATCACTAACTCACAGAACAACCCCCACGATCACCGCCACCATACCAATAAGATCCTACACCACGCTTGCACACACTCCCCCTATTTACGACTCCCCCCCCCTCCATAAACATTGCATCTCTATCCCTTCTCCCTTCCCTTACACGTCTGAGCGAACAGCCGGCTAGACGCTCTTGGCATGCAGATCCTTCGGGGTGGAGGAGGCGCTATATCGGGGAGTGGCTGTACCGCCTTCGTGATACGGGTGCGATATTCACTAGATATCTCCCGGAAGCAAGGAGAAAGGAAGGGAAGAGATGGGAAGAGAAGAGAAAGAACAGAGGGCTTGGGTACGAGAGAGAGAGAGAGAGAGAGAGAGAGAGAGAGAGAGAGAGAGAGAGAGAGAGAGAGAGAGTTTAATTATGGTTTCTCATCGTTTTCTTCTATTCCATTAAAAGTTCATCATTTTGGACGTGGAAAATGGTCAGACTTGGAACTTATGAGAATAGTCCCTCGAATATATTACAAAGGTTATTACATGTGTTTTGTACTGTGGGAAGGGAGAACATGCGAGGCAGCTTTAACAGTGATGCTTTGTGGGAAAATAGAATGATGATGATGATGATTATTAGGGCGGTCTGTCTTGGCGCCGCAACTTCGGGGTCATTTGGCGCCGAATCTAATACAAATCAATTATCTTATAAAACTATATAAGCTTAAAATTTAAAAAAACATACCCCCCTCCCCCCAACACACAAACAAAGGGCATGACTTACACGAGGTGGGTATCAGGACACCTCTCCTCCCGAAATTGACCTCTCTTTCGGCCACTCCTCTGAACTCTTTTATGATAGGAGCAATGAGTAGCGGGCTTTTTTCATTGGTATCCTTTTTTTTGCTCTCGAGTTGTTTCCTTTGCTGAAAAAAAAAACATGTCACTCTTTTAACAGGAATACAACATGTGCCACTTGGATGAACGCCAGGCTGTGAGTGTGTGCTTGTTTACAATCTCCTTCCCAGTACCTTCTGTCCCTTTTCCTTCTCTCCTTTCCTTATGAGTGTGTGCTTGTCTACAATCTCCTTCCCAATACCTTCTGTCCCTTTTCCTTCTCTCCTTTCCTTATGAGTGTGTGCTTGTCTACAATCTCCTTCCCAATACCTTCTGTCCCTTTTCCTTCTCTCCTTTCCTTATGAGTGTGTGCTTGTTTACAATCTCCTGAAGCCAACGAACGTCTCATGTAACTCGATCCATCCCTTCCTTCCCCATACCCTCTGTCCCTCTACCTTCTCTCCTTTCCTTGTGAGTGTACTTGCCCACAACCTCCAGAATCCAACGTCTAATATAACTCGATCCATCCCTTCCTTTCCATACCCTCTGCCCCTTTCCCCTCCCCTCCTTCCTTACCTTCCTCCCTCACCTGCCACCGTCAATTAAGCCATCACCAGCTCCCGGACAGGTGGCATCGGGGAGGGTTGGACGGTTAGCAGGTCGATGCAACTTCACAGGGAGCATTTTAGTGCCTCTGAATATTGACTACCACCAAGCGATTTGCATAATGGCTTGCAGAAGGCTGGCAGGAATACACAAAACTCCCCACCGCCACAATCTACCCATCCACCAATCACCCATTTCAAAGTGCTGTTCTTCTCCTACCTCCCAACCATCCTCCACCTGGTCCTCCCCCGCTCACCCTCACTCACCCATATCCTTACCCATCCTACTTACCCATCCTGTAACTCTCTCCCTATCCTGCTCTCGCACCTGTTATCCTGCCCTGTTATGCTACCCTGTTATCCTGCCCCGCCCTTGTTATCCTGCCCTGCCACTGTTATCCTGCCCCGCACCCTGTTATCCGGCCCTGCACCCTGTTATCCTGCCCCGTCTCGTTATCCTGCCCGCCCCTGTTATCCTGTTCCACCCCTGTAATTCTGCCCGTCCCCTGTTATCCTGCCAAGCCCCCTGTTATCCTACCCTGCCCCTGTTACACTACCCGTCCCCTTTTATCCTGCCCCGCCCCTGTTATCCAGCCCCGTTGTTTAAAAGCGTCCGCGTACTGGGAAGGGGAGGGATGAGGGTGTTATTTGCAGCTCATATCTCTTCCACCAACACCACAGTTTTTACCTCAGCCACCACTATCCACTCCGCCACTAGTATCACAACCAACATCACCACCGTTTCCACATCCACAAGCACATATACTACCACTGCAAACACCAGCAAGGACAGTAACACCGCCGCCTCCACCTCCGCCATTAATATTAGAGACACCTCCGTCGCCACTACACACTGCCTGATATTTTTTTTACAACAAAGGAGGCAGCTCAAGGGCACACAAAAAAGGAAACAATAATAAATAAAAGCCCGCTACTCGCTGCTCCTACAAAAAAGAATCAAAAGAGGTGGCCGAAAGAGAGGTCAATTTCGGGAGGAGAGGTGTCCTACTACAACCACCACTACTGTCTCCACCATCATGTGTGAGCCTCCACTACCATCACCACCACCACGTGAGGAGCGAACGGTGTAAGGGGGACAAAAACATTTCCTTTTGAACGCTTTTTTATGTATATTTTCCTGACATTTATTTCTTCCTGTTTTGCTTCCTTTTTTACACCGCTATTTTTTTGGCTTGTTTTTGCATTTCGGGTTTTTTTTTTTTCTCTCTCTCTCCCAGTGGACATTTTTTCCCTCTATTGTTGTGTTTGTTAGTTTGGTTAGCGGGAACACATACAAAGCTCCTCACGTTTCCTGAGACGAGACAACAGACATTCATTCCCTTCTTTCATTCTTTTCTCACCCCTCCTCCTCCTCCCTCTATCCCTCCCTCGTCCTGCCCAGGGGAGGTAAATGAGACGAGGAGCAGTACAGAAAAGTGCGGCGGGCAAAAGATGTAGCAAATGACAGTGGGAGACGAGAAAGAGGAAACCTGCACCGAACTTAGCTAAGGACGTTGTGAAGCGAGCCCAGAATCCAGAAGGTTATTACAGTGTGCTCTTGAATTAGGAAAAAAGAAATCAGGGCCTTACCACTACGTTTTTGAGGCGAGTAGAGTGAAACAGAGTGTAAGAAAGCCAGCCCTGCCAGACTTTGCGATATACCACAGGCTGAGAATGAGACAGCTGGGTGGAGTGAGTAATTCAGGCGCGTGCAGCGGAAGGCAACACAAGGCGGATGAATAAAGAAAAAAAAGATCCAACACTGAGCAGGCGGGAGTAACGGAATACGCGCGTTGGAGGAGAGGAAAGAGAAATAGTAAAGCAAGAAGGAAAGAAAGGAGAAGAGAAAAGAATAAACATGTGCAAACAAGAACAGGTTGTGGGAGCGTGTATCACTGAGGCGAAGTTCACTCACTGCAAAACCAACACAGACTGGCTGGATTACAGAGCTCCTCATCCACTCACCCTCACACACACACACACACACACACACACAGGAGCAGTAGGAAGCGAGTTTTTTTTTTTTATTATTGTTTTCTTTTTTTTTCTTTTTTTTTTACGCCCTTGTACTGTCCCCTCTGCTGTAAACACACACACACACACACACACACACACACAGGAGCAGTAGGAAGCGAGTTTTTTTTTATTATTGTTTTTTTTGTTGTTTTTGTTTTTTGTTTACGCCCTTGTACTGTCCCCTCTCCTGTAAACACACACACACACACACACACTCATGCAGGGTAATTGATTTCTTTCCGATTCATTTGATCTTCACACAAACTGCTTCAATTTTGTTTTTAATCACTGAGGCAGCCACAGTAATATTGTTGATCGATTCTTAATACCCATATATTTTTTCCCTGGTGGCCTCTGTGAACAGCTTGAGATGCGCTTGATCACATTTTTTAATTTGCTAGAACACTTCGGGAATGTTAGACGAACGACAATGTCACCCTATGAAGGACGTTTTAAAGAAATTTTCCTGCGCTTCCGGTTATTCATAATCTTTAATGTGCGACGGGCCAAATTTTTGCCATGATATAAAACCCCAAAAAATAGATGATGCATAAACTGATCACATATGCATTGATATATATTATGAAATGTTTTGCGTGAGTGATGATTTTTCTTATTTTTCTCGCTAGAGGGACCATAAAATAACTTGATCCCCGCAGCTACCGGGTTAATAAGGCTAGAGGAGGGAAGGCATACTCTTGCTTGTTAGATAAAATATTATAATACTTTGTGAAATCATCCCGGAGGCGCAGGACGGCAAGCAGCTGCGGCTCACCTTCACTTTGGCTGCCAGAACGAGGGAGAAGGTGAGGGATAACGAGCGAGGCCAGGCGAGGACACGAACATGATAGTGGCGAAGCATTTTTGTGAGGAGGAAAGGTCGTGACACACACACACACACACACACACACACACACACACACACACACACACACACACAGTCAGCGGGTCGGTCAGTCAGCAAGTGAGTCTGCCGTGCGCCCTTTCACCTCCTTTCATCCATTCTCTACATTGCATTGAAGGGAAGTTGAGGTACGCGAGCCATCTTTTAGTCAGTTAATCAGTCAGTCAATCAGTCAGTCGATCAATCAACCAGTCAATCAGCCAGTCAGTCAATCAGTCAGTCAGCCAGTCAGTCAATCAGTCAGTCATTCAGTCAACCAGTCAGTCAGTCATTCAGTCGGTCAATCAGTCAGTCATTCAGTCAGTCAATCAGTCAATCAGTCAGTCAGCCAGTCAGTCAATCAGTCAGTCATTCAGTCAACCAGTCAGTCAGTCAGTCAATCAGTCAGTCATTCAGTCGGTCAATCATTCAATCAGTCAGTCATTCAGTCGGTCAATCATTCAATCAGTCAGTCATTCAGTCAACCAGTCAGTCAGTCAGTCAATCAGTCAGTCATTCAGTCGGTCAATCATTCAATCAGTCAGTCAGTCATTCAGTCGGTCAATCAGTCAATCAATCAGCCAGTCAATCAATCAATCAGTCAACCAGTCAGTCAGTCATTCAGTCGGTCAATCAGTCAATCAATCAGCCAGTCAATCAATCAATCAGTCAATCAGTCAGTCAGTCATTCAGTCATTCAGCCATTCAATCAGTCAGTCATTCAGTCAGTCAGGGAGTAAGTCCGCCACGCTCTCTTTCACCTCCCTCATTCCATTCTCAACAGTGAAAGGGAAGCTGAACGACCCAACCCGTCTTGTCTATCGCCCTGCCGTGTGTATCTATCGAGAGGTTTGCTTAGCGTTGCTCCTTCTTCTGCCCACTGCTTCAGGCGATGGGGCGAATATACGGTGTTGTCTTATTTACCGTGGAGAGAGAGAGAGAGAGAGAGAGAGAGAGAGAGAGAGAGAGAGAGAGAGAGAGAGAGAGAGAGAGAGAGAGAGAGAGAGAGAGAGAGAGAGAGTGTAAAAGGTTGGCATCATGGGAGAAGAAAATTGTTCGTGGACGATAAGATACGAAGCAAATCTGTAAAAGGATGAAGTGATGAAAACTGGAAAGACGAAAATAAAATAAAAAATGAAGAAAATTGTTTAAGACAGAAATATAAAATGGAAATAATAATAGACTGATGGTGAGGAGGATGACTTTGATGATTATGAGATAGCAGAAAAGAATATAACGTAAAATACTAACAACAAATATAGTAAAAAAAAACAGTTTAAGAAAAAGGGAAAGACTAAACCTAATACATAAGCTGGAGCGCCGTTATAATAGAGTAATAAAGTAGACAAATAGAGAAAAGCTAAGCGATGGAGCGAGGGAAAGGAAAACCAGCTGAAGGGGAGCGAGGAGGCGAGAGAGGACACCCGAGTGGAATGGTGTGAATTAACAGAAGCCTTGCCCGAGATTCTTGGAGCCGCGTTATTACCTCAGGACGAGGAGTGGAAAATTCGAGCTATCTTGGGATGAATTCACCACCACTGCGTCAAATTACAAGCAGGACGAGAGCGATGCCGGCGGTAAAGGAACTGCTATGGCTAGATAACGCGGCCTTGGGGAGGAAAGGAGGGAGGAGGAAGGCTTGGGTAGGAAGGAGGGAGGCTGGAGGGTTGGGTAGGAAGGAGGAAGGGTAGAGGGTTGGGGAGGAAGGAGGAAGGGTGGAAGGTTGGGGAGGAAGGAGGGAGGGTGGAGGCTTGGGTAGGAAGGAGGGAGGCTGGAGGCTTGGGTAGGAAGGAGGGAGGCTGGAGGGTTGGGTAGGAAGGAGGAAGGGTAGAGGGTTGGGGAGGAAGGAGGAAGGGTGGAGGGTTGGGTAGGAAGGAGGGAGGCTGGAGGGTTGGGTAGGAAGGAGGGAGGCTGGAGGGTTGGGTAGGAAGGAGGGAGGCTGGAGGCTTGGGTAGAAAGGAGGGAGGCTGGAGGCTTGGGTAGAAAGGAGGGAGGCTGGAGGCTTGGGTAGAAAGGAGGGAGGCTGGAGGCTTGGGTAGAAAGGAGGAGGCTGGAGGCTTGGGTAGAAAGGAGGAGGCTGGAGGCTTGGGTAGAAAGGAGGGAGGCTGGAGGCTTGGGTAGAAAGGAGGGAGGCTGGAGGCTTGGGTAGAAAGGAGGGAGGCTGGAGGCTTGGGTAGAAAGGAGGGAGGCTGGAGGCTTGGGTAGAAAGGAGGGAGGCTGGAGGCTTGGGTAGGAAGGAGTGAGGCTGGAGGTTGGGTGGGAAGGAGGGAGGCTGGAGGTTGGGTAGGAAGGAGGGAGGCTGGAGGTTGGGTAGGAAGGAGGAGGCTGGTGGGTTGGGTAGTAAGGAGGGAGGCTGAAGGCTTGGGTAGGAAGGAGGGAGGCTGGAGGGTTGGGTAGGAAGGAGGGAGGCTGAAGGCTTGGGTAGGAAGGAGGAGGCTGGAGGTTGGGTAGCAAGGAGGGAGGCTGGAGGCTTGGGTAGGAAGGAGGGAGGCTGGAGGCTTGGGTAGGAAGGAGGGAGGCTGGAGGCTTGGGTAGGAAGGAGGGAGGCTGGAGGCTTGGGTAGGAAGGAGGGAGGCTGGAGGCTTGGGTAGGAAGGAGGGAGGCTGGAGGTTGGGTGGGAAGGAGGGAGGCTGGAGGCTTGGGTAGGAAGGAGGGAGGGTGGAGGCTTGGGTAGAAGGAGGGAGGCTGGAGGCTTGGGTAGAAAGGAGGGAGGCTGGAGGCTTGGGTAGAAAGGAGGGAGGCTGGAGGCTTGGGTAGAAAGGAGGGAGGCTGGAGGCTTGGGTAGGAAGGAGGGAGGCTGGAGGCTTGGGTAGGAAGGAGGGAGGCTGGAGGCTTGGGTAGAAAGGAGGGAGGCTGGAGGCTTGGGTAGGAAGGAGGGAGGGTGGAGGGTTGGGTAGGAAGGAGGGAGGCTGGAGGGTTGGGTAGGAAGGAGGGAGGCTGGAGGGTTGGGTAGGAAGGAGGGAGGCTGGAGGGTTGGGTAGGAAGGAGGGAGGCTGGAGGGTTGGGTAGGAAGGAGGGAGGCTGGAGGGTTGGGGAAGAAAGGCGTAGGAGAGATACATGTGCTTGGGGACTCGGTTAAGAATATAGTGTGGCTCAGTGGTAGTGTGGCTGGTTAAGGAGATTGTGTGGCCTAATAAGGGTGTGGTAAGGCTCAGCGGGGAGGGAGTGTGGCTCATTGGAGAAGCAGTGTGGTCATTGGGAAAGTAGTGTGGCTCATTCTAAAGGCACTATGGCCTGCTGGGGAGGTAGTCTAGCTCAGGGCTGGGTCGGTGTGGCTCAGCGGAGAGGAAGTAAGCTCTCCGTAAGCCTGTGTAAGCCAAGGCAAGTCCCTTTTTGAAGCAGCGCTGCTCAGTGTGGGGAAGAAGCTGCGAGGCGAGCAGGCGGTGTTTGGCGGCGTGATGCAGACAACACTGTTTTGCCAAGATGATTGCGAGTACACGAGGAAGGATGAGACTCAGATGTATGACTACAAATACAATTGCGCACATATATTGCATTAAACATTTCTAATCACGCACTTGCACTAATCAACAATGTGAAGCAGTCTCTGGGGATGATATTGTGTTAATTAGATCACACATAAGTGCAGACTGGTGAACTAAGTATATGGTCGGGACACACAAAGTTACTTGCTTCGAAAATTAATTTGGTTTATGTTTTCGTAAAGTCCTCGCTTCCCTGTCAAGGTTTCAACTGTTATCGTTACTACACATACGGCTGGTGTGTATTTCTCTTATATTATACATGGTGATGGTTATCAGAAGAGCTGTGGTCATATTCCCACAGACAGCAACGTCTTACATGATAAAAAAAAAAAAAAAAACTCGTCACTTGAAAGTCTAAACATCCCAAATGAGCACCACTGAGTGCCAGGAATCGAACCCGGGCCTTCTGACTAGAAGTCAGGGCAGCATACCGACCAGACCACCGTATGTGCCATAAGGGGTTGATTAAAAACGTTTCCGTCAGTCACGGGTGTGGGCGGGGTTACCTTCACCTTCATGTTCACAGTGCGGGGCTGGGGCGTCAGTTAATGGGCGCAGAAGTGGCCTCTGGCGCGATAACCTTTTAGCCCATCGGTGGTCTGGTCGGTATGCTGCCCTGACTTCTAGTCAGAAGCCCCGGGTTCGATTCCTGGCACTCAGTGGTGTTCATTTGGGATGTTTTTCAATGTGTTAATACAGTTTCTCTAATGAAAGTCTAAAGGCAAATAATTATAATGTTCATGAATATCGAAGGACATCACTAAGGTGTTATTAGGAAGAGTAATTACGAAAGACCGTGTGTGTGTGTGTGTGTGTCTCTGTCTGTCTGTGTGTGTGTCTGTCTGTCTGTCTGTCTGTGTGTGTGTGTATGTGTGTGTGACAGCACTCTGCATTTTGCATCACGTTAATGGCACTTAAATGTAAAGAGACAGTTCAGCCATGTACCGAAATGTTTCAAACGACTAAAATCCCAAAGTCTGTGTTCAGGCGGCTCGGGTATTCACTCAGGGGGGCGTGCAAGGCTATTTGGTTGTTCAGTTACATATTTATGCAAATCAAAATATACTAATTACTGCCCCTTCAAATGCATCATTATTCGTGAAATTTGGTATAGAAACGCCATGGTTTAGTCCAGCTTGCGTTCCGTTGACTGAATGCTGAGGCGACGAAATTCTGTTTATCTTCGGATTGGCTTTCGGAGTGTGAGCGAGCGGTCGATGGTGCGCTCCTCTTTAGTGCCGTGTGCCGGTGAAATGAGGTGACCGACGTGTGTACCTGTGCTGCAAGGGTAACGCGACGCAGAAGGGATAGGTGCACCGGTGTAGATGGCAAAGTAATTTTCCAGTGAAGCAAATGTATAAAAATATTCACTAAGAGGATTAACTTCACTATTTCGTTCATAGAGGGAGAAGCCTTATGTAAACAGAAAAAAGTGATCGCATTCAGCTGTGGAAAAAGGAGGTAGAGTTGTTCAGACAGAGAGGGAGTGAGGAAGAATACGCGGAAGGAGTCTTTTATGCACTTCTAATTTCCCGGTATCTTATTTAGGATGCCTTCCCGGATTCATATTCATCAAAGCTTTGAATGGAACACAGCAGCGACAGAACGGCAAGCGCACCTGTGAGACACTTGCCACTGAGGATAAATTGGAAGGCCAGGGAAATGCGTGGCAATGGTGGTAGTGAAGCAGCAATAGTTACGGTATAAATTGTAGTCGCAAGCTATTTCGGGGAGGGAATTCACACACACACACACACACACACACACACACACACACACACACACACACACACACACACACACTAAGAAGAACACATACATACATGCATACATACATATATACATATATACAGACACACACATATCTACATAAACAATCATAAATAAATACAAAGAAAACAACCTATATTTCGGCGTTACACACACACACACACACACACACACACACACACACACACACACTCTTATCTACACCCCACACACATATATACAAAAGCACAAAAAAAATACTACACTGCATGCAAAACTCCAAGGAAAACTGCAGTTGGGCTGGACAGAAATTCCCTCTGGCTTAAATCTAGAGCTTATATTAATTCCTGCAGACAAGTCCCGAAATTGGGAGCGAGGGGAGCGAGCGGCGAGGCTACAGCGCGGCGCGACGAACCCGTAGGTGCCGAATACGGGTTTTCGCCGAATTGTTGAGCTGCCGATGGAACGCCGCCTCGGCCCGGTTTCGTATTGCAGGAAATTGAAGGGAAAGCATAACGGCAGCTTGTTGAAAGATTACACCGTCGAAAAATGCGCTGGGTCTTAAATAATGGGGGAGGAGCCGATTAGGGGATGACGGTATGTGTGTGTGTGTGTGTGTGTGTTACAGCAGAGGAGACAGTGCAAGGGCGTAAAAAAAAATAATGAAAAAAAAAAAACGCTACTTACTGCTCATAAATAGAGAGAGAGAATGTGTGTGTGTGTGTGTGTGTGTGTGTGTGTGTGTGTGTGTGTGTGTGTGTGTGTGTGTGTGTGTGTGTGTGTGTGTGTGTGTGTGTGTGACGTCGAAATATAGGTTATGTTTTATTTGTATTTATATATGATTGTTTATGTAGATATGTGTCTGCGTATGTATGTATGTATGTATGTATTATGTATTATGTATGTGTTATTTCTTAGTCCCCGTTTCTTTTCCTTACGTTAAATAAACCTATCTGTTTTATAAATCCTTTGCTGACATATTTAACGTTCACAATAATAAAAAAAAATGTAAAAATATACGTATATATGAAACACCCCAGCGAGAGAGAGAGAGAGAGAGAGAGAGAGAGAGAGAGAGAGAGAGAGAGAGAGAGAGAGAGAGAGAGAGAGAGAGAGAGAGAGAGAGAGAGAGAGAGAGAGAGAGAGAGAGAGAGAGAAAATGAAACTGCTCAAAATATTTAATAAAAAAAATCTCGGTGCAAATTTCATGAAAAACCTTCCCTTACAGACTCGTGTTTCGCGTACATAAATATGCGTCAAATAATAATATTGTTGTTGGTGCTCCCTGTGATATGCATATAAGCTGAGTAAAGCCAGACAAAAAATATGCACGATTTTATAATTTTCCGAACAACAGAACCGGATGCGTATCAGTGAATCAGGCAACCAAATACTTTCTCTGTCTGTCTGTCTGTCTGTCTGTCTGTCTGTCTGTCTGTCTCTCTCTCTCTCTCTCTCTCTCTCTCTCAATAATGTCTACCGTCTTCTTTCATGACAGTCGCAGTGTTCTCAGGGAAGCAGGGAGTTGCACTGAATGGCAGAATATACTTTTTGTTTTGTTTTTACCAGCAGCGGCCCGAATAATCAACATTTTTCTACTATAGTACGTCAAGGGAAGGAACAGCTGCACTTAAGTTGTCAGTGTTTATGTCTCTGCTGGCGAGGGCGAGGGAGTGAATATTGCCCTCTATCCGACTGCCCCCGCGACCCTCGACTCCCGCTGCTATTGTCGGGGCAAAAACTCCCGCTTGTAAAGGTTACGATATAACAAGAGGTAAGAGGCGTAGCACAGAGCCCCTGCTTGCTACACAACTGATATTGAAAGTGTATTATTCTTTCACCAAAAATGATATCAAAGTCAATGTCGACCCTTTATGATTACGTGTGAACTCAGAGAAGCACCATAGTGTATTTTGCATCAGTATGTCAGTTCAGTTCTTCCGTTTGCCTGTCTTTGTGCGTCTCTGCTGGAATTGACAGCGTTAACTACTGAATGAGGTTTCGAGGCTGCGGGCCGTCCCTGGAGCAAGCGTGGAACAGACAGGGGCAGCGTAGGGCGACGGGTGCAGGGCGGAGAGGGGCGGGGCGGAGGGGGCAAAGACAGCTTCTGCCGCCTCGCTCTCTACAGCATTAAGTAAACCAATATACCAGGCGAATCAGACACTCTGCAGAGATCCGGTAAATCCAGGATATTTTTGACGCCATACCGTGAAATTTGGAGGGTTAATAATAAATGGCTTGAATGTACTACAGTTGCTTGCGTTGTATAAAGACTTCTTGCTTGTAACTTCATAATTTCTCTCTCTCTCTCTCTCTCTCTCTCTCTCTCTCTCTCTCTCTCTCTCTCTCTCTCTCGTGTAGATTGGCGCTTCTGTGAGAACGTGTTGCTAATAGCCTAATTAATTACATACACAAAAAAAACATGACACACACACACACACACACACACACACACACACACACACACAGGGTACTCTACGCTCTACATGACCGTGTGTGTGTGTGTGTGTGTGTGTGTGTGTGTAATTTATTAGGCTATTACCAACACGATATCACAGAGGCGCCCACGCACACGAGAGAGAGAGAGAGAGAGAGAGAGAGAGAGAGAGAGAGAGAGAGAGAGAGAGAGAGAGAGAGAGAGAGAGAGAGAGAGAGAGAGAGAGAGAGAGAGAGAGAGAGAGAGAGAGAGAGAGAGAGAGAGAGAGAGAGAGAGAGGCAAAGGCAGAGTTGGAGGCGGAGGAAAGAAAGGGGGAATGAAGGGGAAGGAGGAAGGGAAGGGGAGGTGAGGTGCGATGGACGAAGGATATATTTGAAAATGTGAAAGTTAATGCGGGGAAGCAGGAGTGTGAAAATAGATGGAAATATTGAAGTGCATGAACAGGGAGGTTGATGGAATGATAATAGGGAACGATGAAGGAATGGCGGACCTAGGACGTTGTAGGTGAAGGTAACGTACTGAGTTTGTGGGGATTGCAAGTGAAAGTAATGAAGAAAAGGTGGATGAGGCGAAGCTTACGTAAACGGGATCGCTGAAGCATGAAGATGATCGCTGCCCGGCTCACAAGAGAATGTTTGCCCTTCTGAATAGCAAGCCTTCCTCGGTAACTTGCTGAACGGGCGCTAATTGGGCTCCCGACCAGGCGAGGGGTGGCCGATAATATGATTACAGTACTGCTGAAAGGGCGTTGAAATGATGTCAGGAATAGGAAATGCTTGACTATTCCTCCCCTCCTGCACACACACACACACACATACACACACACACACACACACACACACACACACACACACACTCCAACAATATCCATAATTAGTGCTCGGCTATTAAGTTCGTAAACACTGGGAAGGATGAGTCTGTAGGATTAGCTTGTTGGTATATAGAGACTTACTCTATGAAATATATATCATATGTTTACCTTAAGCCTCTGGTGGGAGGGGGGAAGGGGGGGGAGGGGCGCTTTTCCTCCCATTTTTCTTCACTATCCCGCGCGTGGCCGCCTGAACGCTGGGCTGACCTCCGCGCGGGCACAACACGGCGCAAGGATATGAGAAAACGGCAAAGCTAGATGATGGTGGTAAATGAACTCTGTGGAAGCGATTAGCTGACATTTTCCAGCCAGGGTTCTTGAATGGGGTGAAAGGCTCATTACTGTTACAAAAAGTGTTTCAGCATAATCGATACTGAAGCGACATTAAATTTTGTAGGTAATAAAATTCAAACTATATCCCATGACCTATAAACAGAAAGACAATATGCACCTACATTCTACTTTACTGAGAGGAAAGTGTGTGGGACAGGCTCGTATACCAAGCATCACGTCAAGCATTCTCTCATCAGCTCGATTATGCGTCTGTTTCAACGGTGCTCTCACTTGAAGGCTGTGAGTATAGAAATCATACCGGTTGTTTGCTTCGGTGAGACTACGTTACTGCTGAATGTGTGTGTGTGTGTGTGTGTGTGTGTGTGTGTGTGTGTGTGTGTGTGTGTGTGTGTGTGTGTGTGTGTGTGTGTGTGTGTGTTAAAACAAGTGAAAGTTGAACAATAACATAAGAGAAAAAATCATGGTTCCGATACGTGGGTCTGCATAATGTTATCAAAACTTTGGAAACAAATGCCGATGAAATCCTTGAGTTTATTTGGTCATGATCTCTCGAAAGCGGGTTTAGTCATCGTTATCCTCATCATCATCGTCATCATCATCATCATCATCATCATCACCACAAGAAAATACTGCTATTCCTCGGTCGGTCAAGTCTCTCCCAACTCTCTACGCTTCGCCTCTGCACAGAAGCTCATTCTATAAAAAAAAAGAATAATAAAAAAAAGCCGTAAAAAAATCTAAGTTGGATTTTTGCCCATTTTGACTAAGCTCTCTTTCCCCATTTTTTCCCCCTCCAACTAAAGCCTTTTCGCAATGTCAGCCAATGAAACCTATCCTGTTTGGTCTCTTCGGAGCACCAAACTTTCTATTTCTCATCGAATACCTGAACCACATTAAATTTCCCTAAAGATGACTCTCTCTAAATGGATATTACACTTGATCCTTGGTAATGGAGCGAGGGTGGCGAGATGCAGGCACTCACGCGGCAAATAAAGGTGAACACAAGAGTAGCAGAGCGAACAGGAAGGGAGGCAAGACTGCAGCGAGTGTGTAAAAGTTGAGGTAATAAACTATCGGAGCGAGTGAGGGGAGATGAATATCGCCTCTCTTATTGCATGTAAAATAACGCGTTTGAGGAGTGTACCAGTCGTAAAAGGGAGAGTGAGATAAAAGAAGAATTATTGGTGTAAACGCTTAAAAATGTTCTTTATATAACTTTCTTCTTTCTTTACAAACACATCAACAGTAATTTTTCCCGCTGGTTTCCCCTTTCCCATCTTTTATCACTATCCTCTTCTTTATCTTCACCTTATCTCTCTGTTCTTCCATTGATATTCGTGTATACTCCTGATAAAGCGAGTTTTTCATTCCTCAGTTATCTCTTTAAACGCTGTAATAACCTTCCGAGGAAATAACAATGGCGATATATGACGATTTTTGTTCTTATTGTTACTATTATCATTTTGCTGTTTTGAAATTTTTGTGATCCCCATTGAAAATATCTTCGGGTGGGTATTACTAACAAACACCTCCCGTATCTTCGTCACTCCATAACGCTTCTTTGGGAGGGTAAAGAAATGGAGGTTGGCAAGGCAGACGTGATATTGAATACGGCAGTGGAGTGCTGGGGAGGTGCAGAGGGGGTGAGGTATGAGAGGAAAGGGATAGAATGGAGGGGTAGAGGGATGCATGGAAACTGTGGCGTTGGTCTGGTGGGATGGAGTGAAGAGTGAAGCCGTGAATGGGTGGTGAGGGAGGGGTGGGCTGCTGTGAGGTTGTGGGTTAAGGGGTTAGAAGGGGTTATGATAAGGGGGTCAGGGTGGGGGGTTGGGGTTGTACGTGGCGGTTCCGGTGTAGAGTATTGCACATAGGGTCTATATATACATTTTTCTCTTTTTTTTTTCATCTGGGCAATAGTCGACGGTTGGGAGTTGCTGGTATGCGTTTGTTTTTTCTCTCGTATTATTTTCAACTCTCCAGTTCTCCGTTTTTATAACCTCCAGTGTAGTTTTTTGCACGTCACTCTATTGTCATGTAATCCTCTCACCCTTCTTCATACCTTCTAGTCTTTCAAAAGTCTCTCCACCTTTCGCAGTGTTATTTCTTTCGCCTTTCATCTCTCCCTGACAAAATTTTAATCCATTCACTCGTTTCTTCACGCGCACACGTTTGTATTTTGGCAGAGCGTTGTTTTCCTGTTAAATGATCCTTCCACCATTCTTCATTCGCTCCACTCTTTAACACATGCCTTCCTGTTCCTTTCATCATTCTTTATTCCCTCCACTCCTTAACAAGTGGCTCCCCCTTACTGAATCTCTTCCCTCTTTTCTCACTCCTCTTCCTTTGTATTTTGGCAGAGCGTTGTTTTCCTGTTAAATGATCCTTCCACCATTCTTCATTCGCTCCACTCTTTAACACATGCATTCTACTCATTGATTTTCTTTTTTTCTTTCCTCACTTCTTTTCCTCTCACTCGTTCACTCACTCGCCCACTCTTCACCTCCACACACCCTGCAGCCAGACAAACAATGAGCACACAGAACGCTGACGAATGCATTTTTTTTCCAGGTATCAACTAAGGAGGCCACCATGGCGTCGGCGGAACATAATAGCCGGCGACACACAGGCTTTGTTTAGTTGTCCTCAAAACAAACAGCCATCCGATTCATTCCGTAATAATAGGGTCCCAATTAATACCTATCAGGGTCCCAATTTATATGATCTAAATCCCCTCACGTAATATACACGTGTCCCAGTTTTTGTGTGTTTAACTTTGTTGACATCGAATTGGCTTTCCACTGAGTGCGCTGACGGCAACCCTTTGTCTCATTAGGTTCCCTTTCAAGCGTTCCTCTGATGGCATCGTTCACCTTCCATAAAATGTAAAATATTACACCCTGTCGTGTGTCAAGGCATCAATGACATGAACAAAACTTAATCAAAACTAGAAAAAAAACATCAAAAAGATAGTAGTGGTTTACTATTAGAGAAAAAGGGTGGCTGGTATATGTAAAAACGAAAATGAAAATATTAGATTTTCGTTAGATTATTGTATTCATCGTGCACAGAGTGGCATGGCTGCACCGCCGAGGCTTCAGGAGTAAAGCTGTGGTTGTTCATTCTGCAAACTGCGGCTTGATATAACAAGTTCTGAGGTCTGAATGGTTTAATTACCGAGCCTGGAATGGCCACTCGACTGACCACACGATTTTATGACAGTTTCCTTTACATTATATATATATATATATATATATATATATATATATATATATATATATATATATATATATATATATATATATATATATATATATATATATATATATCTCTCTCTCTCTCTCTCTCTCATGCTAGTTTTGGTTATGCTTTCAATCTTCTTAATCACAGCATCGCTTGATTGAATTTCTGACGTGCAAATAGGCGCCGTGTTGCGTTTGTGGTTTGTACGTGTGTGTGTGTGTGTGTGTGTGTGTGTGTGTGTGTGTGTGTGTGTGTGTGTGTGTGTGTGTGTGTGTGTGTGTGTGTGTGTGTGTGTACATAACACACGCCAACGCGTGCGGGAGTCAGCGCCTCGCGGTACACAACGGCCGTCAATGTACTTTACTTTTCACTCTCCCGCACCGGTTTGCTTTTTGGACCCCTCGCCCCGCAGCCAGGAGCGGGGCGCGGCATTTACTTTTGCTGTTTTTCGTGGGGACGGAGAATTTTTTCCATCGGCATGTAAAATATTCTAGTATGAGGCGAAAAAATATATATAAAAACGAAAAGAAATTGAAAAAAGGGAACGAGAAAAGAAGATCACCATCGCTACCAAGGTCGGGCGCAAAATGGATACAGAAAAATACGTAAACAATATATTAGGATGGATTATCTGTCAGCGTTCGTAGTAGTAGTAGTAGTAGTAGTAGTAGTAGTAATAGTAGTAGTAGTAGTAGTAGTAGTAGTAGTAGTAGTAGTAGTAGTAGTAGTAGTAGTAGTAGTAGTAGTAGTAGTAGAAGTAGTAGTAGTAGTAGTAATAGTAGCAGTAGTAGTAGTAGTAGTAGTAGTAGTAGTAGTAGTAGTAGTAGTAGTAGTAGTAGTAGTAGTAGTAGTAATAGTAGTAGTAGTAGTAGTAGTAGTAGTATTAGTAGTAGTAGTAGTAGTAGTAGTAGTAGTAATAGTAGTAGTAGTAGAAGTAGTAGTAGTAGTAGTAGTAGTAGTAATAGTAGCAGTAGTAGTAGTAGTAGTAGTAGTAGTAGTGGTAATAGTAGCAATAGTGGTAGTAGTAGTAGTAGCTATAGCATAAGCCCTAAACTTGAACTTAGACTCAAATTTCAGGTCTGAAGAAAGAGGAAGAGGAGGAAGTAGAGGAAAATAATAAGGAAAGTAATGTTGAAAGTTGCATTGAGGAAGTCTGAGCAGTAGATGGCAGAAGGTAGCTAACATTAACCTCCAAAAATATAAATTCTATGACAAAATATTTCCCAGGAATTAATGAAGCCCCAACAAACTTAATCTCTGGGACACCATTACACTACAATGGGAAACCAACATTTGTCCAATTTTCACAGTTTCACACCAGACTCAGTTTTCCGTGAATACATAACATTTTTACCTGTTTCTTTTTCATCCACTCGCAATATCAAACCAGTGTTGGGCAGCGTTGCCAAATTGTCGTACACTGAACATTGCATTTATCATTTTTAGGCTCCAAGACTGTCGTAACCACACAAATAAAGATAGGAAATTAAAGTTAGTGCTAAAACTGTTAAATTGTGATGAGTTTCGTTCTTTTTTGCTAGTTATCGGTCAGAAACTACAAAAATGCAATGCGCTGAGTACGATAATTTGGCATCGCTGGTGTTGGGGCCATCGTCAGCACTACCGCTCACCCTCTATCCTGTCAGTATATACGAGAACACAAGCCGCATAATAAGGAAAAAGAGGAAAACCACGATTATTTCCTCACATTCTAGTATCGCTATAATTTTCCTCACAGCATAGAGGAAAAGTAACACGATACCGCACCATCATTACATAAAAACGAAAGACTATGACCCCTTTCGCCTGATTCCAGAACCCCAACATTTCCTTATACCGTAAAAGAAAAAGCAGAAAATGCACGTCGTCATCGGAACGTAAAAGAGGCAGACTATAACATGCTCCCCGATTCCGTTCCGCGCCCCTCTGATTCCCTTCTCTCAGGCAACGTTTTCCAGTCCCTCCCCCGTTGTTAATTGTCCCACTGAACGTTTTCTCCCCAGCCAAGGCGTGTTAAGGAGAATTATCTGCGGGAAAGGCGACGAAGACCCCGCCTCTCGCGTCCAGAATGGTGGTAATATTTCTGGATTTGGCCGCGCCCGTGACATAAAGGATTATTGTGGCGGCAGCGTTTAAGTCAGGGAGCCACCTACCTGCCTGCCGATAGGTGGCGTTGCTGTCGGTGTTGTCCTTCTTGTTGTTGGCCCTGTAGTAGTGGTGGAGGGAGGTGATGCACTTCTCTTCTTTTTCTGGCACTGTCCAAGGCGAGTAACCCAAGCTGGAGAACCAAAAGCCTTCAGACCTGGGAGTACTTACGCGCCTGACTCCCTCCTGTATGTTAGTAAGGTAATAATTAAGTGCGTACTCTCACAGTCGCACACAGACAGAAAAACAAAACACATATGAACAAATATACACACATGAATTATTAAACGTAAACTATTTTATCGACAATACTCAGTCAACGATAATTATATTCAATACCCAAGAAAGTGTTTGAAAAGTGAGCCGATAAATACGTAAAAATAATCTGCTTTCCAGAGAGAATAATCGACAAATGGATTGATGCTTTACCTGATTAAACCATGTTCGTGTCTTTCAAATGTTCAAAAGTTCAGTAGTTTGGGGATTTGTACAATGAAAACTCCCCAACATACAAGACCCTAAAAATCTGAAGCAGTCCAATAGAAATAAGTATAAATAGATGTCAAGAATAAATAGACAAAAGCAGACTAACCTATGCAGAAATAAGGTGAGCTACATCCGCCTGGAGAGTCTCTGTTAAGGGGCTATTACACTGGGCAAATTTTCCGTGGATCTTCAGTCAAACCACGATTTCCGCTGGCGTGGTTCTCATATTTGCGTGGTTTTCTGACGTGTCCATGATCTTCCAAAGCTACGGTAGATTTCACTGAAGGACGACGGTATTACTCATCATCTTCATCAGCAGCAATAACAACAAACAACTGAGGACCACGTTAGCGGAAATCGTGGTTTGACTGAAAATCCACGGAAAATATGCCCAGTGTAATATCGCCTTTACCTGCGCGGCTACCCTCTTCACCGCCTCAACCCTCTGGACGTGCGCGCGTTGGGACGGCCGACCTCCTGGAAAATAAAGGAGTAATTACTGTTATTGCGTCAGTGTGAGAGGGCCGCGGCCATGCAACCCTTATTTACTTGGTGCAGGAGGCGTGGACCTACGAATTAACAGTGGAAATCGGGACAGGAAACACATCTTCTCTATTTATTTAACGGAGTGTTCCCCCGATACACACACACACACACACACACACACACGTATACACACACTCTATTTCCATATTTAATCTAAATTTTCATTTTTTCTTATTATTTAGAAGAGGCGACTGTTTTACTTTTCGTGTTCTTGCTTACGATGTGGAAATTGCTACTATTCACCTGTGGACAAATAAGCAATGAGGATGATGATAATAATGACGATAATGAAACAATAACAAAAATAATATAGCAGAAATAACAAATATAGCTACTCCTGCTGCAAAAAACAGCAACGACAATGATAATAATAACAAATGTAATAACGGGGCACCGGCAGCAGGGAGAAGACACCCACCCACCCACACACACACCCACACACACACACACACATCCATCGCACGCCGGGTTGGCCTAACGTCTTGATATCACAATCCCCGCTGCGGCTGCCGAGACTCGTCACTCCTCGGGCCTCTCCGTCGGGGAATAAGGCATCGTACGTCTGCTTCCAATCTTCTCGTCCCGCGACATACTCTTCATGAAAGGGAAGGGCCGGGGCTCGGTGAAAGATGTGAGAGTAAATATTTTTCTTTCCTTCTTTATGATTAAAAAAAAAAAAAGCTCCGTGTTGTGTTCCATAAAAAAATAACCTGACGTTGTTGTTTGTTTCAGGGTTATTTTTCCTCTCTTTGCGAACACGAGCCACCTTCAAAGGAATTATGTTACTGCGTTTTTTTTTGTTGTTGTTCTTTTATTTCGCTCTCGTCATACCTGTACATTTAATACTTACTGCACTGCACATTTGTTGCCGATAATTGTGCCACATCACATTTTTCATTTTGTTCCCAGCTGCAGATTTTCGCTTCATCTCAATATGTTTATACACACGCAACTGGCGACTCTTGGGGCGGCTTGGGTGGGGGGAAGGTTACTCTCCACCAACCTGCCTTACGATACCAATTACTCCGCAGCGGTGACTCACGACTGAAGAACCGAGTAATTGCATGCCTGATGAATGAGGCTGAAAATGTCTGAATGATTGAGGCGAAGGTCTGGCAGCCATGTCTAGCGGATGAAACTCCCGGGGGTCAGGTCCTCTAAGGGTTCGTGCCGGCCGGGGTTGGTCTTTCATCAAGGTTACGCCGATGCGCTTCATTTAAAAAAAAAACATATTTGAAGGGATATTGAAGAGACTGCGGTCGGTAAACTGTATCTTCGAAGGTTACAACAACAGGCAACCACCACCACCACCACCACCGCCGTCACCACCACCACCACCACCAACACCGCCCCCGCCGCTCGAGACGCATTCCAAACGAGTCACAGAGGCAGTATCTCAAAGGGAATGAGAGGGGGAAGGAGCGAAGGGGAGGAGGGAAGTGGGGAAGGGACATTCACCGGAGGCCTCAGTATTCAGGAAGAAGACGAGGGAAGGGAAGATGGCGTTCTGAATATTCTGGTCCCATGTTTATTATTCACTTGTAAAACCACTCACGTATAAAAATCTTGAAATTAGAAGGAAAAAAATAAAAGAAATACCAAATCCGCGGCCACAAAACCAACGCCAATGGTTTTTCCTTTATCGTGTTTCCTGTATTTCCTTGATTCCTTAGTTTTCTGCCTCCTCTTCGTCTATCTTCCCTCCGTCTTCCTCACTTTCGCCTCCCTTCCATCGCCTCTCCATCTTCCGCCCCTGCCAGTATCGTCTTTCTTCCCCTCGACTTTCCTTCCCCCGTCTCATCCCTATCGTCTTTCCTCCATTGTCTTCCCTCCCCTCACCTCTCCGGCTTATCGCCCTTCCTACGTCTTCCCTTGTTCCCTCGCCCTTCCCTCTGCAATATCCCGCAATTAGAACACAAATAAATATCTTACTAAATGCGAGCGGCGACAGGCGAATTCGAGTGATTTGTTCATTCAGGATTGACTCAACACATCATTTTGCTCCTAAACCCAACTAATCCATATTGCGTTGGCTTTCTATATATATTCTCTCTCTCTCTCTCTCTCTCTCTCTCTCTCTCTCTCTCTCTCTCTCTCTCTCTCTCTCTCTCTCTCTCTCTCTCTCTCTCTCTCTCTCTCTCTCTCTCTCTCTCTCTCTCTCTCTCTCTCTCTCTCTCTAATAAAACAACTCTGATTAACGTCAAACCAGCAGTAAAATCTACATGCAAACTTAATCCATTACCACCAATGTAAAGAATATCGTAGTACTTAGAGATGACAAATTTGTGATCATAAATAATGCATCTTTATCATGGGGCTAATATATCGTATAACTATGAAAACCAAACCAGTTACAAAATATCCTCCCCTAAAGATCGCCTCCAAAAATGGCTATTGTCCTGAGAGGCTGCCGTACCCCCGAAAGCTCCTGCCTCGGGACACACACTGCAGAGGTTGGCAGGACAGTCGATGCCGCCGGTCTCTCCAAGGCTTTCTCCCCAGGCGGCTCAGAAGACAATTTCAGTAAGTAGATCTGGATTTGGCGTCTCAAGTTCGAAAGAGGTGATGCTGTGTGTTTGTGTCTGTGCGTGTGTGTGTGTGTGTGTGTGTGTGTGTGTGTGTGTGTGTGTTAAAAAAAAACGACAGACATACAAACAGATACAAAGACGAGGAGAGACCGACCGACAGACCGACCGACTGACAGACAGACACAGAACTAAAATGCATTACACAAACCCACACCTTAACTACCTTGTGTAAAAAAAAAAAAGAACATATGACTCAACATTATCCAGCACTTAATGTCTTTTTCATGTCCCTAGACAGATACGCATAGACACAACTTTGGCCAGAGAAGAAACGTGATTTTTCCAACCATTCTTAAAGTCTGAAAACCTTCCTAGACACTGTTCACCACTGCCATGCAACGAAAGATTGACCGTGCTTTTAAATGCTTATGAAAGACTACGTTTGCACGGCTATGTATGATTAAGAGAGCCATTTTTGTCGGGTCTAGATAACCACCAACACTCCTAGACTCATATCCACTGTCAACAAACTCGGCAAAGAACCATGGAAACGATAACAACAACAGCAGCAACAACCTGTCACCACCAGCGCTATTTCAATCCAAAATGGTGAATCGTTTTATCAGCTGTCACTCATGCCATGCACCGCGTAAATCACCACCGACAAAACCAGCAACAAATACGGTCACCACCACCACCACGCCAGTCAACAACACCGCACATCGACACACAACAATGTCCCAACCACCACCACCATCACAACACCCGAACGAAAAACATCATTAACGGCAACAAAAACAAGGTGGGCTCAACAACACAAACAGGACGGTTTCAAAATGTCCAACTAATCAAGCTCATTGCCGTTTATTATTTAGGCGTGCAGGTGAAATAATAATGATTGCAGGATCGACAGGTAGCGTAGCGTACATGGACTGAACTGGAAATACTGTGTGTTAATCTCAGACATCAGACTCTTACTTAACCTCAGATCAATAACTTTAAGAACGTCTGTGTAATAATAATAATAATAACTGGACCAAACACAGGTTATGTATGTAGTATATGCATCTATTTTTATGTCTTTAGTGATATATTTAATATAGTAACGATAAGCTGATATGCGATTTTTCATCATTCACATAATTTCTCTAAGAGTGTAAAACTATAATTCATTAAGCACTCTTTAGCTTTCATTCTAGAGTAATCAATTTTTTTCTTCTTTCTTCTTCGGTATGTTCATTTCTCATCTATTCAGCTTCCCAGTCCCTAATCCCCTTCGTTCACATTCCCAAAGCTCCTTCCTTTTTACATACTAGAACAGCCGAACGGTGAGCAGATATTATTCTACACACACAATCACCGCCTCACCAAGATGATATTGAGGGGCTGTCAAAACCAACACGGCCTCTTTAGTCACTCCACAATATATAATACGTAATACATATAATACGTATATACTATTTAATACAGGTAGCCAACTCGCTTCAGCTTCCTACTACTCCACCACCCTACCACGCCACTCCAACCTTTGTCGATTTTTTTTTTATTGCAAAGGGGAGAGACGAAAGGGAAGGGAAACGAATAAACTAAAAATGCCTGCATGTGGTGGTACCCTTGAGGCAGGTGGATAGATATGTTGAAAATTAATGATGGAATTAGTGTGCGATAAAAGGGCTTGAAACTCTTGTAATGAAGGCTTGATGGCATAAATCTAAAAATAACCATCTTCTGAGTTAGTATTCTCCTCCTGAAATTGACCTCTCTTTCGGCCACCTCTTTGGATTCTCTTTGGGAGCAGCGAGTAGCGGGATTTTTTTTTTTCCTTTTTTGTGCCCTTGAGCTGTCCCCTATGTTGTAAAAAAAAAAATGGTACCGGTAGGCTTTCTTGGTGGGGCCTGATGGTCGGCCCTACCCCGTTATGGCCCAGGCAAGTGTGTACAGTGGCGCCATGTTGCTCATTAGTTTCAATTAAATTCACTCCAGGATGCATAGAAAACCCCAAGTGACCTGACATGAGAGGTGAATGTATCGTGGGAGCCTGCAGGACACGTCACCCGGGCTGGCGACATCTGGGATCATGTAACTCTGCGTTAAGTCTTTCATGTGTGAGCGCGTACCCAATAAAGTTGAAAGCAAACATTTTTCACCGAGCGCTAAACTAATCTCCTATACAGCATTCAAGCGTGTAGTAGTAATGTGTTTGATCGTGCCTATACCAATCCATCTATTAATTTTCCTCATATTATTATTATACTGTCAAATCTTTGCGTTGCTGTTTTAAGTACCGTGGCAGCATAATGAATAGAGAAATGGGTACTCGCTTTAATTGGCTAGACTACTTGAATTACTCGAAGCTAATTGAAAGCCTCCTAACATTTTCATACATACTGCTCTCACACACACACACACACACACACACACACGAGAGAGAGAGAGAGAGAGAGAGAGAGAGAGAGAGAGAGAGAGAGAGAGAGAGAGAGAGAGAGAGAGAGAGAGAGAGAGAGAGAGAGAGAGAGAGAGAGAGAGAGAGAATGGGCGGGCGATGAGACACAGAGGGGAGGGCGCCAGTGTACCTGAGGGCGGGATGGGAGGTGGACGTCCTCACAGCTTCCTCTCCGGGTCGGTGTAGCGCAGCGGCAGCCCTCAGTCCCCTCACCCCCGGGCCGCCAAGAACCGCGCGCCCGCTGCCAGCCTGCCATCGCCACTCCTCTCGGGCTAGTGTACTACCTTCTTCCCCCTTCCGCGTGTGCTACTAGTGACTCCGTTGACTTGGCACTGAAAATAAAGGAAAAAGTGATGTATGAAATATGAAACTGACACAAGCTTAGAAAATTGTGATACGAATGTGAAAAAAAAGAGGATGAAAGTTCGGAGTGAGGAAAAATAGAAGTCATAAACGTCTTGATCAAAAGCTTGTAAACTAGAGATGCTTACTTTTCTGGAACCAGTCAAAGTGGAAGTAAACAGACAAAGTTTGAGCTATATAATTCATGTTGTAGGTTGTGACGGTAAATATTTTTAACTGCAACACGAGAACAGCTGGAACAGGGGGCGGTCTAGGTCTGGGGGTTCGAAGGGCAGTGCCAAGGATCAATATTAACGCCAGAGAACGTGATGCCTCGTTAGTGAACTGTGTCGCAGATTTCCTGAATTACCTAACTAGAAAGATGTGAGTTTCCCCGCCTCAGAAATAAACAAAAATGGGACGTCGGCACTCAGCTGTGTACAAGAATATAGTTTTTATAGTGAAGATTTTGAAACTGTTTTCGTCATTAGAGCCCAAAGTTACACTCATCATGCAGTGAGGCGAAAAGTGAGTGACCAGGCCAAGGTGTCACGACGGGATGGGTTGCCGCAGCTTGGTAATAGTGATGACCTCGTTCCTCTGGGTCACCACGACGGCCGCCACGAAGGAGTCGGGTAAGTGTACTTTAACGATGAAGGCGGCTGCATGTAGCTTGCTGTTGTGGTGTTTCTGGTTCCCCACGGTGGTGTAGCCCCTCACCCTTGCACCGCCCGCCCACACAGGCCTCCGCGTCCTGCCCTAGCCTGGCCCGCACCCTTCCTTCCCCTGTCACCGCCACTCACACGCCCCTCACGGCCATCCTCCGACACGTCATTAAGCCCAAAGTGAAAATAATAACTCATCTTTCAATAATCAAATAAACAAAGCATTTTTTACACGTATACATGGCGAAAATATAGTAAAAAAACGTGGCTATAGAAAACATAACGTGCATTACAGATGATTGGACCTATTCAGTACAATGAAGTAATTTCTGAATAGCAAAACCACACACACACACACACACACACCAATAAGATCTAATACACATTAAATCTTTAGCAGGCTATCGACACCTTTAGCTAGTCGTTTGTGATATAGTCCTTGAACTTGTAGCTTATGATCAATTCTCTCTCTCTCTCTCTCTCTCTCTCTCTCTCTCTCTCTCTCTCTCTCTCTCTCTCTCTCTCTCGTATACCAACCCTACAGTGAGGCATGAGGATATATATGGAAAGCTTTTCGGATAACAGCTTTCACACAATCCTTCTGTTCCCTATCGTTATTCCTGTAAGCCTATGAAACGTTTAAAGAACAAAGGAGACTATCGGTGCTGGGTCTGAACTCCCTAAAACGAACTGGAGCGGGGCATAAAAGGGCTGAAAGGTGCCGGGAATGGGCTGGTGACACTGGAAGGAGGCTGCAGACATGTGAAAGGAAGGTGACGGGAACTCCTGAGGGAAGATAGACTGGAAAGATGATGATGGAGAACACGAGAGAAAAGTCGGCAATGAATCAAAGGGAAGAGATGAGGTGTAAGAGATGAGTGGGCGAGGTGACAATAGAGGAAAAGGAAAGGGCAGGGAAAACAAACTAGAGGTGATTGGAGATAACACGGGTGAGGGAGTTAATGGGAAGAACAGATAAGGATAAGGAGGAAGGGAAGGCATTAAGGAAACTGATGATGAGTAAGGTGACAATAGCTAAGAAAAGGTATAGGAAAACACGTGAAAAAGTGGGTGAACAAGGAAAAGACAGTCAATGGGGAGCCAAAAAGAAGGAGAAGCAAGGAAAAGGCGAGAGAAATGAGTGTCTGAATGAAGTTACAAAAAAAGGAAGGGGAAGAACAACACAACAAAGATGAATGACGTGGGAGAGGAAGATAAAGAAAGCATGTATATAAAAAGCAAGGATGAGGTGAGTGAAAGAAGTGAGCAAGTGACAGGGGATAATGTTTGGGAAGGTGAATAAGTTAAGAAGTGAGAGAAGGTAAGTGAATGAGGGAGGTGACAGAGGGGAGGAGGAGGAGGGAGAAGCGACACAACACTCACCACCAAAATCTAGTTAGTAAATTAAATCATAGCGTCTGACAATTATATGAGTGGAAATAATTCTTGTAGCTACTGCGCCTCGCCATTCGGGTTTTAGAGTGACAGCTGGCTCCGGGCTGATGGATTTCCGGCGCGAGTTCTGACGTGAAAGTTTTGAACCGATGACTAAATGTGATTATAAATAGACAATGAATGAATACTGAAAAAAAATTGTATTGCGGTGTTTACAAAGCGTTCGTGTTTTCGCGTTACTGAGAGAATACGATTATAATTATGAACCATACATGTTTTTGTGGAGGGTTGTTGTGCGCAAAAACAAACAGGATGCTTATGTACGTGATATATATGTGTGTGTGTGTGTGTGTGTGTGTGTGTGTGTGTGTGTGTGTGTAACGACGAAATATAGGTTAAGTTGTATTTATATTTATATATGATTGTTTATGTAGATATGTCTGTTTGTCTGTATATATGTATGTATGTATGTATGTGTTCTCTCTTAGTCCCCGTTCTTTTTCCTACCGTTAAATCCACCTGTTTTATAAAGCCTGTGCAGACATTTAACGTTCACAATAATATAAAAAAAGTGTGAAGGGAAGAAAAAAAGATGGTGATGAATTAGTTTTAAGAGACAGTGTTTTGTTCTGGCCACGAAATATCAATTTAATTAAACATACGTCAATTAAAAGATTTAGTATTTTTCACTGCATTGTAAAAAAATAAACAGCAATTTCCGTGACAAACATCGATAACAATATTTTGAGAAACGTAAGGAAACAATGTCGATTCAAACTTAATTTAAATGGACAAATAATATTGAACTTCACAATACCCGGCAAATACAACCTGAATACCAACCAGATATTTACAACGCCATACAAATGTTGGCGCCATAAAAGTAGTGTGAAAAACAGTCATTAAAATCAAGGTGCCGAAAAATATGATATAACTTAATTACTTAAACACAAGGTAACGTAAAATGTGATCCAATGTAACACACACACACACACACACACACACACACACACACACACACACACACACACACACACACACACACACACACACACACACACACACACACACACACACTATGAACACCAACGTTTCAAAATAACACTAAAACAATGAAAACTGAACGATAAAATGGAAGAACAAAAAACATGATGAAAAGATATATGGAATCGGGATGACGGCAGGAAGATGACCGGGGTACGCAGAGGAGGAGGAGGAGGAGGAGGAGGAGGAGGAGGAGGAGGAGGAGGAGGTCGGACCAAGAAGGCGCATGAGTGATTTAAAGGAAGATGTCGGCGGCCTTCCCTGGGATGGATTTATACGAGGTTGATTAACGAGCGACATGAGGCGGCTTGAGGGATTACTGTGGGTGTGGAGGCCGGGGATTGCTGATGAATTAAAGTCTCTCTCTCTCCCCCTCTCTCCCCCTCTCTTAATGGAACGAGACAGCATGTAAAACTAAGCCTTATTAACTGAAGCCTTGCATTTGAAGAACAACGTCTAAGGCATACTCGTTTGCAAGCGAATTTTTAATGATGTTGTATTATTAGCTGTACAATAATAGTACCTTACCGAGATTTAAGACTGTTATCTGTATTTAATAATGTAACCAAAGACGAGAAATTGGAGACACAAAAATAAAAATAACTATAATGAACAATAAAGGAACAAACACCAACGAAACATGGAAAAAATACGTTCTTTCAGAGTAAAAACATCAGAGCAAGCCGTCAAGTTGTGATTCTGCAATGTGACAAAATCAGCTCCTTCAAGATGACTCAGTTCGACCCCGACCTCCAGCGTCATAAAATTCTTCATTAAGGCACCGAGTCAGCGTTCAAGTGTCTCGACTTCGGATTTTTTTCAGATTTGTGTGACAGAGACTTTCGAACGAGTGGGACATTTTTTTCTTTTAATGAGACGATTGTGTCTTTCTTTTTTTTGTCTGTGTACCTTTGAGTCAATACGTTTCTCCTTCTTTCTTCCTTCCTTTATTAATTTCTTCCTCTCTCTTTTCCTTTCCTTTTCCTTTCCTTTCCTTTCCTTTCCTTTCCTTTCCTTTCCCTGCTCTTCTCTTCTCTTCTCTTCTCTTCTCTTCTCTTCTCTCTTTTTTTCTCTCTCTCTCTCTCTCTCTCTCTCTCTCTCTCTCTCTCTCTCTCTCTCTCTCTCTCTCTCTCTCTCTCTCTCTCTCTCTCTTACCCGCAAGA
Organism: Eriocheir sinensis; assembly: GCF_024679095.1. Classification (NCBI taxonomy): domain Eukaryota; kingdom Metazoa; phylum Arthropoda; class Malacostraca; order Decapoda; family Varunidae; genus Eriocheir; species Eriocheir sinensis. Next base: position 8,645,823 of record NC_066542.1, on the reverse strand, counting down.
TTGGAAGATAGGTCAGTCTGCGAACGTGATTGAAAGCTCCATTTAAATCTTTTACATTAGAGAGAGAGAGAGAGAGAGAGAGAGAGAGAGAGAGAGAGAGAGAGCAAACAAGCAGTCCTTTACTATTTTTAAGTGAAAGAATCGGAATGGCATTTAATTTTCCTTTCGGTAACTTTCCGCGCTTTTTGACCTGAACTTATGCAAACATTTCATAAGAGAACGTAATGTCCCCTTAATTTTTTAAACCAGGACGGGAGACAATAAGTGAAGAAGGAGGAGGAGGAGGATGGAGAGGAAGTGAAGGAGGAGGACTGAGAGGAGATGAGAGGGAGAAGATCGAGGAGACGAAGGAGGAGAGGAGATGAGAGGGAGAAGATGAAGGAGGAGATGGAGGAGGAGAGGAGATGAAGGAGGAGACGGAAGAGGAGAGGAGATGAATAGAAGATAGAGGAGGAGGCGGAAGAGGAGAGGAGATGAGTGAAAGGAGATGGAGGAGGAAACAGAAGAGGAGAGAAGATGAGTGGAAGGGGATCGAGAAGTAAAGGAGTTGAGTGGAAGGGGATAGAGGAGGAGACAAAAGAGGAGAGGAGATGAGTAGAAGATAGAGGAGGAGGCGGAAGAGGAGCCGAGGAGTATCAGAAGGGAATAGGTTCGTGTGTTATGATTCCCTAACAACACCTGCCCCGTGACGTCACAACTAACATCAACACTGCCGCCAGATGCTCTCTCTCTCTCTCTCTCTCTCTCTCTCTCTCTCTCTCTCACTAAATTATCCCAAGTTAAGGTTCAAAAACGTTTACGCATCAAACGTTTACAGCTTTCATGCCGATGCGCCAGCCAGAGGACCCACTCAAACAGTTTCCAAAAATTTAATGGCTTTGGCCGAGTCTCGTTACCTGCCTAATACTTGTTATGAAGTGCTTTGATCCACGAAAACAGTTAATTGTGCGTCGTAATACTTTGAATGAGGAAAATTATATGCAAGACTTCATCAGCCTGGGTTACCGTAATTCATACCAACTCTACCGAACTGCATGTCTCTTACTGGAAAAAAAAAAAAAAAAGAGTTCCACTAAAAGGAAACATCCCTCCCTTCACCCAAATGACTGCAAAGTTTTGTTCTCGAAGATTTATAAGGCTATGCTAATTTGACAACATAATTCAAAGCTAATATTCATGTGCACACAATAAAAATCTAATCCATATAATTTTGCTAATGTTATCCCTGAAGAACACCTGCCGCTGAATACAATTGCTTTAAGTTAACAATTACTGCAGTCAAATATACCACCAAATTTTTTGCAGTAATTTTGAAATACTTTGGATCTGAAACCACTTTCCCGGAGAGTGATTCCTAACGGGGGATCCAGAAGCTCGACCTTCCTAGGCCAGCTCGTGACTGTGCGGTCCTCGGCTGCCTCAAGTTAAGGAGTCCATCTTCGGGAAGGAACCAATTGTGGAGAAGTGATTTACGTGAAAACTTTATTGCTTTCCACTTCTCGTAACGTGATTCCAGTGAAAGATTTGGACTTGGGTTTCGACGTTTATGAACAAGAAATGCTATAATAATAATAATAATAATAATAATAATAATAATAATAATAATAATAATAATAATAATAATAATAATAATAATAATAATAATAATAATAATAATAATAATAATAATAATAATAATAATAATAATAATAATAAGAAGAAGAAGAAGAAGAGGAAGAAGAAGAAGAAGAAGAAGAAGAAGAAGAAGAAGAAGAGGAAGAAGAAGAAGAAGAAGAAGAACAATAATAATAATAAAACATACGAAAAACAGAAGCAGTAACAACAGATTGATAAACTGTTAAAGTCGGGAGACAGGCAACACTTTCAGAAGGCAAGAATATTCCATTAAATTTACAGAAGCAAAAAAAAAAAAAATAAATAATAATGCAACAAGCTCAGTGCACACAAAGACAACAGGAAAAAAAAACGAGAGACAAGCAGCACGATATTTATTACCTGTTGACAACCTCGAAAAAATAATTAAAATGCGAGTGGAGACGAAAAAGAAAAGAAGAGAAAAACAGGGAATATACGTGGAGGGATGGAAGAAAGGAAGGAAAAGAGGAGGGAAAGCTGTATGCAGGTAGAGAAAGATTAGTTAAAGGAGGTGAAAATGTATGCGAGGAAATAAGGGAGGGACGGGAGGAGGAGGAAAACTGTATGAACGTATGAAAAAGAAGCGCATCAAAATCCGTGTATATGGACAAAAGAAGTGAGGAAAAAGTGAGAACTCGGTAGATGAGGACGAAAAGAGGAGGGAAGGAAGGGGTAGTGATATGAATGAACAGGCTGAGTAAGGGAGGAAGATCTAAAGGGAGAAAGCTGCTTGGAATGGGTATGAAAAAGAAGAGCATCAAAATCCGTGTATATGGACAAAAGAAGTGAGGAAAAAGTGAGAACTCGGTAGATGGGGACGAAAAGAAGAGGGAAGAGGTAGTGAGTGATATGTAAGAACTGGGTGAGTAAGGGAGGAAGCTCTAAAGGGAGGAAGCTGCTTGGAATGGGAAACTTGGTAAGAAAATATGGAGACAACAAATATATAGACAAAAAGAGAGGGAAGGAAGGGGGATATGAATATGAGAGAATATATGGACAAAGAGGGAAAGTAAAAAGAAACGAAGGTCATGTTTGTGTAGATATGAGACTAAGGAACGCAAGAATCAATAGGAAAAAGGTAAGCAAGGATGAAAGGAAGGAGAGGAAAAAAAGAAAACAATATATATATACACCAGCGAAGGAAAATGAGAAAATCTGTATAAAGGAAGAAAAAGGTTGGCAGGGAAAGAAGAAAGGTGAATCTGTATCCATGGCAGAGAGGAAGAGGCTTTCTTACAAGACCTCGAGCTTCATAACGGCTATTCCGGAGTGGTGTTCTCGGTAGCGGTGGTGATGTCTGTAATAAGATACCTGATAATCCCAACGTTACCGGCGCACGATACCATCTCGCGGGAAGCTGTGCAACAAGTGTCTCTCTCTCTCTCTCTCTCTCTCTCTCTCTAACACACACACACAAACGCACGCAGGCACACACAAAGTCTAAGGAATCTGTCGCATAGCATATTAACATTTTTACAAGGACATTTTATTTCCTTCAAGGCTTTCGTGTCGTTCATACAGTCATTAATTAATGTTTCTTCACTATGTCACCTGCATATTTCGAGGAATTAGTGATTGATGTATCCAATCTCAACCGTCTTCTTCACTCATTTTAAACTGTATGTGTGTGTCAGTATGTATGTCTGCCTGTCTGCCTATCTATCTATCTATCTATCTATCTATCGATCTCTATTTATCTATCTATCGTATATGACCTGGATGGTAGCAGCAGTGATTCAAGGCAATTACCGGTGATGCAATCGTCGGCACGGGATGGATGGTATTGCCTTCTAACCAGCCATTAAGCGCAAGCTATTGGTGACCATTCCCGGTATAAAGCCGTGTTGCTCGCCACCCTCGCTGCGCCCACACTCACGCGTCCTTTACGGCCAATATCTCCGAGTGGGCCGCCAGTCATTCATCAAAAGTAATAAAAAATAAGGCATAAAATGAAGAACTTCCCGTAAACTGATAAACCGTTCAAAGCAACGCGTTAACTGGAACCTGAAAGACAAAGGTGACATGATTAGTGTCTCCTCGTTGTGCTGACTTACGGACCAAACACCGGCGGCCGAGTTCCGAGGAGAGGAAAATTAAAGGATAAATATAGACAAGACATGAAAAGGACAACTTCGCCTCCTGAGTAAGAATGGGGAAAGAAATTAAAAGAAACGCGATTAAAAGATTACAATAAAAAAATATATATATCTCTACGTCCTTAGCTTGAGTGTTATAAGGGAAAACATATATACGCAGGTTTAGAGCAAACAAAAGGGGACAAAATTATTTACAAGGCCGGACAAACAGACGCGGCGCGGTGTAGAAAAACAGGAAGTGTAATTTCAAAGGGGGGAAAAAATGCGACATAAAAATAATGTAGAGCGGCCACAAAAAAGGATTGTGGCGTTGTCTGTCCTTGGACTAGAAAGAGAGACTGAGGTATAACTCTCTCTCTCTCTCTCTCTCTCTCTCTCTCTCTCTCTCTCTCTCTCTCTCTCTCTCTCTCTCTCTCTCTCTCTCTCTCTCTCTCTCTCTCTCTCTCTCTCTCTCACACTCACACACACACTCTCTCTCTCTCTCTCTCTCTCTCTCTCTCTCTCTCTCTCTCTCTCTCTCTCTCTCTCTCTCTCTCTCTCTCTCTCTCTCTCTCTCTCTCTCTCTCTCTCTCTCTCACACACACACACACACACACACACACACACACACACAACAAGGGTCAGTCAGAGCACCAGGTCGTACAAACAATAATAGCGCTCGTTTTGGGTTCCCACTAACAGCTCCGAGGCGGCATCGTTACCGGCAGATATGTGCGGACTGGAGGATGAGGTCACTCCTTTACCCCGGACAGCGCCACTCCACCGATGGGCTGTACGTGTAGCAGTAATAGCAACGCCGCTGTTCACGTATAGTAATGTCCGACTGAGGAGCTATTCACGGCAGCCATTATCGAGAGGTGTGGCAAGGCTTGGGGTTACTGTCATCACCGCCACTATGTGCACCGTTACCACTATGCAGCAATACTCTCAATAGCACCGTTCTGTCCATCACCAATCCTTCATCGACTAATACTGCATGTTTGATTATTTTTTCTTGGGTGTTTAAGTAATATAAAACCTCAGTATCGTGTCGTTGCGATTTTCTACGCTAACTAAACATTCATCCAATTAACTCAACATCACAGAGATAGCAATAGCAACAGAACATCTTCACCTAACCTAACTTAACCTAACTTCAATTGGTAACTTTGCCTTCTACGCACACCAAAGCAGAATAGCCATACTAATTGTCCTTCTGTTTTTTTTTTTATATTCTGTTTGTAGAACGACTTAAAACGGGGCAAAATGCGTAACGGAATGAGAATATTGGACTACTCGACATGTAATAAGATGCAGCGGCGAGGGGTCCAGTATTTATGCACGCCAGTGAGCAGAGAGTTGGCCTGGTGAGAGTTGGCCTGAACTTTGCCGCGCCCTTCCATTACCAGGCGAAGTCAACTCATTGTAACCACGCCGTGTCCGAAACTTTCTGTAGTTCCAGAGGCGACAGTCAGGCGAGGCAGGTCTCTGGAGGGTAGGCAGGCGAGGGCTGTAAACCAAGACTCGTGATGCAGGGAGAGTGGCGGCCCTGAGCACTAGTGTCTTCATGGGACTCGTCTCCGCCTGCTACACCTGCTCGGCCTTCCCTCCGTGCATGCTGGCTATTATGTCATTTTTTCCCTGCTGATGAAGACTCGACGAGCAAGCAGGCCGACATTATGAGTTGCGCAGCGGGTGGTTATATTTTATGGTTTCTTTTTCTCGTATTTCAACTTGAAAGGTAGTAGTAGTAGTAGTAGTAGTAGTAGTAGTAGTAATGACAAAAGTAATAATAGCAATAATAACAATAACTAAAATATTACACCCCTGAAGCAAACAGCGTCTCATTGCCTGAGTGCACAAGAGAGCCTTTACAGAGCAGTAACTTGAACCGGGCACCGCACTTCTCACCCTTCCAGCTTCACCCTGCTCCTCCCCCACCCACTCCCCTGCCCTCTCCCTTCGCTCCCTACCCGGCGCTACTAAATATTAACACCCCTCACGCGGTGCTTCACAATCCTCCCCAACCACAACAACCTCCCTGCCTCTCCCTCCATCCCACTGCAAACACACCCTCACACGCCTCTGGCAATTCACGACCCTCTTTGCCTCCACATCCTTTCTTAAATGTTTTTCTTGGTATCACTACAATTATAATATCGGCAAATGAGATGTACGATACAGTTTCCACTCTCCCACGGACTGCGTCTTAGGTTCCCGTCTCAGCGCCGCCGTGGTTGTCTCATGTTACGTCTTCACCGCGCGCCGGATGGAAGGAAGCCGCGCTGGTCCCTTGTGGGAAGCCTGACCGTGACGCCTCATTTGTACACCCATTATTCCTGCCTCCGCAACGGGGCAGGAGGGGAGTCCGCTCTCTCGTATCCATTTCCAATGTGTTCCTCGGCCGGCATTTACTTGCTGGAGCCTCACAAATGGTCTCGTGCACCACCGACGCCACAATGTTGCTTGGCGGAGATGGTCAGCCAAACTTCGTCTTCTTCCGACCCTTTAGTGTCTATCGGCCAGCCGCCCGTGCCGTTACGTGAGTCACCGCCACGCGACACACCTCACAAGTCCCCGCCACACACGCTGCGCCAGGGGAAGGCTTCACTAATGGGGTCACTGGCAGAGCAGGGCTCAGAGGACACGTAGGATGATGGGTTCGCAGAGGTGAATTTTCTTTTACTTGACTCACTTTTATCATTTAGTTTTCTTCCTTAGAAATTCAATAATGAGGCCCGACCTTTCTCTAAAGCTTACACTACCGTGGCAGAGGACTGAGGACATGAAAAGAGAGAGCTCCTTCATGCGTCTCAGCTGGAAGGCTGGCTAAATCCCAATTAAATGAGCATTACGGTGTTCATTAGGAGGCACTAGTCCGGGCTGACATTCCCCGGAAAGTAATATTTAAGTTTCATTAAAGCATAATGCTTCGTGCCTGACGCAGCGCCTCGGGATAACAAGTAACCAATCAGCAGATGCGGTGGAAAAATAAAATAGAAAAATAAGAGAGATCACAGGAAACTATTATGAGAAGAGGGTGTTCATCTAGATTTAATTATATGTCCAATATGGGAAAGGAATATTAGCATTGACAACTCCCGCCAATAAATAAATGAAAATTACGAGCGTGCCTGTTGCTGTGGAAAGGTTATGCATGCAGGGAGGTGACGAAGCGTGAGTGGGGGGTGAGTGACAAGGTGTGATGGTGGCGCGGTGATCTGACTGACAGCGTGATCGTGGTGTGTCTTTTGCCAAGTTGAGGAGAGCGTGTGAAAAGAAAAAGAACGCGTGAAAAAGCGTTTAAAAAAGAAACTCTGAGAAGGGAATAGGAGACACTTTTGAAATTACTACAAGAAATCCTGCAACTGCAAATACAACAACTGTTACTACTTCAACAACTACTACTACTACCACTACTATATACTACTACTACTACTACTACTACTACTACTATAATTATCATGTCAGTATATTAATTTTCGATAAGGAAACCAATTTTATCATTATAGAAATTATCATCAATTTAATGAAATGAGCGTGACCAGAAAACCAATATTCCCATCTAAAACAGCCTCGCCAGCACCCCCCCCCCCCCCGCGCCCCACTCAAGCCCGCCCCGCCCTGCATTACCCCGCCTGACTGCGCCCAAGCCCGGTGAGCAAACAAGTAATATCAGGGGCAACATTTGGTGATTTATCGGGGCGGCGCGGCGGGTTGTTGTGGCAGACGCAAATATATCCCAGGGCAGGCGAGTCGGGCAGCCTCCTTGAACCTCCTGATGACGTGCTCTGCCCCGCCAGCGCCACCTGCCTCCTCTCTTCCACGTTGTCTCTATAGATTACACCAAGAAGAATTTTGGACTCAGACGGTTGTGTTTGCCTATTGCCTGGGTAGTCCGCGTGTTTGTTACCTGTTTTAATCTTGTTTGTGACTCTTAAGGCTCGGAAGGGTTTCTGTGAGGAATAGAAAAAGATACCCAATACTAAATATGTTTCGTCTTCAGGTGACAAACAGAACAAAAGGGTAGCTTGAAGGGTTCCCTGAGCTGAGATCCGGAGTGAGAAAAAAAAGCTAGACTCATTAATTGATCACTTTATCATCTTCATCAACCGTGCAAAAATCATACAAGTCACAGGTAGTATTTCTTAGACGCCATGTAAACACCCGAATCGTTACCACACACACACACACACACACACACACACACACACACACACACACACACAGGCACCCATAAAATAATCTGTTAATATGTGAGGCATGAATCTGTGAGGTATTTAATATGTACGGAAATATGCGGCGTGTTAAAGCGAAAACTTCAGAAATTTTAATACTATAACAATGAAATTAGAAGAAAAAATAACTCGGGCAATTTTAAATATACAGCCTCCCGATAAAGGATGAACCAGCCCCGAAGAATGAACATGAACAAGTGAAAGAGTAAATGGTCTAGGATATAGTGTATTTCTCAGCAGTATAATGACTTAGATTTTAATTGCCGTTGTCAGCTGAAAAGGAAAGGGAGTTTGAGGCGTAGATAAGTGTGCGTGTGTGTGTGTGTGTGTGTGTGTGTGTGTGTGTGTGTGTGTGTGTGTGTGTGTGTGTTCATAAGCAGATTGAGAGCGAGAAAGTGAGAGATTAAGTGTGCGTGTGTGTATATATATGTGTGTATGTGTGTCTATGTGTCTGTGTTCATAAGCAGATCGAGAGCGAGAGTGTGAGAGAGACACACCCTGAAAGAAACATAGAGACTGACGGGGGGGGGAAGAGAGAGAGAGAGAGAGAGAGAGAGAGAGAGAGAGAGAGAGAGAGAGAGAGAGAGAGAGAGAGAGAGAGAGAGAGAGAGAGAGAGAGAGAGAGAGAGAGAGAGAGAGAGAGAGAGAGAGAGAGAGAGAGAGAGAGAGAGAGAGAGAGAGAGAGAGAGAGAGGAGGAGGAGGAGAACGAGGGAGAGGAATAAAGGAAGGCGGAAGGAGGCGGGTGAATAAAACAAGACTCACGCGAGGAGGAGGCAGAGTATGAATAAAAATGAAAAAAAAAAAAGGAAAACTATAAAATGCAGGCGGCTGTACTTCTCCACACAAAGCACCGGCGTTTGGAGCCTCAGGAGGAGGAGGAGGAGGGGGAGAAGGAAGAGGGAGAAGAAAGGAAAAAATGCAAATATATGGAGGAGGAGGAGGAGGAGGAGGAGGGGAGAAGGAAGAAGGAGAAGAAAGAGAAAAATGCAAATATATGGAGGAGGAGGAGGAGGAGGAGGAGGAGGAGGGGAGAAGGAAGAAGGAGAAGAAAGGGAAAAATGCAAATATATGGAGGAGGAGGAGGAGGAGAAGGGGGAGAAGGAAGAAGAAGGGAAAAATGCAAATATATGGAGGAGGAGGAGGAGGAAGAAAAGGAGAAAATGCAAATATATGGAATGGCGGACAAGGCTCCCACTCAATAAAAAATAAAAATAAAAACTTCCACCACGAAACTGATAAAATAACATGGATGATAAATTTAGATGCTGTAAAAAATAGAGCATAAAAATATAATAAATGTTGTATATGAAATTATTTGCTTGCTCTTTTCTCTTTCTTTTTTTCTGTCTTTCTTTCTCTCTCTCGTTCTCTCTCTCTCTCTCTCTCTCTCTCTCTCTCTCTCTCTCTCTCTCTCTCTCTCTCTCTCTCTCTTTTAGCATCGTCTGTGTGTTGTGTAGAAAGGAGTGTTTGCGAGCAGGTCTGAGTCTGAAGAAGGAATAAGAGAGGGAGAGGGAGATTGAGAGGGAGAGAAATGAGAGGGTAAGGAAGAGGGAGAGGAGGGGAAACGAGAGAGGGAAGCGGAGGAAGGCGAAGGAGAGGGAGAGGGAGGGAAACGAGAGGGAGAAAGAGAGAGAGAGAGAGAGAGAGAGAGAGAGAGAGAGAGAGAGAGAGAGAGAGAGAGAGAGAGAGAGAGAGAGAGAGAGAGAGAGAGAGAGAGAGAGAGAGAGAGGAGGAGGAGAGATAGAGAGAGAGAGAGAGAGAGAGAGAGAGAGAGAGAGAGAGGAGAGAGAGAAGAGAGAGAGAGAGAGAGAGAGGAGAGAGAGAGAGAGAGAGAGAGAGAGAGAGAGAGAGAGAGATAGAGAGAGAGCGAGAGAGAGAGAGAGAGAGAGAGAAGAGAGGAGGAGGGACAGAGAGGAAGGGAGGCGGAGGGGAAAGGAGAGGAGGAGGGAGGGAGGAGGAGGAGGGACACGAGAGGAAGAGGAAGCGGAGGAGGCAGGAGGAGGAGGGACACGAGAGGAAGAGGGAAGCGGAGGAAGGCGAAGGAGGAGGAGGGACACGAGAGGAAGAGGGAAGCGGAGGAAGGCGAAGGAGGAGGAGGGACACGAGAGGAAGAGGGAAGCGGAGGAAGGCGAAGGAGGAGGAGGGACACGAGAGGAAGAGGGAAGCGGAGGAAGGCGAAGGAGGAGGAGGGACACGAGAGGAAGGCGAAGGAGGAGGAGGGACACGAGAGGGAGAGGGAAGCGGAGGAAGGCGAAGGAGGAGGAGGGACACGAGAGGAAGAGGGAAGCGGAGGAAGGCGAAGGAGGAGGAGGGACACGAGAGGAAGAGGGAAGCGGAGGAGGGCGAAGGAGCGGGAGGACGAGGCAAAAAGGAGGACTGTCTTTGGCCTGTGTCGGATTAAGTCTTCGCCTTGACGCATCCTTGAAAAAGCTCCTGTGACATTTTCCTGGAGTAAGCGTCTCTCTCGAGGGGCTATGGCTTGTTTCCTGCTGCTGACGCTCCTTACTGCCGCTTTATATTGGTATTTTTCCTTCCTCTAAGCTAAAGATGTGTTTCCTTTGAGCTTTAAGGATGTCGAAGTTCCCAGAGTGTTAGGTTTTGTTCACGACACTACGGCTCGTATACAAGACATTTCGCCGCCCAAGAACACATATTTGACAAGGCTTTCCTAGGCGTTGTGGGCATGTCCAGGAGTAATTTCTTGGCCCTGGTGGTAGTGTGACCCTTCTTCTGTACCATGAACCTGAAGAAAGAGTCATTAGAACCCGACTGACCCCCCCTTTGACCTTTAGAAATAGCTGATGTGAGAACTGAAGGTGTCTTATAATATCAACCGTAATCTATTGCTTGTTTTGATGTACGTTCACCTCCTGTGGTTGGGCCTACACGTCATTTTCTTCCCCAAATTTTCTTCTAATGGATTTTCATGAATATCTCTCTCTTTCTCTTTCTCCCTCTCCCTCTCTCTCTCTCTCTCTCTCTCTCTCTCTCTCTCTCTCTCTCTCTCTCTCTCTCTCTCTCCAAGCACTCACACATTTTATCTCTGCCTCTAGCCACCTCCTGTTCATACATATTTTATTTTTTATAGTTATATGTATCTTTCAATATTCATACACTGCGTACACTTTTTTGCTCCTTACTGCTTCTCCTTACTCCTTCAACGCACTATTTCTTCACTCAGTTCTCCTTCAAGAGGCGGTCCACAGATGCAAGGTTTCTTCAGAGGCTAAAACCTCAGCTTCTCCCGCGGCACATAAACACACATTACCGCAGCTCTCGCTCTCCCTCGCCCTCAGGTAGACAGGGAAGCGAGGCACAGTTCATTAGGCGTCTCCTCTCCCGCCTGCCCTTCAAGTCTATCTAGCATACCCGAACGGGCTGCTGAGGCTTTCCCGGTAATCAGGCGTGAGGCAGACCCAGGAACCGTGATGCACCTCGGGCTGCAGAGGCTATTTTGCCGAGAAAGAAAGATTGAGGGCACGCGGTATTTCATTTCGGCGTGGCTGTCAGAAGCGAGAGTGAGAGACGGACGGTTTCTGGGTTCCTTGGCCTCTTTTTCAGGAGAGGAATGTGCGAGGGTTGTGCTGATATCTAAAGAGTACGGGACCTGCTTCATGGTGTGTGTATAGACGAAAAATCAACTGCACGTGAAACTGAAAACGTCAAGCAGGTATAAATCGAACAAGGACAAGTGACGTGCGTTTTAGAAGTGTTCAGACTTATAAGACGATGCAAAGTACTCGCTTGGCCATGGAAGAACACTAAAAGCATGTCATATATTAAAACACCATTGACTAGAGAAAAAAACTGCGACTATAACATTAACATAAAGACAATATACCTCAGATAACGTTGTGTGGGAGAACGAAGAGGAAAACGAACGGTGAAAAATGGTATGAAGATCGGAAGCAAAAAATAAATAAATAAATAAATAAATAAATAAATAAAAAAAGGGCCGCTGGAGGGGTGCCGTGTACAAGGCTGACAGGGAGTGAGTGACGGAAGGATGGGAGCGTAATCTACCTGGACGAGGGATGAGGGAGGCAGGAAAGGCCGAGGGGTGAGAGGCAGGGAAAGAGGAGGGGAGCTTGGCGGAGGCAGATTGAAGGGGAATGAAGGGTTGGGGTGGAGTGAAAGGAGGATGAAGGGCGGGGAGGCAGGAAAGGCTGAGGGGAGAGAAGCAGGAGAGGAGGAGGGGAGCTTGGCGGAGGCAGAATGAAGGGGAATGAAGGGTTGGGGTGGAGTGAAAGGAGGAAGGGCGGGGGAGGCAGGAAAGGCTGAGGGGAGAGATGCAGGAGAGGAGGAGGGGAGCTTGGCGGAGGCAGAATGAGGAGGTATCAAGAGTTGGGGAGGAATGAAAAGGAGGATGCTGGGCGGGGGGGGACACTTTTGGCGAGGGAATGTTTGGACTCCGACACACTTGCGCTTCGGCCCCTGACAGCCTCTCATCCGGGATCAAGGCCCTCAGAGGCGGGGCTTTACGTCATCAGAAACCCTGGGGTGCATGACAGCCCCGAGTGTAAACAACAGGGAGGAGGGAAGACGGCTTCGGCATCGTGAATATTTCGGTGAATATTTTCGGCGATATTTTTCCTCACGCCAGGGACGATGCAAGTCTGCGTTTCTGGAATACATCGACTTTCAGGATGTGAATGTAAAACCCGGACAGTATTTCTCTAAGGTAAAAAGGAACATCCGGCCAGTGCCAGTCTACAGAGGCAGGCGTTAGTAAGGGTAAAGACGAGGCGGCTGAGCTTTGAACACAGAGATGAAACACCCGACGCGTCTAATGCTTGGAATGATGAAGGAGTAAATGAATATATGAATGAAAATAGCATGCATACACATATATTCTACAAGGGGGTTACTGTGTTATATAATTCATGTAAGCGAACTGAAGCTGTGAGAGAGAGTGGGAAAGTGAGGGGACGATGAAGGAATATATATGGCAGAATTACAAACAGCTCCATTACCTCCCCTCCACACCCCCTTCATTTAATCATAACAAAGAAAGAGAAGTAACTGGACGCCCTAATGAGTCTTGGTGCACTCCAGAAGGGATGGAGGGAAGGAGGGTAGGGGGGCAAAGAGGCAGGAGAGCGCAAACCCAAGATGCACTTATTTTAGGAGCAGCGAGTAGGGGGCTTTTTTAATATTGTTTCCTTTTTGTGTGCCCTTGAGCTATCTCCTTTGTTGTAATAAAAAAAATAAAAAAACCCTACCCAGACCATCACTCCCTGCTGGTCTGGTAGTAAATCCTCGGCGAGAAAAACGAGGTAATATTCTTCTTGACAGACAGCGAGGGAAGGCCGAGGATGCAGGTCACTGTCCGGAGTATTGGACATGAAGCGGCGGCCTTATGGCGGAATCACTCCCGCGACATGAGAGCAAGTTCCAGCATCTCCAAGCACAGCGTCGTAAAGCAGCCCGCGCGTCCTGCCCTCCCTGCTCTCATTACCGCTGCGTCTGGCGTGGAGGTGTCTGCCGCGCCATCCACCTTGCGTTCAGAGGAGAGGGCCGGAGGTAGCTGATTATGGTCCATGGCACGTGATATGTTTGCCCGGGGCGCTAATGCCACTGCTGTCTTTACCCTCGTTGTCACTGCGCCCTCTGATGACTGCGAGTGGTGAACCTGAAGCCATATCACGACAGGGAAAATACTAGCTGGAAAACGATGCCCAGGGACTTATGTTTTCCTATTTTTGCAGATTTATAAAGAGGCTTAAGGATTTATGATATTCTGCATGGAATTGAGGGAACGCAAAGGGATGTGTCCTGATATGAAAATAGTGTGAGCAAACCTGATGAATATGTGCATAAATTGAATTAAAACTAGTGCCCTGTGTCCTGTCGTGTGTGTGTGTGTGTGTGTGTGTGTGTGTGTGTGTGTGTGTGTGTGTGTGTGTGTGTGTGTGTGCGTGTGTGTGATGTAAGGGAGGCGGATGTTTTCTTCGACAGTCTTCTTAACATCACCTTTCATCTTCCCTCCTGTGTCTCCTCTCTTCCTTCCCTCTCCTCCCGCTTACCCCCATTCCTCCTCCTCCTCCTCCTCCTCCTTGTCCTCACTCTCCATCTCACTTCCAATCTTTTCCCTTTCCTTTCCTTTCATTTTTACCCCCTACCCCTTTTCGCCCCCCTCCTTCCCTTCCCTCATACCGCCATGCATTCTTCATTTTCTCTTTGTGACTTTTGTGGTTTATGTCTTCGCGCTGAGAGCTCGTCAAGGATAAGAAGGAGGCCATGGAGGGATAGGAAGGATGCTGGGAGGGAGGGGAGATGACACAGGCTTTATATACTTCCTCTCAAAGACCTTTTTTTATGTCTCTCTCTCTCTCTCTCTCTCTCTCTCTCTCTCTCTCTCTCTCTCTCAAAACAGATATAAATAGTCTTTTAAATACAAGATATACTCTGTTTTTCCAAGCCTTCTCTCACCAACACCGTCACCAGAACAACCACTATACCACGCGCAATAGAGACACTCCCGCCTCCTCCACGCCCTCTCCACAGCCTTATTGCACCTTCAGCCTTCCACCTACAGCCATTCTCGCGTCTCTAATGACAGTGGAAGGAGGACACCCCGCTAACATACCCGCTCCTGCGCCATTCAAGCATACAAGTCAGGGCGAGTTATGCTGGTGCCGGAGTGAATCAATGAAGAAAAGAAGCTTGCCAAATAATATTCCTTCCTTATGATTTAGTAAAGAAAACTCATAAAATACAACTCGATTTCTCTACTCATACCAACTTTACTCTCTCGCCCTTCCTCTTTCTGGGCATCCCTTGCACACGCTCTACAAACTCTCATTTTTGGATTCATTTATTCCGTTATATAAGTACTAGGCCGGAGTTTTATAAGCCCGTGAAATTGCTCTCCGGTGCTCATCTCAGGTTCTGTTGCCCTGTATTAAGACAAAACCTTCCGCCTTGGTAAAATGTTTAATATCTTTACCTCCCCGCTGCCCCTTCCTCTTCCTTGCCTCATGCATCTCGCTCGTTGCCTCTTAACCTCTTGTTCAGCATCTTCCTTCTCCTCCTCCTCATCCATTTCTTATTCATAGTTATTTTATTTACTCTTTCCCTTTGCGTTTCTCCTTCAAATTCTTACTTTCTATTTCTTCTTCTTCCTTTTCTTCTTCATCTTCATCTTCATCTTTTTTTTTCTTTTTCTTCTTCTTTTTCTTCTTCTTTTTCTTCTTCTTCCTCCTCCTCCTCGTCTCTCCTTTCTCTCTCTCTTTTCCTCATTTTTCCTTCATTCCATCAACGTTTCCCACATTTTTATCATGCTTACTCCTCTCATTCTCCTCCATTCTCCATTTTCTTCCTCCTATCTTCCTCCTGTGTTTACGATCCCCTCTTCCTTTCTCTCCGACCTCTCTTTACTGCTCCTTCCTCGCCCTTCCTTTCTCCGTTCCCTCATGAAGAAAATTAATGGGCAATATTCTTCCGCCTCTCACCTCCTTAGCCGCACACCTGACCGCTGATGCCTCGTCGTGCGTTACATCTTCGCCGCCTCGTAATCTCGCTCAAAGGTAGTCAAAGGAGAGGTTTTCAGGCCTCATCCCGACGGCTTTCAGGAGTGTGGTGATACCCGACCGTCTGTCTGTTTGTCTGCCTACATGGTGATACTGCCAAACTCTAACTGAAATTTTCTCGCTGTTTACCTTTCTGTCTCTCTATGCATTTTCCACCATCGTTGTAAAAGGTTCAACTACGTCTGCCTCACGAGTGCCTATGTGACTCCTGAAACCTTAGCCGAGTATCTCCCCATCACGACGTTTCTTTTCTTCTATGAAACATACATTTACAGAAGAGAAAGATAAAGGGAAGAGCGACGAAGATAGTTAGTAAAAGGCGAAGCGCGTTGTGTGTGTGGGAGGAACCCTTCACCGTGTATAAAATGCTTAATTGGAGGAGGGAAGAAAAATGCGAAGGGGAAACTTGAAGGCGACTACGGACGGAGCGAGAAATGAGGGAGAAAGGAGCAGTGTGAAGACGGAGGAAAAAACGAGAAGAATAGAAGATTAAACTTACAGAGAAGGAAACAAAGAATATCAAAGAAAAAGAGTAACAGAGAGAGGGAACAGGAGAATTATTGAGAGAGAGAGAGAGAGAGAGAGAGAGAGAGAGAGAGAGAGAGAGAGAGAGAGAGAGAGAGAGAGAGAGAGAGAGAGAGAGAGAGAGAGAGAGAGAGAGAGAGAGAGAGAGAGAATAGAGAAAAAAACAGAGAAAACGGAGAGAAAACAGAGTAAACAGAGAGAAGACAGAAAGAAGACAGACAGACAAAGACACAGACGAAGCGAATGTCTCTCCACACGCTAAAGACAGGTAATTGCGGTGTTACCTGGCCCCAGGGCACCTCGGAACGTGAATGGAGCATCGAGGCAACACCTTTAAGAGGGTAAGACTCGAGTTTCGGCCATTTAGCGACAACGGGCAGGGGGTCTGAGTGCAGCCGCTGTTTCGGGAAGAGGCAGTTCGTATATCGGTCAAGACAGTTAACGTCGAAAGCTGGATACGATGAGAAGGTTATATTGGATGCTTTGAAAATGAAAAAAAAAACACTCGTATGAAATGGAACGGAAGAAAGCTGGGTCGTGGTATTGTGATCTTTCTCTATGTGGCGATGGGACTGCTAATGATGATGACGTTGATGATGCTAATGTTGAAGGCCTCAGAGGAAAACACACACACACACACACACACACACACACACACACACACACACACACACACACACACAGTTAGTTAGTTAATTTATTGTCAAACTTACAAAAGTATTATAATTCATAAACAATGTACATCAAATTATAAAAGTTTGTCCATTCTCAGTTTGTAAATTTCGCGGGTGTCTGTCTATCCACCACCATTTCACGGCTGTCTGTCTATCCACCACCATTTCACGGCTGTCTGTCTATCCATCATCATTTTATCCATTAAGATAATCAGTCAAACATTAAAAAGTACAAGAAATAAAACACAAAGCACAAAAGATTCAGAAAGTAAAAGAAAAAAAACTTAAAACCCTTAACAACTCTTAATTGCACTTAACCTTTCAAACATAAAGATACTAGACG
This sequence comes from Eriocheir sinensis, assembly GCF_024679095.1. Lineage (NCBI taxonomy): Eukaryota > Metazoa > Arthropoda > Malacostraca > Decapoda > Varunidae > Eriocheir > Eriocheir sinensis. Next base: position 8,628,800 of record NC_066542.1, on the reverse strand, counting down.
TTATAAAGTAAAGTTCCTAGCAGCGCCACAGAAAAATTCTTGGCTGTTTTCGGCATCTTAATATAACAACCATGAAGACAACGATGACAGTAAAGACAAAGCGAACAAGAACACAACCAACACAACCCCGGAGTGACACACGCCCACACCCACGCCCTTGGAAATGAGGATCGTCAGTCACAGGCCCGCACCCAAACCCAAACCTCCGCGGTGTTAGCTGGCGAGTCACATTAACGATTGGGCTCCAGGCGGGTCAGAACGCTAGGAGCCCACGGAGTGACCCGCGCTACACACACTCGATACAACTCAATTGGGACAGGAACGCGCCGACTAAATAGCGAGGCCTTCAGCGCGTGTGTTGCCGGTGCTGGTTTTGATGGATGCAGGGAGGGAGAGTGGGCGGGAGAGTATGTGTGAGCGAGGGAGAGAGTGAGGGAGGAAATGAGTGAGTGAGGGAGAGTGAGGGAGAGAGTGAGGGAGGGAATGAGTGAGTGAGGGAGAGAGAGTGAGGGAGAGAGGGAGGGAGGGAAGGAATGAGGGAGGGAATGAGTGAGTGAGGGAGAGAGAGTGAGGGAGAGAGTGAGGGAGGGAATGAGTGAGTGAGGGAGAGAGAGTGAGGGAGAGAGGGAGGGAGGGAAGGAATGAGGGAGGGAATGAGTGAGTGAGTGAGTGAGGTAGAGAGTGAGGGAGGGAGAGAGTGAGGGAGGGAATGAGTGAGTGAGGGAGAGAGTGAGTGAGGGAATGCGAGAGTGAGGGAGAGCGGGAGGGAGAGAGAGGAAGAGCGGAAAGGAGGGAGGGAATATATGCAGAGGACAGGAGGCAGAGGACGAAGATGCGAGATGTGATACGATATAGATTTGTAACATACACACACATGCAAACGAAACTATAAAGAAACATACACGAAAGGAAAAAAAAGTAATACCCACTCACTCAAAAAGAAATATGTGTATAAATGTCATAAATTTAAGAAACTCTGCGGATAAGATTTAGCAGTACGACATGAAAGGCGATTAAAAACTATATACGTTCACTGCAGGAGAGAACTGAATAAATATGATAGGAGAGCTTAAAACATGCAGACCCACGAGAAGATAAAAAACGTTCAGGGAAAAGGAATGAAAAAAAAAAAATAGAGGACATGGAAAATGAAATAGTAGAATCTGGCGCGAGACTGACTAAGAATTTTGCAGGAGGTGGAATCAAGGAGGAGGAAGGAACGAGGAAGGATAAAAAGAGGAAGGAGGAGGAAGGAATGAGGGAGGAAGGAAAGAGAGGAAGGAGGAGGAAGGAACGAGGAAGGATGGAAAGAGGAAGGAGGAGGAAGGAATGAGGGAGGAAGAAAAGAGAGGAAGGAGGAGGAAGGAACGAGGGAGGAAGGAAAGAGAGGAAAGTGATTTAAAATAGGAAAATGAAAGAGGCAAAGGAAGATCAAAACAAAGGTGAGAAGAGGCGAGGGGAAAAGAGCAGCACGGTGGAGGATGGAAGTGAAGAATTGCAAGGAAAGTAAGAGAAGGAGAAAATAAAAATGAAAAGGAAAGTGACGAAGAGGAAAATAAGGCAAGGATATAAACAGGGACGAGGATAAAACAACAACAACAACAAAAATTAATCACTGTCACTGAAAATTAAACCCAAAATAATCGTTACCATTATTAAAAAAATACATATGAACGAACACAATCATGACCGTCAACACAGAGGGAACATTGGAAAAGCAAACAATGAAAAAAAAAGTTAGATTCAAAAAGGCAATTAGTGCGGGGCAGGCAAACAATAACCCTATAATCCATTAGGCAAATATTGAATAAAATATATGACGTTAGATGAATTTACAGCCCGAATACAGCATGTGTCATTAGTTTGGTAGGCGGTGGGTTAGAGGTCACCGTCCCGCCCGCCGCTACAAGATGGGATTTTCAGTCACCGCCGAGTGGCCTAAGACGACCCAAACGCCTATAAAAGAGAGGATCAAAGACGAACTACGGGGGTTCAGCATGAGCCAAGTAAGATTGCGCCACTATAAACACTTGCCTACGCCATAATAGACTGGGGCAGACAAACCTACAGCCGCCATATGCTGAACGTAAAATAAAAATAAAAATATGATCAGACGCTATTTCTTTTTTTTTTTTTACAACAAAGGAGACAGTTCAAGGGCACAAAAAAAGGAAACAAAAGAAGAAGAATGAGAAACAAGGTGAGGGCCCTTTCACTTTACTGCCGCTTACGACCCATCACTTGATTGTTTGCTATTTATAAACCTGTTCCAAGGGCGAAGTCTTGCTGGAGACCACAAAATGCGCAAAGAGAAAAAACAACAAAGCGAAAGAAAGAGTGCGTGTGCATGTTTGTGTTTGAGTGTGCTGGTGTGCGAAAGAAAAGCGGTGGTGCTTGAATGAGGGGAACTGGAGAGCGGAGTGGAGAAAGAAGGGAAGTAGATATCGGTTATGGGGAGGAGAAAATGGGAAGCGGATGTAGGTACGAGAGACAGTAGCGCGTGACGGAGAAAACGGGTTACTGGCGAGGGACGGACGGAGAAAACGGAGCGTGGGAGGCAAACACCAAAGAAAATGGGAAAGTGTTGCCACTCTATGAAATATAAATAAGTTAACAGACACAAGAGAGAGAGAGAGAGAGAGAGAGAGAGAGAGAGAGAGAGAGAGAGAGAGAGAGAGAGAGAGAGAGAGAGAGATTTGGTATAAAAAAACGAAAAACGTGAGCGTGTAAAACAATATGATGAAGAGCGTAAAGATTAATATTTATACGTGAAAATAAAAAAATAAAAATAAAAAATGAGCTTTGTAGAGAACCGAAAAGAACAAGTGAAAAAAAATGTAAAACGTTTTTGTGGTCGTGTTCAGAAAAGTGGTTCCTAAAGTAATAACAAACGTGCGAGAAAATGGCAAACTGAAAATGGAGTCTTTGTAGCGGCTCCAGAACACTTACTTTAAAACTTTGAAAGAAAATGAAAACAAGGTGCTAACTAAAAAAAATTGAACTCGGAAAAAGACAAAAATGAACACTGAGAAAATATATAAGTCGGTATTATAAGACACCTTCGCTTCTCACATCAGCTATTTCTAAAGGTCAAAGAAGGGGTCAGTCGGGTTTTAATGGCGGTTTCTTCAGGTTCACGGTACAGAAGAAGGGTCAAACTACCACCAGGGTCATAAAACTACTCCTGGAAATTCCCCAAGTTCCTACGAAAGACATGTCAAATAGGTGTTCTTGGGCCACGAAATGTCTTATAATACGACCCATAGTCACTGGAAACTGGAGAGTGAAAAAGGGCATGAAAAAAACTCATTTATGCCTCTTGAAAAATTCCTCCCCTTTCCAAGCGGAGCCGAGACAAGTCAGCAGCATCGGGAGCGGCGGGTCCGAGGCGTCGCTTGTTGGTGCCGAGAACGGGTCTCAGGTCATCTCGATCCTATTTGGTCTGGTTTCCGTGCAAGTTTCGTGAGTCTTGTAATTACCCTCCAGTAAATGAGTTGTGTATATTTTTTTTCAGCATTAATAGGAAACGACTAAACACACGAAATCAGTACTTATGTATATGATAATCAGGTAAAAAAAAATCTCTTCAGCAATCGTGTCTCACTTTACATATTTAAGAGCACCTCCACGCACAAGAATGAGAAGAAATATACACACAGTCATGCAAAAGGATAAACACACACACACACACACACACACACACACACACATAATACTAAAGTTGCACTACTGGTTAGGAGCTGCTGAGAGACTGGACGCAAACACAAAATTCAAGGCAGACGAGACGGCGGCGCTCACGAGGCAACGAATGAGGCTACACGGACGGACATTGCCTTGTTGAATTAAGGAGGCTGGAGGAAGGTGAGCGTGTGCGTGTGCGTGTGCGTGTGTGTGTGTGTGTGTGTGTGTGTGTGTGTGTGTGTGTGTGTGAGGTTTATTCATTCTCGTAAACACATATATTCCACTTTCCCATATACGTATTTTAAATTATTACATCCTGCAATGAACGCACTCCCTCGGGCTTCAACATCGTTTACCTTCTCGCAAAGTAATGTATTTCGTAAGATCTGATCAATAGTCACACTCCTGCACACGGACGTCTCCCATTTCCCTGCTAAAAACGTACAATAAATCAACAAAAATGATTTCTACCCAGCAGACACTGTAAATCACTCGAATTCTCATCAAATTCTATCTATATTGTGCGAAATCTAATGAAGGGTATATATTTGTACTTTAATACCTCGCCTCTTAACTGAAAAGGGTATTTGTGAGGTTAAGGGTATTTTAACTAGAAATTATACCTTAGTTCCCGACATATACCCTTTTCATACCCTCCAATTTTTACAGTGCAGTGTTTTCGTTACCCAATATTTACGGGATACCCCAAAATAGCAAACTTAACTAAAATGATCACCCGGACTCGTATGTTCTATAGACGGTATTTTCTCTCCAAACACACCACCATTTCCTTCTTATTTATGTGGTGACTCTTCAAGCTGGCGCGTCGAGGCGATGGAGCTGTCCAGACACGACATGACGGAAAAGGAATTCCTGCTGAGGTGTTCCCTGAGCCGGGCCGTGGAGGGACCAGAGTGTGTGTGTGTGTGTGTGTGTGTGTGTGTGTGTGTGTGTGTGTGTGTGTGTGTGTCGCAAGGGGTGACTACGCTGTCAGGGTCGCCAGGGTCGCAGGTTGTTAGGTTAGGTTCCTCTCGTTCACCTCCATTCTTATTCTCAAACACATTTTCTAAGAATTTTTGCATATTCGCTTCTCGTAAAGTCCCGGTAAGAAACGCCATCGTGGAACACACACACACACACACACGCACACACACACACACACACACACACACACACACACACACACACACACACACACACACACACACACACACATATACAAGTAAATAAATCCTCAAGGTTTAACCCTCCTCTCCGTCCATCTGAGTCCTGGGACACGGAGAGGAAAAGTGCCTCGGGCAAAGAAAAAAAATTCTAGGCGAAAAAAAGTGAGGGCGGGAAACCTTGGCGTAATCCAGGGGGAAACGCGGTAGAGAGAGAGCTTAGTCTCCGGGCGTGAAGCGGCGACGAGTGACGAGGGGTTTCAGGAGGAGTTAAATGACATGATTTGGCGAGAAAAATAAATCCTGGGAAAACGAATGAGATTTTCACGTTACAAAAATACGTAAGAAAAAGCTTATTTGCTCTCATGGTCTTTAACCTCGAGCATTTAAGACTTTGGAAATTAGGATTATGAATTGTCACATGTTTATTTATACTTTACCAACAGTTTTTTCAGTATTTTAAATGTTTAATCGCGCGCACACACACACACACACACACACACACACACACACACACACACACACACACACACACACACACACACACACACACACACACACACACACTCGAGACTTCACGCTGAACACCCCTGCAGATGCAAAAGTTTCCCTCCCTGCCAAACGCTTCCTGGCTGACACGCGACGCATAAGCTAGAGCGAGTATTAGATTCGAGCCGTCCTGACTCTCGGGTAGGAAAAAAGAACCCATGAACTTTTCCAGGTGAGCAATTTCCCCGCCACTGACCCCTCGAGATGATCCTTAGCGCTCAGCATCCCCGCTAAATTTTCCTCCTTCCATCGACCTACAGTTCCCTTCGTCCCTTCCTTCCCTCTCTGACATATGATTCATCGTTTCCTTCTTTCACTCACTTCTTCATCACGTTTTCCTCGTCTCTAACGTTACCTTGTCCTCCTTCTCTTCTTATTCGTCCTGGCTCTTTTTTTGTCCTGTTTTAATATATTCGTCTCCGTGATTACATTTTCCTCTTCCTCCTCTTTCCTACCTTTCCATTGTTCTCCTTCCTCGTCCCCGGTTATTTCTTCCTCTTCTCTGTCTTTCCCTTTTTCTTGTTTTTCATCCTCCTTGACTTTCCTTGCACTGTTTTTCTATTTCTTTCTTCATTGTCGCTGTTTTGTCTTTTCCTCCTCCTCGCCTGCTTTCTTCCTTTCGTGATCTTTCTTCTAATTCTGCCCTGTTGTTCCTCCTCTTCCTCCCATCACTCCTCGTTACCCACATTTCCTGTACCTTCCTCTCCTTTGATGGTTTCTTTCTCTTTTATCTATCTTTCTTCTGGTCTTTTTCCCTCATTTTTCCTGATGTTTTCGTGCCCTTGTTTCCTCCATCTCCTTCCTGGTCGTCATTTTCTCTTCTCCACCTGTCTCCTGATTTATTCTCTTCTTCACCTCCATCACGTCTCCTTCGCACCCTCTCTCCTGACCTCATTTCTCCTTTCGTCCAATCACTTCTTCCTCATCTTCTCCTTGCCCTTCCCCTCTTCCATCTTGTGAATATATACACGTTTAACTAACACGTATCTCATCTTAGGACATTGCTCTTCTTCACTCCTCGTCTCACGCCCTCTTGATTATTCCTTTCCTTCCAACTGTTAACTCAAACCCTTTCCTTACCCTTGTATTTGCCTCCGCTCCCTTCATCTCCACCTGCTCCACTATTCACGCTATACCTGTCCCGAGCATCTTTTATCCCCGGTGGCAGCATCCCTGAGATCCTCTTCCGGCAGACGCAGCCACCTTCTGCTCCTCCTTCTCCTCTCCTTCCCTATCGCCCTCCTCCTCCTCCTCCTCCTCCTCCGCCTACATCCTTTGGTAAGATCGCACCTCCATGAACAGAGACGCAGCAACAGCCTCCTCCTCCTCCTCCTCCTCCTCCTCGTCTGCCACATCTACGCGAGTTTCCCTTAATAACCTAACGTAAATGCGACATGATAATCTGCATACAAGTAAACAAGCTTCCACATGAGCGTCATACACACACACACACACACACACACACACACACACACACACACACACACAGGTATACAAAAACAACATAATCACGGGAAGGAGGAAATTAATAAGCCTAAAAAAACAGAGAAAATATCAGTCAGGTGAACCGACAGTGGGGGAAGCGGCAGTTTAAGCGACAGATGTGTGTTGGGGTGGGACGTTAAGCTGATAATACTAGATAAAGCTGAAGAGAATCTAAAAAAAAAACATTACAGGAGAGAGTAACATCAAATAATAGGCTTTTGTGGCCGGTATACTGACGCCAAGCTCCAGGTTATTTTTTTTTTACAGCATAGACAGTGCAAGGGCGTAAAAAAACACACACAAAAAAAGAAAATAAAAGCCCACTACTTACTGCTCCTAAAAAATGCTCCCTACAGTATTCTCTCCCCCAGCCACTAAGCTACGCAGAAAGTAAGAAGGCACAGGGCTGGAAAACACGAGGAAGCTGTATTTACCGACTTCCATGACATTATTTTAGGCAGAGCAGTAGATAGTGTGTGTGTGTGTGTGTGTGTGTGTGTGTGTGTGCGCTAGCTCAACGCCCAGGTATCAGTGGTAACTAACAACACCTGATGCCCTAATTAACTGCATTGAGTTCACAGGGAAATAATGTGACACCTGCTCCTCGCCGTAACAATAGCGCGTTGGATCCGTTCCACTCCAATAGATTCAAAGATATTCCCAAATTTGAACGAATCATTTCAGCAAAACATCATCGGAACTATACTTCATCATGTTTTCCACCTCTTCATTTTTCTTTTCTTAACCCCTTGACTGCGGATTTCCTACAGTCAGACCTCACCAAGCTACAGGAATGGAACAAAAAGTGGCTGCTACAATTCAATGAAGAAAAATGTAAAGTCCTGCACCTTGGGAGAGGATATCCAGCACACCAATACCACATGGGAAACAATCCACTATCCATAACAGAGGCAAAGAAAGACATAGGAGTATACATATGTTACCGGGCTACCACTGACAGCCAAATCCGTGCCAATCGCAGCAGATGGGTTAACACGTGTATAGAACTGCCATGTATGCGGTAACAACAGCAGTCAAGTGGTCTTCCGCTGGCTGCTCTAACCGTACAGAGATTTCGGATGATGTAAACAGTCTCTGGGCACCGTTGCCAAATTGTCGTACTCAGAGCATAGTGTTTACCGGTTTCTGCTGCCTAACTATTGCCGAGAAACATCAGGAATTAACTATTTTAACGATAATTATAAGTGAATCTCCTTATTGGGGTCCACGAGACAGTTTTGGGTCTGAAGTCGGTAAATATAAGAGGCTGAGTAAGAAAATCTGGCAACTCTGTCTCTGGGTTCGTCTCTGGGAGTGTCTCTCTGTGAATCCTGTTTTTCAGTTTTTTCGACACACATGTCCGTCACTCCATCAACACTAGCAAATAAGAGACAGACATAAACACAGACAGACACGAGCAGACAGACACACACAGACAGAAGCTCACACACCCCAACAAAAGGAAAAACTCTGAAGGGAAAGGAAAAAGGCAGAACCGGAAGGATAAACCGCCATTAGCCGATATATTTTTCATTCGTCAGAACAAAGGCCGCCTCTATTCCCTGTTCTGTGTGTTGATCCCTCTGTTTCTCTCTCTCTCTCTCTCTCTCTCTCTCTCTCTCTCTCTCTCTCTCTCTCTCTCTCTCTCTCTCTCTCTCTCCCTCTGCCTCTTCCTCTGCTTCTCTCTCTCCCTCTCTGTCTCTCTCTTCCTCACTGCTATTTTTAAACCACTCCCTCTGCACCGCCTCTGGGCCACAAGTTTCTGGTACATTAGTCAGCAAGGGAGTTAAGTGTCGGTGTTACAAAGTGCGTCTTGCCCTCCCTCTCTCACGCAACCACTTACTCGTATTCTCGGTTACCATTACGAAACGTTCAGTCTGTACCTTCCAACCGTCTGAGCGTGTTCATTCCCATCTGATTCCTTAATTCCACGTGATGACTGCCATTCACATACCACAATCTCTTTCTGTCTGCTGCAATCCCATCACTGAGAAAATCAATGTGCATAAATTCTTCTTGCAATCCTTTTCTTTCTCAAACGGCGAGCAATCGCAGATCTTATGGGGAAACAGAGTCGTTAATTTCTCCTGTTTCTTCGTCATTCCGTTTCTGCTTCTATATATTGCCATGGAGGCGACCAAAGGAGAAGAGAAAGCGTAAGTAATGATAATACCAGTAATACCAATAATCCTCCGTATCAACGATTATGTAAAACCTGGGACAGTTTTCTTCACCATGTATTTAGTCCGTTTCAACTCCTCCCAACAGCACTGACTTGTATCCGTGACGCGTATGTGTGGGAGCCAACATAAGGGAGAGGTGTGACGGGTGAAACTAATTAACCTGAAAAACTATAATCTGGAGGCCTTAGCGGGTTCTTTTTTATACTTCCAGGGTGACCTTATTCCCCTCCTTCCATCCACACACAGGCTCTCCGCAACCCTCACCGACCAGGCAGCCCGAAATGACCGGCAGAAAGAGCAGAAATGTCATTACTCTGGACTGGAAACTTTAGTGATTGGAGCGAAGATTACCTGAATCGAGCAAAAAGGGTATTTCAGTCAAAGTGCAAAGAAATGTCGCTCTGGTATAAGTGAAAGGGAGAGAAAAGGCTTCATCGGAACACTTTTTGTTGGTACTTAACGATGAAAGAGAGTGGATTGCGTCCTTCTGAAAATAAACTGAATTGAACTAAAGACGATTTCAGTCTGAGAGAGCAAATCAGTCTTATGCGTTCCACTCAGAGGATACAAAATTCTTCATAAAAAACGCTCCATCGAAAAAAAATGTCGGTCTGTATCTTGGCGGAAGGAGGGAAGTGGGAGAAGTTGTTCACTTTGGAAAGACTTTAAATTCTAGGCAAAGCAGGTTAAGAAGAAACTCAAGAAGTCTGTTTTTTTGGGGGAGCAACAGAAGAGACAAACATCTTCCCGGCTAAACCCTTAGAGAACAAGGAGGAGGAGGAGGAGGAGGAGCAAGAGGAGGGGAAAGTATAAAAGAAGGAAAAACAGGAGAAAAAATAAGGCAAAGGAGGAGGAGGAGGAGGAGGAGGAGTAGGAGGAGGAGGAGGAGGAGGAGGAGGAGGAGGAGGAGCAGGAGGAGGCGAAAGTATAAAAGAAGGAAAAACAGGAGAAAAAATGAGGCAAAGGAGGAGGAGGAGGATGAAACGGAGAAAAAGAAAATGAGAAAAGAAAAAAAAATGAGAAGAAAAAAAGGGATCGTAATGAGGGTACGAGAGAAGAGAAGGAGGAGGAGGAGCAACAAGAGGAGGAAACATGGAAACATGGACTAGCAGGCAGCAGAAAGCCTGTTGGCTCATCGCTAGGCTGCCTGCGTTCTGTGATTTAATCAATCCGTTTGCCACAGGAGTGGCTTGCAGGGAAGGATTAAAGCACTTGTGTATCTACTCTTGGGAACGTTCAGTTCACTCCCGTTGCAGCAAAGTGGCGATCAATGCGTTTCTTGAAGGAGTTGATGGTCTCTGCGCTAACCACTTCTGCAGGAAGGCTGTTCCAGTGGCGAACAACTCTATTCGAGAAATAACTCCTGCCGATGTCGGTATTGCATCGCTTTGCTTGAATTGTTTTTCCGTTGTTTCTTGTTCTCAGGTTAGTTTGTAGCGTGAAGAGTTTGGAGTGATCAACGTTGCTGAGCTTGTTCAGGTACTTAAAGACTTGTATCATGTCTCCCCGCAGTCGTCTCTTTTCCAACGTGAAGAGGTTGAGTCGCTCGAGTCGTTCTTCATAGGGTTTCGTCCTCAGTGATGGTATCATCTTCGTGGCGCGGCGCTGTACTCTCTCAAGTAATTCAATGTCTTTCCTGTAATTAGGAGACCAGAATTGCACGGCGTATTCCAGGTGGGGCCTTACCAGCGAATTATACAAGGATAACATAACTCCCGGCGTCTTGTATTCGAAGTTCCTCGATATGAACCCAAGCATTGTATTGGCTTTCTTACAGGCGGACTTGCAGTGTTTTGTTTGTTTCAAGTCACTGCTGATGGTGACCCCGAGGTCTCTTTCCTCTTGCACAACATGTAGTGGTTCGCCACCCATGTGGTATATGTGGTTGCTGTTTCTGGATCCGATATGCATTACTTTACATTTGGTAGTGTTGAAGGACATCTGCCATTTTTCTGACCAACGAGTGATCTGGTCCAGGTCTCTCTGGATAATTTCGCAGTCTGCCGTCGTGAGGGCCTTCCCACCCACCTTTGTGTCGTCGGCAAATTTTGAAAGATTGGATTTCAATCCTAGTTCTAGGTCGTTGATATATATGATGAAAAGTATGGGTCCCAGCACTGACCCCTGTGGCACTCCACTTGTGACCGGGAGCCACTCGGAGGCCTGTCCGTTGAGTACAACACGTTGTTTTCTTTCAGTGAGCCAGTCTTTGATCCACGCTGTCAGATCGTCGCCTAATCCCGCCGACTTAAGTTTCTTGAGGAGTCTTTCATGTGGCACTTTGTCAAAGGCTTTCTGAAAGTCTAGATATATAACATCGCTGGGGATATGATTATCCCAGTTTTCATGGATACCTTGGAAGAAGTCCAATAAATTGGTTAAGCATGAGCGCTTGTTCCTGAAACCGTGCTGAGCATCGGAAATGATGTTGTTGTCTTCAAGGAACCTAACGAGTTTGTCTCTGATGATCTTCTCGAGGATTTTTCCCGCCACTGAGGTCAAGCTGATTGGTCTGTAGTTTAGGGCCACACTTTTGTCCCCCTTTTTGTAGATCGCTGTTACGTTCGCTTGTTTCCAGTCTTTCGGGAGGAGGAGGAGGAGGAGGAAGAGGAAGAGGAGGGGGAAACGTGAAGGGAAATTAGATAACGAGTATTAGGTTTAAGCGTTGGAAGAAAAAACGTTGAAATCAAAGGGGAGGAAGAAAAAAAAGAGAGGAAGTAAAAAAAAGGAAAAGAAAAAAAGAAAACGGAGGCAAATGAAGGAGAGAAAGCAGGTGGAGGAAGATGACGGGAAAAAAGGTGGAAGAGAAGGAAAGGAAGGAGATGGAGGAAGAGGAGAAAGAAGGAGAAGGAAAGGAGGAGGAGTAGGAGGAGGAGGAAAGGAAAGAGGAGGTGGAGGAGGAGGAAAGGAAAGAGGAGGAGTAGGAGGAGAAGGAAAGGAAAGAGGAGGAGGAGGAGGAGGAGGAGAAGGAAAGGAAAGAGAAGGTGGAGGAGGAGGAGAAAAGGAAAGAAGAGGAGTAGGAGGAGAAGGAAAGGAAAGAGGAGTAGGAGAAGGAGGAAAGGAAAGAGGAGGAGTAGGAGGAGAAGGAAAGGAAAGAGGAGGAGTTGGAGGAGGAGGAGGAAAGGAACGAGGAGGAGTAGGAGGAAGAAGAGAAGGAAAAGGAGTAGGAGGAGGAGGAGGAGGAAAGTAAAGAGGAGGAGGAGGTTAAGAAAGAGAACAGGAAACTTGAAAGGAAACAGGAGATGAAGAGGAAGAAAAGAGGAGGTGGAGGGGAATCATACAGAACCAGAAAAGGAGAACTGGGAAAGAAAACAAGAAAAGGGAAGTGCAGAAAGCAGAGGAGGAGCAGGCGCAAGGAGGAGGAGGAAGGGATTAGATATTTCGCTGTAGGTTCGCGGCCACACGATGAGGAAGAAAGCAACTAAAAGAGGCTCCTTGGCGTGTCCTGTGCAGCTGTTCCTCTCACACACTCAACACCGAACTGCTGCAGCCTCCCTCCACTCACCCATTCCCTGCTCTCCCTATCCCTATCCCTATCCCTTCCTCTGGCTGCTCACCTATCCCTTCCCTAGGTTCCATCATCCCCTACACTTCATCCCAACCCATCCCTTCCTCTGGCTGCTCGTACATCCCTCCCATAGGTTAACTCATCCCCTACACTTCCTCCCCACCCAACATATCCCCTCTCTTTCCCACCCAACCTATCCCTTTTGCTCCCCACCCAACCTATCCCCTCTCCTTCCCACCCAACCTATCCCTTTTGCTCCCCACCCAACCTATCCCCTCTCCTTCCCACCCAACCTATCCCTTTTCCTCCCCATCCAACCTATCCCCTCACCTTCCCACCCAACCTATGCCCTCTCCTTCCCACCCAGCCTATCCCTATTCCTCCCAACCCAACATATCTCCTCTCCATGTCCTCTAGTCCCTTCCCTCGCCTCCCCTCCCCTCCCTGTACCTCCCACCCTTAGTAAAGCCGCTCCAAGCGTCACGAACAAGTCAGTGTACCGCCTTTAAAGACTTATTCCACACAGGGCAACACACAGATGGATGACTGGTGCAGAAAAGTGAAAGTGAAAGGGAAAACATACGATTCCACCCCCTTTCATGACTGACTAAACAAACACGTTATTTTTGTGTGTGTTCTGAAAGCCAGTTTTGTATTGCCGTCGCATTTAATTATTTTGATCTGACGCTGAAAACACACCTGGGATCCCTTGGCGTTTTGCATTCATTAATACGAAATGAAGAGAAAACGAATAGGATTAAAAAAAAAGCTATTTGAATGATTGTTAGGCTATGTAATCACTCTCCCTGGACTTTTATTTTAATAGTATTGTTCGTGTTTGGAAAAAGGGATAGCATGTGGCGTTAGCTGTGTGTGTGTGTGTGTGTGTGTGTGTGTGTGTTTACGTCTCTCTCTCTCTCTCTCTCTCTCTCTCTCTCTCTCTCTCTCTCTCTCTCTCTCTCTCTCTCTTCCATGGCTGACATCACAAAGTTCTATCTCTTCCACACAACAAACGATTCTTTCAGTTTTCGGGGCACGCACGTCAGGTATGAATTATATAACAGCAATGAATAAGTGAATGTGTTTACCTGTACCAGAGCGCTTTAATCCTTTCATATTGTGCTGTAACTCCCCTTCCTGCGTTAATTAGTTAGGGTAAAACTGTAAAGGGTCTTATTTTCAGCTCAGGAAATGGCCGTATATTAATAGCGCTGTAAAGTTAAAATGCATTATAAGCAGGTTCAATGGGAGACGAAACCCATTAATAACACTCTCCCTGACATTAAGACCCTTCAACCAAGCCTTTCTCCCTATATTAAACCCCCCACCCACACCCACCCCCACCCCCACACACATCACCATTAGTAATTCGTAGACCTTAACAAAGATTCATAAAGGGTTTGACGCACTCTACCATTAAAACGCCGGGGTATCTGTATCACTTTGCTGTGACTCCTCTCCTCTAACGTTCCTTGATTTCCCTGGAGAGGCGAGGACCCTCACATTTCCTCTCTACTTTCTCCTTATTTCCTCTCCGGGCGTAGTCTACACCCTTCCCTTCTTAAGTCTTTGTTTTTTCCTCTAAGGCGTGATCCCTTGTGTTCCTTTTTTACGTCTCTCCTTCCTCCATCTTCAGCTATTGTCTTTTGCTTCTATTAAAGTATTTCCTCCCTCCTCCCACTACTACTACTACTACTACTACTACTACTACTATTATTACTACTATCATGTTTCTGGCGTGGTCCCTTACATCAATGTCTCAAGCCTCTCCTTCCCTCCCCAGCCGTGGTGCGGTCCGTGTGGGTGGTGAGGGGAGGCCGCGCCGAGCTGCCCTGCGCCCCGACGCCCAAATACAGGCAGGACTCGGCCAGCGTGGTGCTCTGGTACCGCTACAGCGACACCATCCCCGTGTACAGGTGAGTCGACGCTCCCTCATCACCCTCAGCTATTATTGGTTCTTGCGGAGACATCCCTCAATATGATTTTCACTTCTCTGATTCCACTGTGCTTCAGGAAATGTGTTAATTCTTCTTTACGTTTGTTTTTAGACGGTGTTTAGGGATACTACTTTTTTCTTTACCTTAGTTGTCCATTAGTTGTGCTTTTTTCTTTATCTTAGTTGTATATTAGTTGTCCTTAGTTGTCCTTTTTTCTTTATCTTAGTTGTCCAATTTTCTTTATCTTAGTTGTCCAATTTTCTTTATCTTAGTTGTATATTAGTTGTCTTTAGTTGTCCAATTTTCTTTATCTTAGTTGTCCATTAGTTGTCCTTAGTTGTCCAATTTTCTTTATCTTAGTTGTATATTAGTTGTCTTTAGTTGTCCAATTTTCTTTATCTTAGTTGTCCAATTTTCTTTATCTTAGTTGTATGTTAGTTGTCTTTAGTTGTCCAATTTTCTTTATCTTAGTTGTATATTAGCTGTCTTTAGTTGTCCAATTTTCTTTATCTTAGTTGTCCAATTTTCTTTATCTTAGTTGTATATTAGTTGTCTTTAGTTGTCCAATTTTCTTTATCTTAGTTGTATATTAGTTGTCTTTAGTTGTCCAATTTTCTTTATCTTAGTTGTCCAATTTTCTTTATCTTAGTTGTATATTAGTTGTCTTTAGTTGTCCAATTTTCTTTATCTTAGTTGTATATTAGTTGTCTTTAGTTGTCCAATTTTCTTTATCTTAGTTGTCCAATTTTCTTTATCTTAGTTGTATATTAGTTGTCTTTAGTTGTCCAATTTTCTTTATCTTAGTTGTATATTAGTTGTCTTTAGTTGTCCAATTTTCTTTATCTTAGTTGTCCAATTTTCTTTATCTTAGTTGTATATTAGTTGTCTTTAGTTGTCCAATTTTCTTTATCTTAGTTGTCCAATTTTCTTTATCTTAGTTGTCCAATTTTCTTTATCTCAGTTGTCCAATTTTCTTTATATTAGTTGTATATTAGTTGTCTTTAGTTGTCCAATTTTCTTTATCTTAGTTGTCCATTTGTTATCAGTTCAGCGCATGATATGAACCTGCGCAAGCCTCTTCTTACCGTATTTGAATATCTTGAGCACTCTTGATCCCTCTTCCATTTAGTTTGCTTCCTGAGTAGTGTTCCTTATTTCATTTTCCTCGAATCAGTTTTATTTTGGGCGTTGCCGTCATTTTGCCATTATTTTCAAGAGTATACATGTTCTATTAAAATATCAGGCAACCGCCACAAAAATAGGAAAAAAGGGCATCTTAAAGTTAGGGAGTCTTCTAATCGTCCCAAACTTTCGTTGTGAAACCTTAAGGTGGCTTGTACGAGGGATAAAATGAATGGAGGACTGGTCAAGACTTTCCTAATTTACATACACGAGATTGTAAGCCAGGAGGCATTCTGAGAGCGACAACACTGCGGCCGGGATGACGACGCAAGAAAGGAGTGTTGCTCTCGAACAGTTTAGTGGAAAGAGTCAGACTGGATATGAAATGCTGAATGTCCTAAGAGTAATTGAGCGGTGAAAAAGAGCAGTGTAATGAGCATGAAAAGCTTCGAACTTCATGTATATTAAATATAGGTTAATAGACCTCCAGGACAGACAGGACAGGGAGCTTCATTCAAGTCGAAAAAAGTAAATTATATAGCTCATTGCCAATATTTTTTACAGCAGAGGAAACAGCTTAAGGGCAAAAAAAGAAAACAACAATGAAGAAAAAAAAAACGCTACTCGCTGCTCCTATAAAAAGCGTTCAGAGGAGTGGCCGAAAGATAGGTCAATTTCGGGAGGAGAGGTGTCCTGATACCCTCCTCTTGAAAGAGTTCAAGTTGTAGACAGGTAATAGCAATAGTTGATTAGGATTTTTGGCTCAGGGAAGGTTTATCAAGCATTATCCTGCAATTACCAAACTATAAGATCTGAGTCACATACCACATTATCATGTGGTACATGCTTGTACAGACGAGAAAAAAATAATGTAAAATAACTGATGAAAATAAATGGAAATATTTGAGGGAAGCACGCAAGTCACATATGATGATCGTAAATGAGTTTGTTGAACATATTCATGCAATACCATATTGCGCTAGTGGGTAACTGAAATCCTTCAACAACCTCTACCATCATCGAAAATATAAACAAATTTAACTCGATTGACTTTGCGGTAACGCTGTTAACACGGACCACAGAGCAGCTAACGAATCGAGGGCAGCGTGTTGTGCCGTCCAGCCACACCTCGGCGGCGGGCGCTGTTAAAGGGACGCAGCGGGGAGGGGCGCCGCGGGCCGCCGACCTTCTGGAAGAGAGGGAGAGAGACGCGCGCGCGCGCACGCACACGCGCACACACACACACACACACACACACACACACACCTGCCTTTAGCTTCAGCCCAAGGCAGTAAACTGCAATCAGAGCGCCGCGCGGCCTCGCTCCTGACCCGCCAGCGAGAACAAAAGAGCCACTAACTCAGCGACACCGACGCAACACACGACGCGGCGCGAAGTGTCTTCGGCGGGGACGCAATTATACGCGTTGTTTGTGACGCGGCGCCTCGGCCCGGCACCTGACTCTCACCGGGACACAGTAACGCGACGCTGGAAAAAGCAACCTCTGATAATCAAGTCAACGTTATGGGTAGTATTTTTGTTGCCCCGACAAAAAATTTAGAATCCAAACAATAAAAAAAAAAAGTGAAAAAGAAGAGAATTTGTATGAAACTTGACCCGGAGGGAAAAAAGCCGAACTGGCTTTGCAAGTCTTAATATATGAATCATTAAGCCGATTCAGTTATTGTTGGTACCGTGAACATGTGTGTGCACCGCTACACCTCTTCCTCCTAGTGCTTCCCACGCCTGAAAATTTGTACCGTTCCGTTGCACCGCGGAAAGAACTCAGATGGCGCTAGAGAATAAAGGAAGGGAATAGAATAGTTTCATGAAAGAAGTTTAACAAGTTCTTGGAGGAGTGAATTTTGAAGTAGCGAAGAGAAGCTGACGCACCGAGGAACTTGCCCGGGGAGTGTCACAGGTAATTAATTATTGAAAGCAGCAGCGGCGAGGGATGAGACGAGCCACGAATGAAGGAGGGAACGATGCGCGCGACAGTGGACAAAAATATGAAAAATAAAAGTTCTGGCATAAAATACCGGGTGAAAACATAAATGGGGCGTATATGTACGAAAAAGAAGTAAAATGAATAAGTAAAAAAACATGTGTATTTTTATTATACAGTTACAGAGAATATCAGAAATGTAAAGAAAACTGATTTTGAAATAAAATGTGAGAAAAAAAAATGGTAAACGCCAAGCACAGTCAGGGGAAATTTTAGATAATGAAAAAAAAATAACGAACCGAGTAGAACCGCTCGAAATAATAAAAAAAAAGTAAATTTCCAATAACTGCTAAACATATAGAGAGACGTGACAGCAGTGTTAGTCAAGCAGGCAACTGTCAACTCTCGCAGTCAGTCAGGAATTTAGTTTATATCGCATACCACTCAAGTTTATCAGAGAGCTTACATTCCCAGGCAGTCAGTCACCGCTAACACCCTTCCATCCATCTGGCTTGCACATTTATCGTTTACCGGCCATGGACCAGTCTGCCATACACTCAGCCAACCAACCAACCACTCGCTAGCCAACCAAACCACAACACAGCCATTCTTCGAGTCAGCTAAGAAGTCTGTCAGTCACACAGTCTGCCATTATTCCATTTGGTAAACCAGGCTCATTTACAGATTAGCCAACCAGCCAAACTACCAGGCAGTATGACCACCCAGGACCTTTCGCCCCCAATCATCCAATCACTTCTGCCAGCCGGTATTGCCTTCACCCGTCCACCCGCCCAGCCACTCTCCCAGCCGCCCAGACAGCCTGCCAGTCCCCTGCCTATCAACAACGCACCTCTCCATTCACGTAGTCAATCCCACGTCATCATCGTCATCGATTGAAGTCAAGCTGTGAGAGGCGCGTTGCAGCTTTGATCTTCTGATTCTGTTTCCGGGGTGCCCCTGAGCAGGCCCCGTGCGTGCATCCTCCCAATTCTACTGCTTTCGGCAGGATCGATGAGCGTGCTGCCGCCACAGGCACTTCGGACCTGGTCGTAATTTCCTTCACTTTGCGTCGTCTCTTTCATCCGCATCTCGACGAGAGGGACGGACGCCCGGCAGTGATGGACGCGCCAGTATAGGCAGAGGTGACGTTTACGCGCTGTGCGGCTGATTACGTCTCACGGACCAATTTTTGGGTTGATGTACGGCAACTCCAAGAATACTAAATCATCCTGCGAAGGAGCCCATTACGCAAAGTGTCAATTCACCTTTACGAGCGTTTTTTATGGCCATGTCTCATAGTCTTGCTGTGAATCATGACTCCCAGGGGTCTCTTATTTTTGCTTTCTCTCTCTCTCGTACAAACGCGCATGACGCTAAGAGTTACAAACATGTCAATCAATCAAGAGCCATAAGGGTGATTCTCAGTACTCTTATATGTCACCAGCTGCCGAGATGATGAGCCTACTCAACGCCTCGATGTCCTCGGGATTTACATGAACGAATTACAAGGTCACTCTTGCAGCGATTTCAGTTACCTAAGTGAGCTTTGGTCTCATCTGGAAGAATCCATAATGTCAGAAGCTTCCACGCAGGTCATGCCATCGAGATGTCCACGACTGTCAGTAACAACTCACTGAACGCATCCTCTGCAAACTCGGATAATAAACAACATTTCTGACATAATACTGGTCACGATTCACAAAACAATATTATGACAAAACATTTAAAGCATATACAAAAAACAGAAACGCTCTTTGTACCTAATCCCATTCCTATGCTATCCAAATCCCGTGTGAAAGGGGTTACCAACATGTACATTCTTTCATCCCCTTCTCAGGTAAACTCTGGAACAGCCTTCCTTTGTATGTATTTCCTCCTGGAGTATCAAGACACCTGTCCTCCCGATTTTGACCCTCTTTCGGCTACACTATTGACTATTTACAGGAGCAGCGCCAGCGGGCTATTTAGATGCCTCCTATCATGTAAAAAAAAAAAATAACAGGTAAAAATAGTAATCCTTCACACATCTACCATCCCTAAATTTCAGTGTAAGCCTCTTTTTACCTCCAGGTCACAAATGGCGCCACTGACCCAAAATCCAGAGACCGCCTGCACACACTCGGGGTGATATTTCACGCGAAAGTGCGGCCCAGTCAGCAATCGACTTCCTCGGTGCAAAGGGAATGTCCGGTCATCTCACTAACAGACAGCCGCGCCTACGAGCGAATCGGCCCAAAGGTCTATTACCAACCAATCGGTCAGCCCGTCGATCAAATGGGAAGTTATGAAGTTAGTCTGTTGGTCAGGTCAGGTTAATTTTGAAGCGAGTTTCGAGTCTCCACATGATACAAAGTGCTTCGATGAAAGTGGTAGTGGTGACTGTAGTGGTAGATGTGGTGGTGGTGGTGGTGGTGAAGGTGGTGATGACGATGCTAGTGATGGTGATGGTGGAACACACACACACACACACACACACACACACACACACACGCACGGACATTTACCATCCATATCCCTCAGAGCAGTCGAGATTAAAGAGAGGAAGGAAAGGAGAATGATGGGCAAAAAGAACGGCGTACTCGTGATGCACTTTAGCATGTCGTGGTGTTGATGGGGAGGTGATTATGGTGGTGGTGGTGATGTATGGGGCGGTTTGTTGCTGCTGACTGGTGGGGGCGCTTTTGTTTTAGGTGGTGGTGTTGCTGTTGTATCGTAGAAGTAGTAGTAGTAGTAGTAGTAGTCATTATGCTTCTTGTGGTAGTATATTCCCATTTTGTGTGGTGATGACAGAAGTGATGATTGTTTAGGCCGTGGTCATCACTTTCGTCTTAAATTACCAAACTTAACTCTAATTTTACATACTATAATTCCCATGATAACTGCAGTGCCAATAGCTGTAGTTTGTGATGGTGGTGAAAGTTCTGTTTCTTGAGGATGGGGTAGTTAAGCTATGGAGGAGTATAGATGATAAAGTGAGGTTGAGAAGGTAGATGTTGTCGAGGCGGGAGGCAAGCAGGCAACGAGTGATGGCTGGGTTATGGTGGAAGGCGAGGTGGGGATGGTAGAGGCGATCAGGATCCATAACCGAACACGTATTTATGGAGCCATTTATCAAGGGGAGAGGAAGGACTGGGGATAGAAGGGGAGGAGGGGGAGACACGAGAGGAAGACAGGTAAGGGTGCAGACAGGGAGAAGCCAGAAGGTGAGTCGAGGTGGAAAATTAAATGAAGGTAATGATGTTTGGAGGCCAGATCAATACACGGATGGGAGTGCAAATATACAGGATAAATGTTGTGGTGATCAAAATTTAATGAAAAAAGCGCCTGCAGGGACGACAGATTATATTTTTGGTCGACTTTTGGCAGGTGTGAAATGGATCCCAGCACGCAGGAACAGATGACAGGTGAGAGGAGGAGAAGGCTGAAGAGGGGAAGTGTGTGTGTGTGTGTGTGTGTGTGTGTGTGTGTGTGTGTGTGTGTGTGTGTGTGTGTGTGTGTGTGTGTGTGTGTGTGTGTGTGTGTGTGTGTGTGTGTGTGTGTGTGTGTGTGTGTGTGTGTGTGTGTGTGTGTGTGTGACCGCGCACGTGCACTTTTTAGAAGAAAGAAGGAAAGTAAGACAATGGTGTCGTTTTAAAAAGGTTATTGTAGGCCGACAAGTTGAAAATTGAAAGCACTTGAGAGCGGGAGACCAAGGGATGATAAGGCATTAGAAACAGCGGCTTGTTGTGCCTTATCATCCTTCTGTCTTCTTTGTTTATGTTCCGAATATTTGAGGGTTTCATTTTTAAAGTTGCTGTAAGAGTGAAGCTTTTGCGTCGAAATGCCATTATCTAAATGGAAAAACTTTGAGTCTTTTAAGAAAACTTGATGGAGGTAAGGTACTGGCCTTTACCTTTACTGGCAAGGGCGGCTATTTTAAACGCGGCTTGTTAGTGCCGTAGGTTTTTAGTAAGCCGGTCAGCCCGCTGCCGACGGCGGCCTCAGATGCTCAGTCGTTGCCGGGTACTCAGAGTCCTGACGATATTTGCTTCATACTGGAAAAAGCCGGACATACCACGCCACGGCGAACTGTACAATGCAGCCCCTTCTGCATAATATATACACTACTCGCGTCGTGCACGCACGCACGCATGCACACCCACACACGAGTTGGTAACACCACACCTGAATGGAGGTTTAGCAGCCTTGCACCCTGACAATTGCTGTTCCAGGAAAACTCATTCCAGAGAAACAAGATCTTGACGAAAAAACCACGCACATAATGACGAACGATCCAGTCCCACACAAACTCGGAAACCATACTCTGTTCACACACGAGAAATGAACCCTGCCCACGCCACACCGGCAACCACTGATAAAATCTAACTTCCACAGCAATTACGAATGAGCCAATCTTATCAAAATCCACCAATCACTGGCATTCTGGGTTAGAGAGAGGCATGGCTTGCTTGTGAATTGACTAACGATGTACACTTAATGGGGATGGGAGTGGCACAACATTTTTAAAAGCTAGCGTGACATTTTCATAAATCTTCACCTCTAACAACCTACGCTCATCAAGTGCCTCATAAACTCCACACCTGACGCACCACATCACGTCATCCCGTCTGGGTCGAGGTAAATTACATAGAAGTCACCTTTAAAACAGGATTCCAAAACAAATAATATAGAGCCAAACATATGTTGGTCATTTAAAACGTGTGGAAGGAGGAGTATGAGGAAATATAGTATGTTGCATGTGTACTTAGGTGGTATTTATTCAGTTATATGACTCTCACCTGATTACCCCCCCCCCTACCTCTATATACCTGTTTACCATGAAAACACAT
The DNA here is from genome assembly GCF_024679095.1 of Eriocheir sinensis. Taxonomy (NCBI): domain Eukaryota; kingdom Metazoa; phylum Arthropoda; class Malacostraca; order Decapoda; family Varunidae; genus Eriocheir; species Eriocheir sinensis. The sequence continues at coordinate 8,606,398 of NC_066542.1, read as the reverse complement.
AAACGGAGATAATTATGCAAATCTGTCGGGGTGATATTTTTTACTCGCGTTGCTACTGATGACTAAAAAAAGAGAGTTGCATTTTCAGTCAGGATTTAGGTAACAGATCTGAATTCTAATGCAGCCACACACACACACACACACACACACACACACACACACACACACACACACACACAAACACACACACACACACACACAAGCACACACACCATTTTCCTGCACGTAGTCAGAGAGGGAAAAAAATATATAAAAAAAGCTAAAATAATGGCCTGCCCAGCTATTCCTGTGCATGCATGAGGACTCTGGGCAGACGAAGAGAGGAAGGAAGAGAATATGAACTCTGAAATAAAGAAAAAAGAGGGGAAGAAGGGAAGGAAAGGATGAGAAAGTAAAGGAGGAAAAATGAAGCAAAAGGGACGATGAAAGAGGAAGGACTACAAAAACTGGAGGAGGAAGGAAAGAATGAAGGAGAATGGGAAGTGAGGAACGAGGAGACGCAGGAGAAAGATGGAAAAGGAGGAGAATGACGGAGACGGGAGTGAGGAAGCCCTGACTAATAAGAAAAAGGAATAATGGCATGTGGAAGGGAGGAGAAGGGAGATGAGGAGGAGCCGGTATGGGCTATATAAGAGGACGGGGACAGTGGAATCTCTTGCAAGGGCGAAGGAGGAGGAGTGGGAGCAAGAGCGAGAGTAGGGAAGAGACATGAAAAAAGAGAGAGGAGGGGGACCGTGGAGAGGAGAGGCGAGAGTAAAGGAGAGAGTGGTGGAAAAAACGGAGATAAAACGGACTGGGGGAGGTGAACGCGGGGAAGGAATAAAAGTCGGACGAGAGGAAGGCAGGAAGTACAGACAAAACTTTTTTCAACAAAGAATAAATTGATGGAAAGTGATGAAAGTTTTTTGAGGCTACTTCACAGCTGCTACTGCTTCTCCTGCTGCTGCTGTTGCCAATAAAAAGTAGTAGTAGTTGCAGTAATAGTAGTAGCAGTAGTAGTAGTAGTAGTAGTAGTAGTATGATTATATGTCGGGAAAATAAACATGGGTGGAGGTATCATTTATGTAGTAGTATTTTAAGTAGTAGTAGTAGTAGTAGTAGTAGTAGTAGTAGTAGTAGTAAAAATAGTAGCAGTAGTAGTAAAAGTAATAGTGAGAGTAATAGCTGTAGTAGTAAAAGTAATAGAAGTAGTAGTAGTAGTAGTAGTTGATGACGCTGCAATAAAACTAAAAATAAATTAATAAATATAACAAACAATATCACACAATCAATATTAATGGTAAGCCTATACGGCCCTTCACGGGGGAATATCGCTCGGTATAATCCGCCTCAATACCTTCGAACACGACATTCAAGTACAGTTGCCATTTGCCACACACTTTAGGGCCGGGAAAGATAACAACGTCGTTAGAGATGCCGGGCGATGTCAAGCGGCTCTTCGGAGGCAGACAGACAGCGGCTTTAACGTTAAGAAGGAAGGGGGAGCGTGTTACCGCGAGTTATGCTTACTGCCTCCGAACGGCTTAAACCCCATCACCCGGGTCGTCACCTCCGTCACGGCTCCCTTCCACATCCCTTGCAGCCTCACACCTTCCCTTGACGCCCGGTTCTTGTTGGGGGATTCACGGTCTGCCTTACTGGGCGACCGTTGTTACTGCAGCTTTACTACTACTACTATTACTACTACTACTTCTACTACTACTACTTCTACTACTACTACTATCTCCATCCCGGCTGCCTCACACACTCCCCCCTGACTCTCTGCCATTGTTGTGGGATTCATGCTCTGCCTTCCTGGGCGACTTTTACTACTGCTGAAACTTCTGCCACTACTACTACTACTACTACTACTACTACTACTACTACTATCACTGCTACTACCACTACCACCACCACCATCACCAATACTATAACTGGAGAAGGGAAGGGAAGGGAAGGGAAAGGAAGGGAAGGGAAAGGAAAGGAAAGGGAAAGAAAGGGAAGGGAAGGGAAGGGAAGGAAAAGGAAAGGAAAGGAAAGGAAGGGAAGGGAAGGGAAGGGAAAGGAAGGGAAGGGAAGGGAAGGGAAGGGAAGGGAAGGGAAGGAAAGGAAAGGAAAGGAAAGGAAAGGAAAGGAAAGGAAAGGAAAGGAAAGGAAAGGAAAGGGAAGGGAAGGAAAGTGAGGTAGAAGGTGGGGACGCCGGAAACAGGTCACGCGTCAGGATTAAAGGAAGAAAGAGGAATGAGAGACGAAAGGAGGGAAGGAGGAGGGAGTGAAGGAAAGAAGGAGGGAGGAGAAAACAGGAATGAAGCAGATGGACGAAATGGAGAAAGACTAGAAGGAAAGAAGAGAGTGAGACAAAAAGAAAAAAAAAGGATGGGAAAGGATGAATAAAAGAAGAAAAGAAGAAAGACTTGTGATAAAAACGAAAATGAAGAAGATTGGAAGAGATTGGAAGATGCCCAGAGATTACTATACGCCAGCCAACCAATGACCGAGACGCCTCCACTTCGTTTTCCGCTTGGCCAATCATAACGGCCCACACATAGAGCCGGTTTCACAGTCCAACACAGTGTCTTCGTAACAGCCCGAACCAAACTATAGAATCCCATACAATCCAAAACGGTGAGGTCTTCGATGCCACACTAAATACACAAGACTTTTCCCGTATAGTTTCATCAAATTTGTGAACTTAAATATAAACACCAGACACTATACAAGGAAATTTCGAAGGCTTTGGTATTGGTTTGGGAGCTTACTAACCCGTCATGGGGAACTGTGAATCTGGCCCATAACCTCTCGCCCTCCCCCACACAACACGAGTCCAGCACGCGATCAGGACGTGGGTGAGATGAAAGACACAGACACACACACAAACATTACATAAAAGCATCCTGCCTCCCTTTTATCGAGTACAATGGTGACACATCTGTTATTTTTAGCAGAATATAACATGTTTAATTATATAAGCTCTATGTTAATGTTAGTATATAAGGTGTATGTGCTTTGGTCATTAAGGGATCAATCAATTAGGAGCAGTAAGTAGCGGGCTTTTTTTTATTATTGTTTTCTTTTTTTTTTACGCCCTTGTACTGTCCCCTCTGCTGTAAAAAAAAAAAAAAATCTCTCTTATCTATCAATATCCCGCCTCGCTTGAGTACAGGGGGCAACAGTTCATTAATCAAGTCCCTCTTTCGTTAATTAACTTCTACGATAACGCTTCACATACGCGTCCTTTAACCTTCCACCCTCTGTCTTCTCTCATCCGTCTAATCTTCCTCTCTCATTGTCGTTAGTTCCCTTTGCAGCATCCTGTCATCCTCATCTCCCTGTCTCATCTCTTCCTCCTCCTCCTCCTGCTTCTCCTCCTATTTCGAGTCCAGTTTCTCCCTCCTACCTGAACGTTCCTTTATCCCTTTGAAATATAATGACGATCTCGTTGCTCAGACCAGCTGGGAAAGGCAATAAATAGTTCACCATTGTGTGTGTGTGTGTGTGTGTGTGTGTAGGAGGGTAGGTGCGTGTGTTGAATTGCCAAAGGAGGATCAGAAGATGAAAGAAATGTCGAGAAGACGGAGGAGGAGGAGGAGGAGGAGGAGGAGGAGGAGGAGGAGGAGGAGAAAAACAAAACTAAAACTCGTTAAGACAGATAAGAGGAGGGAATGGAGTGAGAAAAGCAGAGAAGAAAATAAGCGAACATCGAGGAAGGAGCGAAAAGGGAATAGAAAGAAAATTGGGGGATTAGTAACGACCAGGACTTGAAAGGAGAAGAGAGAAAGATAAGAGAGGGGGAAGAAGAGTGTGTTAAGTTGTAAAGTGGAGAAAGATAAGAGAAGGGGAAGAAGAGTGTGTTAAGTTGTAAAGTGGAGAAAGATAAGAGAAGGGGAAGAAGAGTGTGTTAAGTTGTAAAGTGGAGAAAGAGAAGAGAAGGGAAGAAGAGTGTTAAGTTGTAAAGTGGAGAAAGATAAGAGAGGGGGAAGAAGAGTATGTTAAGTTGTAAAGTGGAGAAAGATAAGAGAAGGGGAAGAAGAGTGTGTTAAGTTGTAAAGTGGAGAAAGATAAGAGAAGGGGAAGAAGAGTGTGTTAAGTTGTAAAGTGGAGAAAGATAAGAGAAGGGGAAGAAGAGTGTGTTAAGTTGTAAAGTGGAGAAAGATAAGAGAGGGGGAAGAAGAGTGTGTTAAGTTGTAAAGTGGAGAAAGATAAGAGAAGGGGAAGAAGAGTGTGTTAAGTTGTAAAGTGGAGAAAGATAAGAGAAGGGGAAGAAGAGTGTGTTTAGTTGTAAAAAGATAAGAGAAGGGGAAGAAGAGTGTGAAGTTGTAAAGGAGAAAGATAAGACAGGGGAAAGAGAGGTGTTTAAGTGGTGGTGCAAAGGGGAGAAAGATAAGAGAAGGGGAAGAAGAGTGTGTGAAGTTGTAAAGTGGAGAAAGATAAGAGAGGGGGAAGAAGAGTGTGTTAAGTTGTAAAGTGGAGAAAGATAAGAGAGGGGGAAGAAGAGTGTGTTAAGTGGTAAAGTGGAGAAAGATAAGACAGGGGGAAGAAGAGTGTGTGAAGTTGTAAAGTGGAGAAAGATAAGAGAGGGGGAAGAAGAGTGTGTTAAGTTGTAAAGTGGAGAAAGATAAGAGAAGGGGAAGAAGAGTGTGTTAAGTTGTAAAGTGGAGAAAGATAAGAGAAGGGGAAGAAGAGTGTATTAAGTGGTAAAGTGAAAAAGTAGGTCGGAAAAGAAGAGCACTGGAGAAAACATCGAAGTAAAAGTGTTAAGCCGTAGAGAAACACAGAGAAAACGAAGGAACAGAAGAGAGTATGGGAATTGTGCAAACTGTGATGCGATGGAGAAGAAAAAGCAGGTAGAGAGAATACAGAGGGGAAGAAAAGATAAAAAACATATATACGAGAAGCAAGACAAAAGAAAATGGAGAGAGGAGGAGGAGAACGGTCTGGAGGATGAAAAAGGAGGGAAGGAGGGAAGGAAGAATTGGAGAGAAAAAGACTGAGGCATAGGAAAGATTTTAACTGGTGAAAGAGGGAGGAAGGAGAGAATGCAGGAAGGAAGAGAGAGAGGAATGGAGGCAGGGAGCAAGGGTGGGAGGGAGGAAGGATGACCAGAAGGAGAGATAAGGGAAATGGAATGCGGAGTGGAGGCCGGAGAAGGGAAAAGAGGAGAAGGATGGTCGGGAGAGAGCCTAAGGAGAGAGAGAAACTGAAGACTCAAAGGCCGTCTGAAGAGAAGGGAAAGGAGGGAGAGGGAGAAACGATGCAGACAGAAGAAAGGGGAAGAGAAAAATAGGGAGAATGAAACAGGTAGAGAGGGAGGAAAGGGTGTTAAGCAGAGGCCACAGGGGAGGATGCTCTGATTGAAGGGAGAAGAAATAAAAGAAACAGTAAATAGCGGGCTTTTTTTTTTTCATTATTGTTTTTTTACACCCTTGCACTGTCTCCTCCGGTTTAAAAAAAAAAAAGATGGGAGTTAAGTGACCGAGGGAGAGGAGAGGACGGGGGAGAGGGAGGGTGTGTTTGTGGAGGAGGAGGGAAGGGGAGAGAGGGGGAGGCCTGAGTGGAGGTGGCGGGGGCTGATCCACACAAAGAACACGAGAACGAACTAATTATTGGGTTTCCTGAGTGAACAAAAGGAAAGTGTCACCGTTGGGTTTCCGCTTCATGTGTGTGTGTGTGTGTGTGTGTGTGTGTGTGTGTGTGTGTGTGTGTGTGTGTCTCTCTCTCTCTCTCTCTCTCTCTCTCTCTCTCTCTCTCTCTCTCTCTCTCTCTCTCTCTCTCTCTCTCTCTCTCTCTCTCTCTCTCTCTCTCTCTCTCTCTCTCTCTCTCTCTTTCTTCCTCTCTTCCTTCTTCTACCTCCTCCACCTTACCCTCGTTCGTCTCTTCCTTTCTTTCTCGTTTTCCAGCTGGTCCTCACTCTTCCCTTCTGCTCACATCCTTCTTTTTTTATCCTCCTCGGGGAAATTTCTTATTTTCCGACTTTTTCTTCCACTCTGTTTTCCATATTTCCTTTTCAGTCCAGTGCGTTAACTTGCTTTTGTTTTTCACGTGTGTCTCTCTGCTTGAAGTTCCTGCGTCCACCTCACCTTTTTGTGCACTTTTCTTTGGGTTTTTTTTTCATGCCTTTTGCTTCATCGTGCTTACTTTTGCTTCCCAATGAAATAACGCAGGAACTTACTCCTAACTTTATCAAGCCCCCACACACGCGTTGACTACCCCACGCCGCTATCTTTAACTGATATGACCGATGGAAGTTATCATTATAGTCAAAAGTGTGTTCAGATATTAAAGGTATCCAAAATGTACAGCAAGAAGTTCTTCGATGATTCTAGTAAATAAAAAACGCGCGAGTAACCAGGTCACTTCCTTTATACATGCGCTCACTGTTTTCCATGTATTTGATGAGCGGGAGATTACCTACATGCTGCCCAGATCTTCAGTTGACCCGAACTTCAGCGATTTTGTTAAACTGGAGCACCGGGAGGCAGCATCATACATCACGGCAGCCACTATAAATTAAATTCGCCTGCGCCACTATCGGGCTGGGGTATCCGAAGAGACCCCTGAAGAAAGCCTACGGGCGCTAGAGGCAGCCCTTAAGAAAAGAAAAATTTATAGAATCTTGGGGTGTTGAGCGTAGGAGTAAGAGACAATCCCCTTATTTGTGCACTAAGCCGGAGGAAGAAACTCTCACTAAGCTGCCTTTGTTCTTGAGGAGGAGCGGTGCCTCACAGAAAGCCGAGTGTCGCAAAATTAAGGAGCTTACGAATATTCCGGCAGGTAAACACTTTGCTTCTGATAATAAATTCCGGACAAAGCGTAAACAGTTGTAACAAAGGTTGATGACACTGCCCGCAACAAATATACTTTTCTGATGATGTTATGGACTGAACAAGTTTTCACCTTTAATTAACAGCGCGGCATGACATGATAGATTTACTTTAATTAACAGACAGCGCGGACATAACACCAACTGAGTACGGGGGCGACTAACGACAAGCTTACCCCTGGATTACATTATTTTCTTGAGGTAAAGGGTGACTTGAAAGGACTCCAGCATACGTCCATCTCTCCCTCTCCCTCTCTCTCTCTCTCTCTCTCTCTCTCTCTCTCTCTCTCTCTCTCTCTCTCTCTCTCTCTGTACTCTGCTAAATGCTCCTCTCCCTTAAACCCTTCACTTAATACCTTCCCTCCAGCCTCCGTCTTTCTGCCTTGCTAATTCCTCCTTCATACACCCGCCCCAAGCTCTTGCCGGCATAATGAGGCGTCGGGTGGCTCAAGATACACCTTTGATCCCGCCCGAGTGACGACAAGCAACAGTGTGCCTTGCCCTAACAGCCCACAGGACCTTATACCTCCACGGCACGTCCGGTGAGCAGGCGTGTACAGTCGACGATAGAGAGTAGTGTCACGGTTTTCAGAATGTTTAGCCTGGTGGCGGTATCTGGCAACTATACCACGGTGGCGCATTCACTGGTGATGTTAGTGACGCGTATCAGTGCGTACAGTGTGTGTGTGACCGTAAAATTATAATGTTGTATAATATTATATTATATTATGATATAATGTGGTTAGAAATATACCAGTTTACATGAATTCAATTTAGAAATGCGATAACGAATGTCTTCTACATGATGATGATGATGATGACGAGGTAAAACATCACGAACAGTCTGAAACACTTTTTCTTATTAAACTTTGAAAATACCGCGTGCAATGCTGTCCTTCACAGAGGCAGGCAGTGACTAATGCTCCTTACCATCAAACAGCAAATAGGCTTGAGGGTCTGTTTAACTCGCAGTCTTAATCCCGGTCACTATAAAGCCTCAAAGACAATTCAGATCATCAAAAATCTAAAATCATTTCTCCGTGAAGATTACGTAATATCGAAGTATAAATACGTGAGTGTGTGTGTGTGTGTGTGTGTGTGTGTGTGTGTGTGTGTGTGTGTGTACGTGTGTGTGTGTGTTGACCGCGAGGGTAGAAAAGCCCGCGGTCGACGACGCCATCATGTGAACGTTTATAACCTATTATTACGTATATATTTTTTTTAATAAAGAACAAGATTTTGGCTGTCAGGGATTTATTTTTTAAGTCAAAAGGCATAACAATCTCCCTTAATAAGTGCAGTATATTTTTAAATGTATCATAGTTTGATAAACAACTTAGAATTGCTCTTGACTAAATTTGAACGAAACTAAAAGCTCGTGTCAAAATGTAGCGACAGAGAATAAAGAAAAAATATTTATTAAGCGTTAGCGACGGGCACTTTTGATAAATATCTATCTTAAAATTATGTAGAGTGCACCTGTGACCACCGATCACCACAACAGTACGATTTCGATAGGATATAATAATTTTCATGTCGCGTGGAGGGGTTGCCAGATGTCGCTTTCTGAACGAAACTTACTGAACAGTGTGTCACTACTCTCTATAGCCGACTGTACATATGACAAAGGAGAAAAGGACCGATATGACGAAGAACTATGAGTTATCTATGAAGGCGTGTTTGTAATCGTGAGGATGTGATTGTGAGGCGTGATGGTGGAGTCTGTAAGGGCGATAATGGAGAAGATTTAGCGTAAAGAAATTGACGTAGATTACCGAGTTCGAGGGTGGGTTGAGAGGTAACAAGTCAGTAGAAATTGATTATGTGATTGGGAAAGACCAGAGGATATGTATTTTGATTAATAAGACCATAAGAACGTAAGGAGTCTTTTACGATGATGGAGGAAAATCAATTGAAAATTCCACATCACGCTCCTTCCTAAACTCCTTTTCATTTATGGCTTGATTTTCATTTTACCTCACGTGTCTCTTCTCCTCCTTTCTTCTTACAACTATCAACTATAACTCTTTCCTTCTCTATTTCGTCTCTTCACACTTCAATCCCTTCCTCCTCCTTTTCCTGAGCCTTTTCTTCCACCTACCAGTCTTCCTTCCGTATCATCTCCCTCTCCTCCTCTCAATGGATCCGTTTCCTTCCCTTTCTTTCTTTCTGCACGAGTCCTCCTTTTTCTCCTTCTTTCCTCCAGTATTAGCTTTTTTTCCCTTAATGGACCTTCCGCCGCATTGTTACGGCTTGCCTCCTATTCACTCTGGGCGGGATGGTGTTCGCCGGCACCATCCCGGCCTCACCTATCGGGCTTCCCTCAATGACATTCAATAGCGCCACTCAAAGCCTCTCAGGTGTCGGCAGTGATTGGAGCCCCGCGGATTACTCTTACCCGCACCCAGGCGAGAGACAAGGCACACTCAGGCTTCTTCTTCCTTTGAGTGACGTCCCTAGCTTAGTCATGGCTTCGAGAGAGAGGTGGAGGTGAATGGTCTAGAGGGGTAATTATTAAAGGAAGGGATATTAAGCATTCATGAGGCTGAAGGTAATACTTAAGGGGAGCTGAATGATCTAGTAGGGGAAGCAGTTCAAGAAAGTGATATTAAGAATTCGTGAGGGAGTTGAGTAGGCTAGCGAGGTAAGTGTTAAAAGGAAGGGATATTAAGACTTCGTGAGACTCAAGGCAGTACTGAAGTTTTCGAGTGATGTCTTCGGTGCATTCTCCGATTCCGAGAAAAAAAAGTGAAGGAAAGGATTTGAATGATCTTGCTGGGGAAAAGTCTTAAAGAGAAGATGTTAATAAGACTCAAGGAGGCTAAGGCTATTACTCAAGGCTCTTTCCTCTATCGAATGGGTTCAAAGGGGCACTGAAGGGAAGTTGGTAAGAGTGAGTACTTAGCCGCTTAGGCCTCTTCTTTGTACGAGTGGTGTGTAGTGCCGCCACTCACTCGGAAAACACAGATGACAAGACTACAGGATATGAATTGTCTGGTAAATGCTGTAAATGGCAGTGAAGAGAAAATCATATGTAGTGGAACGTTTTTTTTTTTTCTTTGTCACCCTCAAGTCCTCAAGAAAATCATATGCATTGAAACGTTTTTTTGTTTTTTCTTCCTCAAATCCTCGAGTCCACAAGAAAATACGCATTGGATCGTTTTTTGTTTTTCGTCCTCAAATTCACGAATCCTCAAGAAAATCATATGCATTGGAACGTTGCTTTTTTCGTCCTCAAATCCTCAAGAAAATCATATGCATTGGAACGTTTTTGTTTTTCTTTTCGTCCTCAAATTCCTTTCTTTCTTTCTTTCTCCCTGCGGCGTACTCGGTGACTCGGAAAAAGGAGGTAACGAGTTGAATTTGCATGCTCTGGAAGGAAGCAGTAAAAGGCGACTGGTGATGAGAATTTACCCGGTTTATGTTTCAGTCTGAGCGCGGTGTGTGTCTGCAGGAGCCTCGGCGGTTTTAGTGACGCCGCTGCCGATTGAAAAGAAAAAAAAAAGTGGATACAAGAGGAAGTGGAGGAGACAAGTTTTTCGTGCGTGACCATGAAACTCGAGACGGCGAAAAAAAAAATGAATCAAGTCTCCATTCTTGCCAAAGCTCGGGGGAAAAAAAAAGCGAAATTCACCCGAGAGATGTTTTCCGCAGAATCCGTTCATGGCTCGTTTTCTTTTTCGCATTATTTACGTTCCTCCATTTTCTTTCTCTCGGCTTACTGTTGCATCACTCCCCTCTCTGTATTTCTAACTCTCGTCCCATTTTCTATTTAAAGTAATTCTATTTTATTTCCGGGTGATGTTTTATCCCCTTTGTTTACGTAGAGGCGCGGGTTGGCTCTCGTGGCGTGATAGAGTTTTCTGCTCGACGGCTGAAGGATCGAGGTCGGTGTGTCGTCCGGGAGTGTGACGCCGGCAGAGGTGTGGCGTGACGGGGGCAAGGTGAGGGTGTGGCGTAATGTAAACAGAAGAAATGCGACGCTGAGTGACACGAGAGCGAGTTAGTGTGCGGCGGTGAGGAAGTTGAGACACTTTGCGGGGTATTTAAAGTTAAGCGTAATGTCTTCAGTAACTGGATTAGCCTCACATGACGGAAGTGTTTCTTTATCATGGAAGTAAAAATAAACGGGACAGCTTTTTATGATACGTAGCTGAAGGAATAGTAATAAAAGTGTGCATTGAAAACCATGTATGTGAAATATTTCGTTTATAATCTTCATATATTTCCATAGCAAACATTATCATCTCTATCACAATGCCGCTTACAGATGGTTGTGGTGGTGGTGGTGATTATGTTCTCTTATTATGGTGGCAAGGAAGAAGGTGGCCGTGGTAGTGCTGGTGTATGAAAGAGGTGGGCAGGGGTAGTGGTGATGGTGGAGAGGAACGGGTACAATAGGAAGTGATTGTGTTGTCGGTGGTGGTGGTGGTGGTGGTGGTGTAGGTGGTGATAAGACTGAATAGGGGAGGCTGGTAGCGGTCGTAGCGGCGAGGATATGGAATGGGCTGGTGGTGGTAATGGTGTTGATGGTGGTAGCAGCGTTGGGGAGAGGCGTGGTGGTGGAACTGGTGATGGTGGTGATGGCGGTAGTAGTGGTGGTGGTGGTAGTGGTGGTGGTGGTGGTGGTGGTGAGGGGGGATATAGTAGCGAGAGGGTAGGAAGACTCGACAACTGGGAGCAATAAAGTGTTATCCCCGACAGCTATGACGCCCGGGAGGGAGAGTTCACATCGGGCGTCGGGTGGGCGGACGAGGGGGAGCTGGGCGGGAGGGCGCACTTCATCCCCTCCTCGGAGCCGCCCACGCTGGTGCTGGAGCCCGCCCACGTCCGCGACCAGGGCGTGTACACGTGCAGGGTGGACTACCAGCTCTCGCCCTCCACCACGGCTGTCGTCAACCTAACCGTCGTGGGTAAGTACCTATGTGTGTGTGTGTGTGTGTGTGTGTGTGTGTGTGTGTGTGTGTGTGTGAAAGATGGTCTCTGAATTTGTTTATGTTTATTTGTCTATATCTGTTCGGTCACGGGCATTATTTAACATTCAATAACTCCATAAGTCATTCCAGTTTCTTCCGTTACCCCGCCTTTACACAAAACTAGGACTTATATAAAAATAAAAAAAACTGTTTGATTTGGAACCTAATCTAAGTTGTCAGAAGCTATTCATTCTATATATAGTAAGATAATATTGCTCCTAACACTTTAACACCGTGACATGCATAAGCGAAAATACCTCAAAATATAAATTAAATAAAGTATACAAATACTACACAAATTAACAGAGCAGGAAACTGGTTCAAATCGGCAAATGAACAACACAAATTAACCAATAAAAAATAAGTAATGGCACGTAACAAATCAGTAACACACTCAGAACATCGCAACACAAGGACCAAACACAAAACGAATCACACACAACAGCTGGCAACAATACGCACTCAACACGCAACAACTCGGCAAACTCTCCCGGCAATCTACAGCAACACGGCGGCGAGTGGCGGCAATTCACGGAAACACAGGCCGCAGTAAATCACCTCGACAGAAACAACCCACCGCTGTACAATATGAAACAGCAACTCAAGAGAACACACAGGTACTCACGGGAACACTAACCTTATAAGCACATCAAGGTACACAAACACAGATAAGAGTGACCACTGCACAAACCACAGCACGACGCAGCACACACAGCAACAAACAGAAACACCAAACAATATCTACATCAGCTTTCGGACGTGTCAAGGCAGAGGAAGGTAATGTATATGGAGGCGAAAATAGGGTACAAATATTTTCTTATTTGCGAATGAGCCTATACATCTCCGCCTCCCAAAGCAGGACAGATAAAGGTAGAAAATGAAGCAGGAGTAGGTTCAGGCATAGAATGAAATGGGAAAGGAAGGAAATACAGCTTTGGAGAGCCGGGTCACGTTAACATTGCATACCCGTAGGAGCGCAAGGAGGGGGAACAACGTCACCAGTGGGGTATAGGATAACAGTTGTCTAAAGCTTCCAAAGTGACAAACATGATGAAAGTACAGGATAGATAAATCATAAAAGCATCAAAGGTAGCATGGGTGACAACAAAAACTTTGCTACAGCTACATGAAGCGGACCCACAACGATAAACCACGCCTTCGTAATCAGTGGCATGAAGCGTGGAGAGTAAGTCAACATCAAAGTGGGACTGTAACTCTGACATGTCTCTGTGGAGGGGAAACAGAGAACAAGAAGTCTAGATGCGCGTGGGGAAGGTTATAAGAAAGATTCATATTTATTACACAGAACCATTTCATAATACACTGTGCATCAACATTATTACCAGATCAGAAAATGCCCCTTTGTGTCTGTTGATCAAAGTTGCCAGATTGTCTTACTCAGCCTCTTATATTCACCGACTTCAGACCCAAAAACTGTCTCGTGGACCCCAATAAGGAGATTCACTTATAATCATCGTTAAAATAGTTAATTCCTGATGTTTCTTGGCAATAGTTAGGCGTCAGAAACCGGTAAATACTATGCTCTGAGTACGACAATCTGGCAACGGTGCTGTTAATATCATGGATGTATTTTTTCTTTTAGCCTGAAGCTCTCAATTTTTTTTCCCGCTGCGCACTCCAGGTTTACTTTCCCCACCGTCAGTCTGATATTACTACGCACTAATATTCTTCCTCCTTCACCTCCCGCCGGCATCTGAACATTTCTTCTTTATTAGACTTATTGCCATTGCGCCGCCTCTCACCATCTCACTCCTTCTCTCCCTCTTCCTCTTCCTCTTCCTCCTCCCTTCCCTTCACCTCCACCTATTGCCTCTCAAATTTCCTTAATCCTCTCTCTCTCTCTCTCTCTCTCTCTCTCTCTCTCTCTCTCTCTCTCTCTCTCTCTCTCTCTCTCTCTCTCTCTCTCTCTCTCTCTCTCTCTCTCTCTCTCTCTCTCTCTCTCTCTCTCTCTCTCTCTCTCTCTCTCTCTCTCTCTCTCTCTCTCTCTCTCTCTCTCTCTCTCTCTCTCTCTCTCTCTCTCTCTCTCCTCCTTCTCCTTCTCCTTCTCCTTCTCCTTCTGCTTCTCCTTCTTCTACTTCTCCTTCTTCTCCTTCTCCTTCTTATCCTCCTCCTCCTACTCCTACTCCACTTTCTTTTACATCTCCTCTTCCTTCTATTTTTCCAACTTTTCTCTTTATACTTCCTCTTCTTTTAAATTATCTTCCTTTATTATCTACCGTCGTTCACTTCATTATCATCTTTCTCCTGCTCCTCGTTTTCTCCTTTTTTCTTCTGATCTTCCTTTCTCTTCTTCTCTCTCACCATCAGCATTATCATTGTACAAAATATATATCTTGTTCTTCCGTCTCCTCTTACTACTCTTACTACTCTTCCTTCCTGCCATCATCTTTTTTTTCTTCCTCTTTTTTTTCTTCTTTTTCTTCGTCAGCATCTTCAACTTCGTCTACTATTTTTCTTTCGTTCCTTTTTTTCCTTTTCCTTCTCTCCTCCTATATCTTCATTTTTCCTTCTCTTTTTCACTCATCTTTCATTTCTTCCTCTTTTCCCCCTTCTTCTTCCTTCTCTTCCTCCTCCTCCTCTTCTTCTTCCTCTCCTTTCCTAACGTCATTACCATCCAAAATAACATCCTCCTGATATTACTTTCTCCTTCCATTCTATCCTTTTCTTTTCCTTTCTGCAAACCTCCGTGTCTTTCCTCGCCCTCACTCGTTTTCGGCGCTTTTTCCTTCAGTCTCAAACACGCAAAAAGGAATTACCCGAGTCTGAAACGGATCGACATAACCACTTCGAGAAACGGACGATGAAGCGCAGTGTCTATATTACTCTCTCTCTCTCTCTCTCTCTCTCTCTCTCTCTCTCTCTCTCTCTCTCTCTCTCTCTCTCTCTCTCTCTCTCTCTCTCTCTCTCTCTCTCTCTCTCTCTCTCTCTCTCTCTCTCTCTCTCTCTCTCTCTCTCAGCCACAAATGGAGGCAGATTATGGTTCTTTCTCACAGTGAACTTTTTCTTCTACTTCTACATATGAAAATAGATGTTCCGGACGTTTGGGTACAGCGCAATCGCCTTACAAGAAATGAAAAGTTACTCCGCTTCTTCTGCAGTCGACGCATGGTTAGAACTTGAGTATAAAGGAAGCTAATGTAATAGAGAAAGAAGTTGGAAAAATAGAATTAAGAGAAGTAAAAGAAAGTGGAGTAGGGAAAGGAGGAGAAGAAGAACACGAAATTGAAGTTAATAATGGAGATAGATAGATAGACAGATACATAGAGAGAGTGAGTGAAAAGAGAAAGCAAATACCCTCCTGTCCCCCCCCCCCCCCACACACACACACACACACGAAGTTAATAATGGAGACAGATAGATAGACAGATACATAGAAAGACAGAGGGAGGGGGTGAAAAGAGACAGCGTGAACCCTCCTTTCCCTCGCCTTCCCGTCCGTCTCCCCCACACACATGCCGTCCAATTTTTCTTCGCCAACTCCCGCCGCCTCAAGTTGCCGCAATAACAATGACTCTCCAGGCGATGCTGAGTGGCTCCGAGCAACGCTATGACGCAAGCCCCTCCTCGTAACTCTCCTTCACACCCTTCTTTCTCTATGCAAAGGGCCACTCCAGCACAACTATCCCCCTCCCCTCTTCAGACACATCCACAAAAGAGGACTTCGGAAATAAAAGACGCTAAGGAGACTGAGGATCGTAATAATGCTTACCTTACTAAATTGAGAGATTAACTTCGATAGACACAGCGGAAAATAAGGTTCTTCAAAAATACGATACACACACTCGATATTAACTCTTGAAACGACTGATGCTAACTCTCACTCAACAACTTCGATGAATAAAGAAAAAACAAAATGAAACAGGAAAGAAAGAACACAAACTCGAACAACTTGAATAGAAGGAAAAGAGAAAGAGAAAAAGAAGCATCAAATCCACAGACGCCGAGTATTCAAGTAAAAAGAGGCTCCAAACCTTCTCCGAACAGATTCCAGCACCCTTCTGAGCCCGCCTCTCACTGGCCTATCGAATCCCACTCCAGCCCAGCTAAAGAGGATCACGAACCTTTCCTGAATCAGCATTACAACTCTCTCTCTCTCTCTCTCTCTCTCTCTCTCTCTCTCTCTCTCTCTCTCTCTCTCTCTCTCTAGACCTGTTCTTTTCTTTCTTTCTTTCCTTCTTCGTTTTCCTTTATCATCTGAGTAATTGATAGACTGACTCCCTTCTCCCTTTTCCCTCTCCCTCTCCCTCTCTCTCTCTCTCTCTCTCTCTCTCTCTCTCTCTCTCTCTCTCTCTCTCCCCCCCCCCCACCTATTAGCCGGATTTCCCATAACACCATAAAAGCATCAGGGGACATAATACACACCTATCCCCCTGAAGAGCTGATAAAATGGAGACAGGGAGCGCCGCGTTAAGCCTTCCTACGTCGGGAATTTCGTTTGCAGTCTGGCCGAGTAAAACGTTCGTGTGTTTACCTTCGTACTACTGGGAGCTTAACTTTGGTCGGCCGAGTTGGGGAGAGCGAGGGGAAGGGACTTTAAAGCGAGAGAGTTAGAGCGAGCGAAAGAGAGAGAGGGAGAGAGAGGGAGAGAGAGAATGAGGGAGGTTCACGGAAAAAGGCAAAGGTTTATTAACGTGTGATGTGTTCCTGTTATGTTTATCCCTGTCGTTCCCTCCATATGCGGCTCTCTCTCTCTCTCTCTCTCTCTCTCTCTCTCTCTCTCTCTCTCTCTCTCTCTCTCTCTCTCTCTCTCTCTCTCTCTCTCTCTCTCTCTCAATGCGCGCTATTTTCCGGCCCATTCTTCATTCCGAGATCGTTTTTAGGTCCTCAACACGTTTCATCATGTTCGGGACTTCCTCTCTCGCTCACACGGACATACCAGGATTTCCCGCATCACAGCCAGACTGATTTCTTTTCTCCGTCTGTGATATTTAATTCCAGTTTTCATCCACCGGAGAGGAGTGAAAGTAAAGACGAGGGGAGGAAAATATAGTGAGAGAGATAAAGGAGAGAAAAATGGAGAGTTGGAGAGGAAAAAAAAGGGAAGGAGGAGTGGGAGGGATGGAGGCGAGAGAGGGAAGGGAGGGAAGGGGAAGCCAATAACAGGCGAGGCTTGTGAACCGTAACATAACTCTTGTGTGACGTAACAGATGAAGTGAAAACTGTGTATGTATCTCTCTCTCTCTCTCTCTCTCTCTCTCTCTCTCTCTCTCTCTCTCTCTCTCTCTCTCTCTCTCTCTCTCTCTCTCTCTCTCTCTCTCTCTCTCTCTCTCTCTCTCTCTCTCTCTCTCTCTCTCTCTCTCTCTCTCTCTCTCTCCTTTCTTACTCTCGGCTTTCCTTTATCTTCTTAACGTCCCATTTCGTACTTTCTCCGTCTTCTCTCCTCCTTCTCCTGCTCCAACACTTATTTTTAATGCAGTCCCCTTCTTCAGTCAATGACAGTTCAATCATTAATCTCTCTCTCTCTCTCTCTCTCTCTCTCTCTCTCTCTCTCTCTCTCTCTCTCTCTCTCTCTCTCTCTCTCTCTCTCTCTCTCTCTCTCTCCCCATCTTCCAGGAATCATCATTTTAACACCCCTTCTGCAAACTCCATGCAATCCGTTTCATCATTCCTTCCCTGCACTGTTCTCCCTATTCTCTCCTTCCTTTACTTTTCCTTAACTTTCCGCTCCCTCCCCTTTGACCCCCATTGCCATGTCTTTCTCACCCTCTCCCGCCAATCCAACAACAGCCGCCGCGCCATTCCTCAAGGCCATAGCAGAGAAGAACCGGGGAAAAACATTATCTGAAAAACGAGTAGACGACACGCCACTCTCACCCACCCACCCACCCACACACACACACACACGCACCAACTTCTCCCCTCCTCCCTCCACATCACTCCCTCCCCCCTTCCACACACAGCCGAAGTAAAAAGAAAGTTCCTTCCCTTCCTGAGACATGCAAGACCAGGCGTGCCTTGGATCAGACAGAAATAGGATGAAAAGAGTCAAGAAACAGAAGGTCCCTCGCCTCTTTCCACCCGAGACTCGTGACTGACGGCGGAGGGACAGACGGACGGACAGGTTGGCAGATGAATAGGAACGAAGACAGACACCCGGACGAACGAACAGACAAATACGAAAAAGGTGGAAAAATAAGCATACATGAATATCGTTAGAGGAAGATGGATGTAGAGATGGATACACGC
This sequence comes from Eriocheir sinensis, assembly GCF_024679095.1. NCBI lineage: Eukaryota > Metazoa > Arthropoda > Malacostraca > Decapoda > Varunidae > Eriocheir > Eriocheir sinensis. Next base: position 8,588,416 of record NC_066542.1, on the reverse strand, counting down.
AGGTACACAGACAACGCAGGAGTTAGAAGAGTTAGATGAACAGGTAAATGAGACAGGTAAACAGGTAAACTAATATACAGGTAGAGAGAGACAGATAGATGGAGAAAACGTAGACTGTCACCCAGGTATAATTAAAGTCAGGTAGGTAAACATATACACGAGGAACCAGATAGATAAAACAAGCTAAACAAACAAACAAAAAACAGATGACCAGGTACACATAGAAAAAGGGAAACAGACAAAAAGGTGAATAAAAAATGAAAAAAAAAAACCATTTAAGCAGAAAACCAAACAGTCATAGATAAACAAACATCCCTCTACACAATCACGAAAAAGACAGACAGACAAACAGACGGAAGGCCACGCTCACGGGCGCCAAACGAGGTGGGAAACAGGCTCAGGAAGGGAGGGTCCGCCAGGAAGGTAAAAAGGATAATGAATGGCGTTGTCTGGGCGCCATAACACTGCCATGGACGGAAATATGAAGAAGTAGATCGCACATGATGCCGATGGAGGGAGAGGGAGAGCAGAACTAGAAAGAGGAGGAGGAAGAGGAAGAAGAGGCGAAGTAAAAAGGAAAGAGAGGAAGGGGAAGAAGAGGCGGAGGAAAAGGAAAGAGAGGCAGCAGGAGGAAGCGAAGGAGATATTGAGGCATGATAAGGAAGAGTAAAAGATATGAGAAAGCAAATAGAAAGAGGAGATGGAAGAAGATACGGATAGACGAGAAGGAGAAGAGGGGAACAAAAAGGAGAATAAGGAAGTGGAGGGAGAGGAGAACGGCGACTATGCGAGGAGAACAAGGTGGAAAGCAAAGAGAAAGGGAAGAACATAAATGGAGGAAGTGAAAGAGGGAAAAATAAGGAAAAAAGAAAAAAATGAAAACAAAGAAGTGGAGGAAGAGGAGGACGACGACTATGCGAGGAGAACAAGGTGGAAAAAAAATATACGGAAAAAAATACAATACAAGGAAAAAACAAAGGAAGAAATGAGGAAAATGAAAAACGAGAATAAGGAAGTGTAGGAAGACCAAGAAAAGGAGAAGGAAGAAGACATGGAAAAAAGTGGACAAAAATGGGAGAACCGAAAACAGGAAAGAGAAAACACGAGGCAGGAGGAAGAAAAGGATTAAGAAGATAAGGAGATCACAGGAGCGGAGGGGAATCCAACACTAAAGAAGAGGATGTAGAGGGAAAGTAAAAGGAAGGTGCTTATGATGGCAGTCAAAGGGAATTGGAAACGAACTCGAGGGAAGCAACTCTCTCTCTCTTTCCCTCTCCCTCTCTCAAGTACTCTCACATACACACACACACATACACACCACCCAGGGAAGGAGGAAGGGGTCGTCATGGCGGTACACGGAGAAGTTCGCGGGAGGCAACATTAATCTCAGGAAAACCAACTCTTAATGCACAAGGATTCCACTCCCAGGAACTCAAGGAAGCGAGGGGAGTGAGCGGCACGCGAGAACGGGTAAGTGTTATGGAGATGCAGGTGCGTGTGAGTGTGTGTGTGTGTGAGTGCTTGCTGAGGCTGGGAAAGTAAGGTGTGGGCTGGAGGAGGTGGAGACGCGTGTTGGGGAGTGTGTTGAGAGAGAGGCGGCGTTGACAAAATGGGGCTTTGTTCTCCAGGCTACTCATCCAAGGCACTCTGTACGTATTTGCAAGGATGGTTTTGTTAGAAGATTTGTAGCAGTGTGGGAAGGAAGTCATGGGAAGCGGCAATGGAGGAGGGAAAGAAAGAAACGCAGTGGGAGAAAGTGGGGAAAGAGAGAGAGGAGGAGGAGGAGGGCGCAGTGAACCTCCTTTTTAGATGCAAGAGTTTGAATCGAAATAAAAGGAAATTCTTAATAGGTTGAAAATGAAGCCGAGTGTATTTTTCTGAGAGACGGAGGATGGGGAGATGAAAGCGTTGAACTAGAAAGTATAAGGAGGATGAGGCTTAGGAGAAGGGCGAGGGCGTGAGAGCACAGAAACTAGTAATAATAGTCGGTGGGAGAGAATTGTCAGAGGGGAGGAATAGAAATAACAAACAGCATGAAGGGGAGAAGGAAGGATGGAGAGGAGGGAAGGACTGAACGAATGAAAGGCAAAAGGGAGGAGAACGAGACCGAGAGCGAGAGAGAGAGAGAGAGAGAGAGAGAGAGAGAGAGAGAGAGAGAGAGAGAGAGAGAGAGAGACAATCTGGAAAGGGAACTTGGAAGGAAACTACCAGAGTGGACGTAGTTTGGACAATGAAACACTCACTTTCCACTTCCCTCAGATTGACTTCTTGGACCTGCCGCCCTTTCCCTTTCCACACGACCTAAAGTCCCCTCCCCGTGTACCTCCTTCCCCCAGCAACCAATTACCCCTTCTCTTCATCCTCCTTTCCCTCTCCCCTCTCCTCCCGAACTTACACTGAGGCACTTGGGAGAAGAGAGGCAATCGTGCTGGCGCTGCGCTGAATTTGCTCCGTTGTGTTATTTTGTTGGAAACGTCTCTGCCATTGTGAATTGAAGAGGCGAGGAGAAGGGACGAGAGAGGAAGGGACGCAGGGTATTAGGTAAAGTTGTGGACCCGGACACTGATTGATTCTGACTGATTGGGTGACTGATGAGGTGAAAGATGGAATGACTGATTGGTCTTGTGTGTTTTCTCCTGCTTCTTCACTGTTGTCTTTGGTTTGTACGGTGTTACAAGTTTCCTGACCAGGCTTTGTTCCAATTAGTGACACACACACACACACACACACACACACACACACACACACACACACACACAAATAATCTTTTTCAAATGGTGAGACAACTTTTCTTTAATATCATAACGAATAAAGAGACGATTACAAGACCGTTTAATAAGCACACATGTCCAACAATTTTTCCATCGCTTAACTATTCACAATATGTCGGCACACACCTTTAAGCAGGACGTAATGGCAGCCAGAGAATGTTTCCTCAACTATTCCCTCACGGGCATAACCCTGAACTCTCGACACATCCACCCAGGCGGCTCAGGGCACACGGATAGTCTCTGGAATACTATCTTCCACCCAGGCGGCTCAGGGCACACGGATAGTCTCTGGAGTACTATCTTCCACTCAGGCGGCTCAGGGCACACGGATAGTCTCTGGAGAACTATCTTTGGGCCCACGAGTCCTCTGCTTCGTCGCTTAACACTGGTTTGTAGGGTCATCCCTCCTCGCCCGCTGCTGCAGAACAAACACGCTCGCGCCCAACTAAGGTATTGTCTTTCCCTTCCACACACAACCCGTGGAGCCCCTCGTCTGGGCCGCTCTGAATCTATTAACCTCCTCGGCGGGCTCGGTCGTGTTGGGATATACCCTTTGTGTACTTCCAAGGCCGCGTCTCTACCTGACTAATGGTCCGAGCAATGTCACTTAAGGACGCCACGGAGCAGAGATCAAATACTACATGTCTCAAAGGGGCTGGGGGAAAGAGCAACAACTGTGATTCTTGGTGTTAGATTGTCATTCAGTTATCGACGCTCAGCCTGTAATCTCCATCACTGTGGGACGAACAAATAAGAAACAGAACGAACTTTACTTTCAGAAATTGTGGAAAGTTATAAATTCACAGGTGCTGGCGAGTGGTTATGAATCCGTGGCCTGGTGGAGTATTTTTTTTTTAAGTCTAGTTATTCAGTATTTCCTTTCTTCACGTTGTCCTCAGTATATTAATTGTTCTCAGTATATTAATTATTTCTCAGTATATTAATATTTCTCAGTATATTAATAATTTCTCAGTATATTAATATTGGCCTATGTTTTGTCTTGGTGGGTAGAAATAACCGCGCCTTTTTACCCGAGACACACCCTTTTCCCCGGGGAATTGACCTGACTGCGACCTCACAGCAGCTGTTGGTTTGTTTTCCTAGATACACATTTTTGACCTGACGACCTCACCGCAGCTGTTGGTTTGTTTTCCTAGATACACATTTTTGACCTGACGACCTCACAGCAGCTGTTGGTTTGTTTTCCTAGATACACATTTTTGACCTGACGACCTCACCGCAGCTGCGTACTTTGTTATCGTCTTAACGCGCCTAATTGTTTCCGTCTTGCCTCGCCCATATCTTCACCATGACGTCCCTCAAGCGTTGTTCTGGGTGTGGCCTTCGCATGGCCAAGCAGTACTTTCTTTCCAAGGACGTTTGTAGGTTCTGCGTTAAGACTCAGAAGGATGATCAGAGGATCATAGAGTTAGAGAATAGGGTTACGACTCTCGCCGCTCAGGTACACTTACTGGTTAGTGCAGCAGAAACAAGCCCCGCCTCCTCCTCCTCCCCTTCCTCTTCCTCTTCTTCCTAGTCCTCCTCCCCCTCCTATTCCTCTTCTTCCTCGTCCTCCTCCCCTCTAGTCTGGCCTTCAACCACACAGCCCCTCCCATCCTCCTCCTCCTCCTCCTCGACCATCTCCGATCTCCCCTTCCCACCCTCCTTCTCCTCTTCTTCCTCTTCTTCCTCCTCTTCCTCCTCCTCCTCGCCTTCCTCCTCCGTCCCCCTCTCCCCTCTCCCCCCACCTCCTCCTCCTCCTCCTCGCCCTCTTCCTCCTCCTACTCCTCCGCCTCTTCACTCGTCCCTCCCTCCCACCTGTCCTTCACCTTCCCCTTCCCCCTCTTCCTCCTCCCTCTCCTCGTCCGTCCCTCCCTCCCCCACCTCCTCTCCCTTTCACCTACTCCTCCTTCCTCCTCCTCCTCCTCCTCCTCCTCCTCCACCTCCTCCTCCTCCGACTCAAATTCCTCACCTCCCTCTTCCGTCCCCCCTCCCCCCACTTCCCGCCCACCCTCCCCCTCCTCCTCCTCCTCTCCCTCTTTCTCCTCCTTGTCCTCCGCCTCCTCGCTCGTCCCTCCCTCCAACACCTGTCCCTTACCTTCCCTTTCCCCCTCTTCCTCCTCCCTCTCCTCGTCCATTCCTCCCTCCACCACCTCACCCTCCCTTTCTCCTTCTTCCTCTTCCTCCTCCTCCTCCCCTTTTCCACCTTCCACCTCTTCCACAATTTCTCCTCGTTCTTCACAGCAGGTCCCTCCCCTCCCTTCCCGCTCTCCCCTCCCCCCTTCACCCACCCCTCCTGGCCCCCCTTCCGACCGTCGGGTTCTTGTTGTTGGTGATAGTCAGGTTCGTTATGTTGACAGGTATTTTTGCTCCAAGGATAAGAACAGGACGAGGTGTGTTCCCAGGGCAGGGTGGGCCATATATCAGACAGGATTGAGGCGTGTATGGCAAGCGAGGGATCGAACCCCATTGTCTTTCTCAGCTGTGGCGGAAACGACGTTTCTCGTGTGCCAAGCGAGGACCTTCTCAGGCGTTTTAGAGAATTGTTAGGCAGGATACGTGACGCTGGTGGGTCACCAGTAGTGTGTGGCGTCCTGCCAAGGAGGGGCGTTGGCGATGGATGGCTGTCCAGGGCGATAGCAGTGAACAGCAGACTTGCTGAGCACTGCGAGCGCAATGGGTGGCTGTTCGTCGACAATTGGGACCTCTTCTTTGGCAACGACGCCCTCTACGCCCGTGACGGGATACACTTGACGTTCAAGGGTGTTGAGGCTCTCTCAGACTCCCTTGAGCGAGCACTTGGTACCCTGAGGGATTTTTTAGTATAGGCGAGGGGGGGAGGAGCAATGGGAGGAGTAATGGGAGGGGACATCTAGCTCATAATATAACCAGGCAGCTTAGAAGTAATTCTAGAGGAGTAACAGAGGACGGGCTAAGAATCTTCTATACTAACAGCAGGAGCCTCAGAAACAAGATAGACTTACTAAGGGGTGAAGCTTGTTCAGAAAATTTTGACATAATAGCGATCACTGAGACATGGATAGACTTTGCTAATAGAAATTTTAGGTCAGAATTTGAAATAACGGGTTATCAGATGTTTCACAAAGACAGAAGGGGCAGAAAGGGAGGTGGAGTTGCGCTATATGTTAAAGACCCACTTAAATGTTTAGTTAACAACTCAGTCAAAACTAACATGGATTCAGAATCAGTTTGGGTGGACGTTTACAAAGGGAAAGAAAAACTAACTCTAGGAGTTATATACAGGCCACCCAACCTTAACAGGCAGGACACGAGTATATTACTATAGGAGATTGGCAGGGCAGTATGAGTAGAAATGTCTGCGTAATGGGGACTTTAATTATAGGAATATAGACTGGGAAGATCTAGTGGGTGACCTGGAAGCCGAGGACTTTCTTGAAGTTATACAAGATAATTTCCTTAAGCAGGTAGTTACTGAGCCTACCAGAGGAGATAACATATTAGACTTAGTCCTAACCAATAATGGGAACTTGCTACGTGAGTTGGAGGTGGGCGGAGAGTTAGGAAATAGTGATCACAGAACGGTTCGTTTTAGGTTAGACTGGGCGGTAACCCGCGATCCAAACCCAGTGTTAGTGCCAGATTTTAGAAGAGCAAACTACGAGGGGCTTCGAAGACATCTTGAAGGGGTAAACTGGGATAATTTAGGGATTCATGAGGGCCAGAACTGCGGATTGGAGAGCCAGGAGAACCAGGTAGAAATGTCTTACAATAATTTAGTTAGAGTAATAGTAGAGGGGCAAGAACAGCATATACCACAGCGAACACTTAGAAAAGAAAACAATGATCCTAAGTGGATGACTCGTGGACTAAAACACGAGATTGGGTTAAAGAGAATTTATCAGAAAATAAAGAATGGGGAAACACATCTCAGGGACCGGTACGTCGAACTATCTAGATTAGTTAAGAAAAACACCAGGATAGCAAAAAAGAACTATGAGATCAAAGTAGCAAATGAGGCGAAAAGTAATCCTAAGGGCTTCTTTCAGATGTATAGAACAAAAACACGGGAGAAAATTGGACCGCTGAAATCAAACACAGGGAGCTAGTAGAAAATTACGAAAATATGAGCACATTGTTGAACGACTACTTCCTTTCAGTATTCACACAGGAGGATCGAACGACTATACCGGAAAGAGTTCAGGTGTACGAGGGCGGGGATGGCGATAAATTGAGGATATAATAATGACCAGGCAAGTAGTTCAGGATGAGATAGATAAGCTTAAGAAGAACAAGTCGCCAGGTCCTGACGGGATATTTCCGAGGGTATTAAAGGAGCTAGGTGATATAATCAGTGACCCACTATCCGACATCTTTAAGATGTCGGTAAATACTGGCTATGTGCCGAGCCTATGGAAAGTAGCTAATGTGACGCCGATTTTTAAAAAGGGGGACAGGTCAGTTGCTTCAAACTATCGCCCAATTAGCTTAACATCGGTTATAGGGAAGATGCTGGAGTCCATAATAGCCAGGAACATTCAGGAGCATTTAGAGAAACATCGCTTAATTCACGACTCGCAGCATGTGTTCACAAAAGGTAGGTCATGCCTCACCAATCTCGTGTACTTCTACAATAAAGTTTTTGAGGAGGTTGGCAGAGATGAAAATTATGATGTAATCTATCTTGATTTTAGTAAAGCGTTTGACAAAGTTGCTCACCAACGACTGTTGCTTAAATTACAGGCTCACGGAGTAGAGGTAAAGTTTTGAACTGGGTCAAGGCGTGGCTTAGCAATAGGAAGCAAAGAGTGCAAATCAATGGTAAAAGATCTGACTGGGGATGTGTTACAGTGGGGTCCCACAAGGTTCGGTATTAGGGCCACTTTTGTTTATTATTTCTATCAATGACTTAGACACAGGAATTAGTAGTGATGTTAGTAAATTTGCAGATGATACCAAGATCGGTAGAGTAATTGAGTCGGATCAGGACGCTAGTATTCTCCAAGGTGAACTCAACAGATTATATGATCTGGATAAATGGCAGATGGAGTTCAATGTAGGGAAGTGCAGTATTCTGAGTGTAGGTAGGAACAACCCTCACATAACTATTGCTTAAATGACACTCTCATAAGTAGGTCTGGGTGCGAGAGGGATTTAGGGTCTTAGTGAGCTCTGATCTCCGTCCAAGGGCACAATGCATTCAAGCTAGAAATCGAGCTAATAGGGTACTGGGATTTATTTCAAGGAGCGTAAGCAACAGAAGCCTGAAGTCTTCCTCAAACTATATTTAGCATTAGTTAGACCTCATCTTGACTATGCGGTTCAGTTCTGGTCACCCTACTATAGAATGGATATCAAAATGTTAGAATCGGTGCAGAGGAGGATGACTAAGATGATTCAGGGGTTGAGAAACTTGCCATACGAGGAAAGACTCAAACAGTTAAACTTGCATTCTCTAGAAAGGCGAAGGGTGCGTGGAGACATGATCGAGGTTTATAAATGGATGAAGGGCTTTAATAAGGGAGACATTCATAAGGTTTTGTTGGTAAGAGAACCGGGTAGGACACGAAGTAACGGGTTTAAACTGGATAAATTCAGATTCAACAGGGACATAGGCAAAAATTGGTTTACTAATAGGGTGGTGGATGAGTGGAATAGGCTTAGCAGTCATGTGGTGAGTGCCAATACAATTGTCACATTCAAAAATAGACTAGATAAATTCATGGACAGCGATATTAGGTGGGGTTAGATACACGGGAGCTTAGGGTCAAAGGAGCTGCCTCGTACAGGCCTACCGGCCTCTTGCAGACTCCTGCGTTCTTATGTTCTTATGTTCTTATGTTCTATGAGATGTTTATGACTCTTGTATATCTGACTAATTGCTTTCCATCCGCATCCGGTATTTGCCTCTGATTGGGGTCACTTTTATCGGTGTTGTTATGATCATTCCTCTGTTTGTTCGTCTTCTGGGTCCCGACAACGTGGCATGAGGGTGGAACAGTTATGATAATCGTGATAAGAAAATTAACACAATAGCGGAGAATACGAACACACTATTAAGGTGAAGGTCATCTTGGTTTCTTCAATAACGTTTTGCCTGTTGCCGTGTTTTCTCTCTCTCTCTCTCTCTCTCTCTCTCTCTCTCTCTCTCTCTCTCTCACACACACACACACACACACACACACACACACACACACACACACACACAGCCAACCAATAAATTACCCATACGTGTCCCTTCCTTTCTCCCTTCTCGCCCGTCCCTCCCGTATAACCACACACCAGTTGCTCATAATACATCCAGGCGGTAGGTAGCGAGCCCTTTGCCGCCGATGTTCCAGGAAACGTCCCAGTGATCAGCGGGGAATAAATACCATTAAAACATCGTCGCTGCACACTGATTTCCATTATGAGTAGGAAACAGGGAACGTGGGTAAGTGTGAGAGAGAGAGAGAGAGAGAGAGAGAGAGAGAGAGAGAGAGAGAGAAATAACAGGCATATACAAATGAGTTAATCTATGTACCTTAATCTAGTTTCCATATTTTCTACCCAAAAACACGAACAGACACGTACATTTAAAACTCTACTGCACGGACCCACGAGAATAGTATAAGCACCGTGAACACCCAACTAACTACGGCGCTTCAACATTAACAACACCATTAGTCGGCCCAGTTAACCTACCCCGTACCTTCCCAATTGACGCACCTATTATTTTTTTTTTTTACAACAAAGAAGACGGATCAAGGGCAACAAAAAGTGTAAAAAAAAAGCCCGCTACTCACCGCTCCCACAAGAGACAAGAGTAAAGAGTGGCCAAAAGAGAGGTCAATTTCGGGTGTTGGCCCCAGGAAGCGAAAACATCCGGCTTACCAACGCGATAAATGGTGGGCGACATGGCATCCTGATCAGCCAATAAAAAAATAATTAACAGAGAATAATAATTACCCTCACCGCTTTATTAAACAATGAGAACTTTTAAATTAGGAGCGGCGAGTAGCGGGCTTTTTTTTGGACTCTTTTTGTTGCCCTTGAGCCGTGTCCTCTGATGAAATAAAAAATACAAGAATGGTTAAGGTCGCACTCAGGGTGATATATTAAACATTTCCATCGCACAAGTACACACATTTGACAAGGCTTTCGCGGGAGTTGTGTGGGCCATTCCAGGGGTAGTTTTCTGACCCTGGTGGTAGTTTGGTAAGTCTTCTATACAGTGAAAGTGAAAAAAACACTCCGGAGAACGCATTTAACTTCTCTTTTTGGCGTTTTGAAATGACTGATGTGAGAGCCTGAGGTGTCGAAGAATACCAACCTCGATGTCTCTGAATATATAAACAGGATGATAACGTGGGGGGTTTAGTACTGACTGACAGGTCCTCCATAGTACACACATACCCCATTCCTCTTTCCCCTCTTCCCTTTCTACTGATGCGAATTTAACCTAATATCCTTTTCTCCCTTTCTAAATGCATAAATAGGATAATACCGGGGAGGCTTTGGTAGTGACTGACAGGTTCTCGATAACACCCACGCACCCTATTTCTCTTTCCCCTCTTCCGTTCCTTCTGATGCGCACAAAACTTTATATATTCTCCTCTCCCTTTCATTCTCCTGTTCCTCTTGTGTCATACTGTCGCCTTTCCGCCTCTCTCACCCCTCTTGAGTAACATGTAGGGTTGTTTTATTCTTCCCCTCGAATCATACACGTGTGATAAAGGCGATGACGGGAAATAGTGAGAGCATGAAGCGGAAAGAGTGAACTTCAACGCACAAACGGTTTCAGATGGACCATTTACCACTAACGACCAAGTATACGATTCTCCAAGTAACTGTCCTTTTTTGTGTCTATATTACCCCCAAAACTGTTATCTTTTTCCTATTCTGCCTCCACTCAGTCTGGTTTCCTCGCCTTCTCATAATTCGGACTAACTTTGCCATTAACGACCACCAAGTATACGATTCTCCATGTAACTGTCCCTTTTTTGTGTCTATATTACCCCAAAAACTGTTATCTATTTCCTATTCTGCCTCCACTCAGTCTGGTTTCCTCGCCTTCTCATAATTAGGACTAACTTTGCCATCAACGACAAAGTGTTCAATTATCCAAGAAATTATAACTTTTTTGTTTTTGAATTCCCCAAAACTAGTATACTTTTTTCTATGCTGCCGCCACTTAGTCTGGTTCCCTCGCCTCCTCATAATTACCACACTGCCATCTTCCAAACCTTCCTTTCCTTCCTTTTTATTCCTCACTGTAAACTCCTTCCCATCCATGCGCTTATTGAGGTGCATATAGCAATTTCTTTTCTTCAACCTTGTAACTTCGAATCCCGTCTCAAGTTTTCTCTCCTTCGCTGTAAGTTTCCCGCTCTCGTACCCTTTGTTACCCTGTTATCCCTCCATCTTTTCTACATTACAAAGTGCTCGCTGCTGTTTTATTTTCCTTTGGCTTCCTTCCCCTTTGTGATCTCGTTTCCTCACGCGTGGTTTATTTTTACCTTGAACTTTACCCTCATATGCACTTTTCTTTCCAACACGTCTCCCTTCGTCTCTCTTACAGCATTTCATCTCTTCCTTGTTTCCCTCCCCTCACGTTCTTTTCCTTCTTTCTTAACCCTTTCTTCTCCCTCACTTCTTCACTCCCTCCCTCTTCATCCCCTTTAACTTATTTTTTTCTAGCGTCTTTCGTCTTTCCTCCTTCATGTCCTCCTTCTCCTCCTCCTCCGCTTATTCACTCCCCTTCACTTCCTACGTCTTTTCCTCCTATCCTTCAAATTCGACGACTTACACTTTTAGATCCATCTCGAATTTCCGTTCATTGAGAATTCCTTCCAGAAAATATCATCTGCATCGATCCCAAAAATCAAATCGGCTGCTCAGTGCATCAAAAATATTCTCTCCATCTTATCGCGTCTTCTCTTTCTGCCTTTTTTCGATTTTTTTCTTCCTATTTTTCTCTTTCTATTTTTTATCGCGTTCCCTTCCCCTTCTGTTTTTAATCACCACCGGTAACAGTTTTCTCTGCACCAATTAAAGAAAAATATCCCACAACACACACACACACACACACACACACACACACACACACACTATACTTGAATCACCGTAGTTATCTCCACCATTACCATTAACAACGCCCACTACTACGAGTAACGCATGAAAACGAAACCGTATTATAAAAGTAAAAACAATAATAAAAAAGAAAACACGAGTTGCCAGTAACCATCACCAAGGGACACACGAGGCCACTTTCGAAATGTAGGAAATTGCAGCCGAGTCTGACCTCTCATAAATCTTGAGTAAGCCCGCCTCGTGTGTCAAGTTAACTCGCCTCCTGTGATCCTAAGACGGAGGAAAGTGTCTTCGAAGTTACGGTGACGGCGAAGGGCAATGTTTCCAACCCCTCACGTTCCTCATTCATGGCGATGGAAGTGGACACTACAAACCCCATAATTTATACTGGGAAACCGACAACATACAAAACTGTTACGGTGAATCTTGGACTGATATAATTCGGATCCATATTAAGACTGCTTAGTACTTACCGCCCGGAACTGGCATATTAAAGTGTGCCGAAGTGTTGATGCAGACGGAGTGGTCCCGCCCGTTCTGAGGCACAAAGCTTACCCTGAAGAGAAGAAAATATAAAATGCAAATACACTGAAATAATAAATGATATTCAAAGGAACATTTTTAAACACGAAAGTTGATTAGAGTTAAGACAACTTTAAAAGGAGTTGCACAATATATAGAAGGAAAAAACAGTAAGTTCTCTCTCTCTCTCTCTCTCTCTCTCTCTCTCTCTCTCTCTCTCTCTCTCTCTCTCTCTCTCTCTCTCTCTCTCTCTCTCTCTCTCTCTCTCTCTCTCTCTCTCTCTCTCTCTCTCTCTCTCTCTCTCTCTCTCTCTCTCTCTCTCTCTCTCTCTCTCTAGACACAAAAAATGACACGTCTGTAAGGGTGATGTGCTGTACTGGGTTCCGCCCCGCCGCTGGTCGTTATGAACATCACTGCCAGCGTTTTACTCACACTCAAGCAGTTGTCGGAACGTGAGATGGATTTTCATGAAGCAGAAACATTCATTAGTTTTTCTTTAATGTGAGTACACTTAAATAGTATATATGGTACTTCAGTGTACTCAACAATGAATATTCGTTTAAAATGCATATCACTAGTGGCGGGGTTAAAAACACAATGTAAATGTTGACTTAGACTGGATTATCTGCATGAATCCAACGAGATGTTTAATAATGATAACGAGCGGCCAGGCATTCTATTCTAGACTGGGGTCAGGTGGGCGCACGAAGGGAACTATTGTACAGAGTGCCAGACCCCCGGGTGTGACCACCACGCCGCCGCCCCGACACCTGCCCCCACGCGGCGCCGCTGGGGGAGTGTGGGGCGGCGTGATGATGTGTGGATATTTTTATTGCTTGCATTCGGGGAAATCAATTGTAGAACCACTACCAATTAATTACCCGAGTGGTTAATTTTTTTTTTCTTTTACGTCTTGGCCTATTGCGCCGGCAGGCTTCTTCCCGGTGGATCCTGAATTCCTGATGGTCGGTCCAAGGCTTCTTCCCGGTGGGGCCTGATGGTCGGCCCAGCCCGTTCTGGCGCAGGCGACTGTTTATAGTGGCGCCATCTTGCATTGGCTCATGCTGCTCTCCCGGAGCTCATCTTTAATCCTAGAATCTAGAGTCCGGGTTGATAGGTGGTCTTCTGGACAGCATGTGGGTAGTTTTAAGCCACTCGGCGGCGGCTGAAAAATCCCAGCTTGGTGGCACCGGTCGGGGATTGAACTCGCGTCCTCCTCCCCACATAAAGGCTTTTCAGTGTCGTGCTGAGATATGTGTTAAAACCGATGTGTTTCGCGAACCATTTTTAAAGTAATCAGCCGGAGTGTGAAGCTACCAAGACTTTTTCTTTTATCTTGACTTTACATACGTAATAAAGAATTCCCGAATAAGCTTGAATATATTTTTTTTACCCCCAAACTTTTTCCATTAGCCGAGGGTCACGCGTCGGCGCCTGCCCCTCTCACACACGCCCCCAGGGAAGGTGACGGGCGGCCAGAAGGGCCCTGGTGCACGAGTCTGGTGGGCCGCCGCCGCCACCTCCCCGCCACACGAAGTTAGTCATTCTCGCCACTGCCTCGTGCCGGGCGTCGCCTTACGTCCCAGACACGGTAAAGGACGGAAAGCACTCGCCTGGAAACTGGTTAGCCATGCTTTAACAGTATTAAACCATTAGCCTCAGATGCCGGATAATGACCGCCTTAATGAGCAGGTGAGATATGTGAGGCCAGACCCTCCCTGCCGACCCTCCCGTTCACCAACCTGGCTTTCCCTTACCTTTCCCTTTTCTCCTATATTCTATTAAACCCAATCCATGCAAGCTAGCCGCCCTCCTTTGGATCATTAGTGTGTGCATCATTTTCATTCAGTCAAACTATCTCCGTTTATTATCTAGTGTCCTTACTTTATTATCATTCTCTTTTCTAACGCTTCTTTCTCCCACGATGATAATTCTTTAAGACTTACGTACACTACCCTCCTGATCACTAGTGTTTAAGTTATTCTCTTTTTTGTACTACCGCGTTTCCACTCCTTTCCTCTCTGCCTGCGTTGCTAGATTATCGTACTCAGCCTCTTATATTTACCAACTTCCGACCCAAAACTATCTCCTGGGCCCCAATAACTAGATTCATTTATATTCATCGTTAAAATAGTTAATTCCTGATGTTTCTTGGCAATAGTCAGGCGTCAGAAACCGGTAAATACTATGCTCTGAGTACGATAATCTGGCAACGGTCCTCTCTGCCCCTCTGGCTTTCGTGCCTGTGCCAAGCGTGAGCAGGAGGCAGGAGGATAAATCGAGGCTGGCGGGTGCGAGGAGCAACTCTGCACCTCGAGTCAGATTAATGGTATTCAGTTTAATTACAAGTTTGACCTCTAAACAAGTTCCGATACTGCGCGCGGCATCTCAGGGAAGGCGCAGGCAGGGACGGTAAACGACGTGGAGGAGTAAGAGAAGGAGGACGAAAGGAAGGAAAAGAGAACGAAGACGACGTGGAGGATTAAGAGAAGGAGGACGAAAGGAAGGAAAAGGAAGGAAGACGACATGGAGGATTAAGAGAAGGAGGACGAAAGGAAGGAAAAGGAAGGAAGACGACATGGAGGAGTAATAGAAGGAGGACGAAAGGAAGGAAAAGGAAGGAAGACGACATGGAGGAGTAATAGAAGGAGGACGAAAGGAAGGAAAAGGAAGGAAGACGACATGGAGGAGTAATAGAAGGAGGACGAAAGGAAGGAAAAGGAAGGAAGAGGACGTGGAGGAGTAATAGAAGGAGGACGAAAGGAAGGAAAAGAGAAGGAAGACGACATGGAGGAGTAAGAGAAGGAGGACGAAAGGAAGGAAAAGGAAGGAAGACGACATGGAGGAGTAAGAGAAGGAGGACGAAAGGAAGGAAAAGAGAAAAAAATCACAGGAAAACGAAGACAGTGGAAAAGAAAAAAATGAAGAAAATGAACAAGGGAGAAGTGGACGGGAAGACGCGGAACAACGAATAAAGTGGAAGATACAAGACAAGAACGAGGTCAAGGTGGAAGAGAGAGAGAGAGAGAGAGATGAAGTGACTAAGAGAGAGTGGAGGAAGTAATTTGAGCAAGACTGTTGTAGTGGCGAGGACTAAATGGCATAATGGAACGAAGATGAGGAAGAAGAAGAAGAGGAGGAGGAGGAGGAGGAGGAGGAGGAGGAGGAAGGGAAGAAGGATGAATCGCCTACGCTCTCTTCCCCTCTCTCTCTCTCTCTCTCTCTCTCTCTCTCTCTCTCTCTCTCTCTCTCTCTCTCTCTCTCTCTCTCTCTCTCTCTCTCTCTCTCCTCCTCCTCTCCAGCCCGAAGCGAATAATGGAGCAAGGCGGCGGAGGATTTAGATTGACTCCTTATGCTGGAATTACCACTTGAAAGGGGAATTAGAGGCACCAAATGGGAGGCTGATTCTCTCTCTCTCTCTCTCTCTCTCTCTCTCTCTCTCTCTCTCTCTCTCTCTCTCTCTCTCTCTCTCTCTCTCTCTCTCTCTCTCTCTCTCTCTCTCTCTCTCCATCTATCTATCTATATCTATCTGTATTTTTGCTGTCCCTTATCAATTCTCCCTAAACAACAAAGGATGTGACGCCACTTTACGAATCAAAGAATCGAAACCCGTATCAAAAAGTTCATCACGTTAGAATTACTATATATCATATGGATCGCAATTAACGCCATGATGCTAAAAAAAACGGAGGCATTATTAAAACGTATATCACATCTTTTTTTGGTGCTTAATGACTTTTGTAACACTATTCCTCGTCTTTCTTTTCGTTTCAGTCCCGCCCGGGCCGCCCATGATCCTGTGGGGCGGGCGCGGGGTGGTGGACGTGGTGGGTCCGCTCGGGGAGGGTGAGAGGGCGGAGCTCACCTGCAGGAGTAAGGGCGGGCGGCCTCCCCCAATGCTGTCCTGGACGAGGAGGGGCCAGCGCCTGCCCCTGCTCGGCACCAACACGTCCTCCTCCCCAGACGCAGGTAAGATAATAGTAATAGTAATAGTAGTAGTAGTAGTAGTAGTAGTAGTAGTAGTAGTAGTAGCAATCAAAGTGTGTCTAGGATATGTGTGTAGTGTGTGTGTGTGTGTGTGTGTGTGTGTGTGTCATGTAAAATCTATCTATATCTAAACCTGAGTGTGCATGTGTATGTGCGTGCGTAGTTTCCTCCTTGGGCACAAAGAGCAACAGGTGAAACAGGTGCAGACTGGAAGCCAATTTGACGGATAATACCAAGCTCGTTACCTGCGAGTACACGTGGCACAGTGCTGGAGGAGGAGGAGGAGGCAAAATAATGAAAGAGATTGTTAGCTTAAGGACGGGGAGAGGAGTGAACAGAACCGAGTGCGGAGGGAAGGGGAGAGGAAGATTAAGGAAGGAGAGGAAGGAGAGGAAAGAAAAGGGATGAGAGGAGAGAGGAAGGAAAGTTAAAAAGAGGAAAGGGCCGGTAGGAATGGGAGAGGTGGAGTGGACCACGAGCCCAAAAGAAAAGAAGATAAAAAAAAGGATAAAAGACGATCTGTGAGGGGAAAACAATTAGGGAAAAACAAAGAGGAAATAGGAAAAGAGGGGAGAGGGAACACACTGGATAGGGAGAACGTGAGAGGATTAGAGGGGAGGAGAATGAGGAGTGGGTTATGATGGGAGTGGTGAGACTGGAAGGAAAGGGGGAAGGAAGGGTGGGGAGGCGGGGAATAGCTTCATTGGACTAATTAATGGCATGGACAACGAGAAAGGGAAATCAGTGCGTCCCGTCCAAGGCAACGCATCAAAGCCCGCGAGTGATTATTGAGCGGCGTCAACTTAGATTGTTCTCGTGCAGGCATTTCACTTTCCCTTCCCTCGGCTATTATTTTCCCTCCTTTCTCTTCCCTTCTGTATTCTCGTTTTCTATTGATCTGTTCTGTATCCTCGTTTTCTATTGATATCTGTTCTGTATTCCCGTTTTCTATTGATGTCTTTTCTCTATCCTCGTTTTCTATTGATATCTGTTCTGTATCCTCGTTTTCTATTGATATCTGTTCTGTATTCCCGTTTTTTATTGATGTCTTTTCTCTATCCTCGTTTTCTATTGATATCTGTTCTGTATCCTCGTTCTCTATTGATATCTGTTCTATATTCTCGTTTTCTATTGATATCTGTTCAGTATCCTCGTTTTCTATTGATATCTGTTCTGCGTTTCCGTTTTCTATTGATATCTGTTCTGCATTCTCGTTTTCTATTGATATCTGTTCTGAATTCTCGTTTTCTATTGATATCTGTTCTGTATCCTCGTTTTCTATTGATATATGTTCTGTATCCTCGTTTTCTATTGATATCTGTTCAGTATTCTCGTTTTCTATTGATATCTGTTCTGAATTCTCGTTTTCTATTGATATCTGTTCTGTATCCTCGTTTTCTATTGATATCTGTTCTGAATTCTCGTTTTCTATTGATATCTGTTCTGAATTCTCGTTTTCTATTGTTATCTGTTCTGAATTCTCGTTTTCTATTGATATCTGTTCTGAATTCTCGTTTTCTACTGATATCTGTTCTGAATTCTCGTTTTCTATTGATATCTGTTCTGTATTCTCGTTTTCTATTGTTATCTGTTCTGTATTCCCGTTTTCTATTGATATCTTCTGAATTCTCGTTTTCTATTGATATCTTTTGAATTCTCGTTTTCTATTGATATCTGTTCTGTATCCTCGTTTTCTATTGATATCTGTTCTGAATTCTCGTTTTCTATTGATATCTGTTCTGAATTCTCGTTTTCTATTGATATCTGTTCTGAATTCTCGTTTTCTATTGATATCTGTTCTGTATCTTCGTTTTCTATTGATATCTGTTCTGCATTCTCGTTTTCTATTGATATCTGTTCTGTATCCTCGTTTTCTATTGATATCTGTTCTGTATCCTCGTTTTCTATTGATGTCTGTTCGCCTGCCGCCAATCAGTAACTTTCTATATTTGTCTCCCTGGCTGCCTGTTTCCCTTTCCCTCTCTCTCTCTCTCTCTCTCTCTCTCTCTCTCTCTCTCTCTCTCCCAGGTCCCCTAAAACACACATACTTTAACTTGGACGCCAAAAGTCAAGTCGAACCCACAAACGACTTTACGATGCGTTTTCTGAGGCAAGATCAACACGCCCTTAACGGAGGCAAACACGAGTCACTCCCCGGGATAAAAATGTACCTCAGTCTTTGCCATGCGTACACACACCTCCCTTCCGTGTACACAGTCATCAGAGGGTACACGTACACACACACACACACACACACACACACACACACACACACACACACACACACACACACACACACACACACCGTGAGAAAGAGAGGCCTGGAAAGTATTGGACACGATACACTACTATCTCCCTCATCGTGTGAAGAGGCTTACAGACAGGCCTCCTCTTCCTCCTCCTCCTCCTTATCCCTCTCCTCCTCCTCCTCCTCCTCCTCCTCCTCCTTTTGATTCATTTCCCACGTATGGTCAAAGACTTGATAGTCCTTTCGGCTAATTTTTTTTATTTTTTACTTTGTGGAAGAATCAGGTTGGCGGAGTTCCTCCTCCCCATAGAATGCCTTCATTTAACGTAGGTATATAGAGCCACTTTGATGGAGAGGCACTAGATAATGAGAAACGTTAACATAGGACACGAAACCTGATATTTGACATTTGCCATCGCTATCAAATAAGTTAGCTAACCTTCCGAGAGAGATTCTACTCACGTCCACACTAACCACTTCGCTGCTCTGCTTTTCCTACAAAAAACAACTTCCTTTTGTGAACGAAATCTTGCTGAACTCAATCTCTCACCTGGAATCATCTAACTTGTTACCATGAACATGAAAAATAAATAAGCCATATAAAAAATACTGCCAATTTATTTTTCCTCATGCACTTAGTTTTAATTTCATAATCTCAGCCTCAAGCCGCGCTCCGAATACTGTCACGCAAAGATCGTTTAGGTACAAAACCTTTTTATTGCGACAGAGAAAGACAGGACAGACACACAGGCAGACAGAGACAGAGGGAGGTGAAATAGATCACAGGTTATCTGAAAAATAAGTTAGGAACGGCACGACCGACTTTTGCAGCAGCTGCCGCCCATAAATCTGTTCAAGCCTTTGTCAGTGCCGGTGCTGGAAAAAGTTGGGGCACAAAGGGAACAAAGAAACGTCCACCACTGCCACGACCGTGTTCAAACAGACATCGAGCCATTTGCACCAGCACCTAATTAACAAAGATCAAACACAGCACTAAGGCAAATCACTTCTATCAACACTGCAACGAAATCCTAAACCCGTAACACGAACCTTACAAAAGAAGTCAGGAGATACTTGCTCAACACTTTATACAATGGGATCAAAACAGCTATTCATGCCAACTGTTTACAAAGAGATTCACCCTTTATACCAACACCGTGCGGAGGCTCGATGCACTTCACAAAGATTATGTCAACACATTGGCATTTGCTTTCAATATTTCACTTTTACTGAATCAAGTCCACCACTACTTCTGCGAGTCCCCCACACCCACACGCACACCTACACAATGCAAACAACTAAACGAGGCCTTTGAGCTCTCCATTGACGACAGTGGCAAAAATAAGTTTGTTCATTTTATGCCGTTAACATGACAAAATATGAAGTCGAGTGAGCAGTAACCCTCGTGCAGCAAGGCGAGGGAGGAGGGGAGAATGCAGTTAGTGCGTTAAAAGGGTTAACAGCGCAGCGGTGGAAGATGGAAGTGCAAGGATCATCGTAGCAGCAGCAGTGAGGGACAGACGAGCAGACCCATTAAAGAGTGCAGCTAGCGACACGAACAGCTTTCCACGGTTATGCGTTTGTAAATGTTAGCAAATTTAAGGGGTTGCATTTTCTTCACAAATTGCCGTAGCTCAGGAACTAGAGAGGCAAGAAACTGGTCTAAAATAATGAAGTCCTTGAGAGCAATGTATGAACCAAGCTAAGAAAAAATGTATGAAACTATAATAATTGTGTGTTTCATGCATACAGTAAAATACTTAAAACAAAACGCACAGCCAGTGGTTACTTCTTTGATTTATTTCCCTCCCTCCCTCTCTCTCTTTCTCTCTCTAACTGACGGGTACAAGCTGTGCAGTAACGAATGTATGACGCACACAACAATAAATCTTCGCAGCGGGCAACACGCACAGAAAATACTGAGATGAGGCCAATAATAACGACGAGTTGAAAGCCTCGCGCGTAACTCTTAAAAATTATAAAAAAAAGAAACATTAACGAGAAAGAGGGCTTTGAAAATGTCTGGCCCATATAACGGTGAAAAAAATCTGTAGGGGGCGAAGGGGAGGTATTTTTTTTTATAGGAGTTTGTTGCTTTTTATTCCTTAGTGGCGTTGAAAACTGTTCCAGCCTGATGTGTTGTTCGTTTTATTTCCTTTGGTTGTTTATACTCTCGCTCTTTTGCCTCGTCCATCCCTCCCTTCAGCACTTCCACGACTCTTCTCGATGATGCCGGAAAATGGCCTTTTTTATTTACTATATGGACACACACACACACACACACACAGACACACACACACACACACACAGAGAGAGAGAGAGAGAGAGAGAGAGAGAGAGAGAGAGAGAGAGAGAGAGAGAGAGAGAGAGAGAGAGAGAGAGAGAGAGAGAGAGAGAGAGAGAGAGAGAGAGAGAGAGAGAGAGAGAGAGAGAGAGAGAGAGAGAGAGAGAGAGAGAGAGAGCAAGTCACATACATAAATACATATACTTACACATACACATTTGTACACATTATGGAACGTTAAAAATAATGAGGTGTATGTATGCCGTGAGGTTGTTAATGAATTTATACTCGGTAAGGCCATAAGAACGTTCTCCAATACCCTTCGAGTCCCGTAAATGCACTTGAATACAAATCGACGCATTACTCTGGCGTACGTAATAACTCCCGTGCGAAACGCTGCTCGGAAACGTACATTTGAAAACTCTTCCTTGCCTCGTGCGGTTGGCTGCCAGACGGAAGAAATTCTAACCGCTGAGTGACGGTTTCTCTTTTTATTTCATTCACTTTTTATTTTACTTTATTTGTGAACGCGGAGGTAAAAATGTGTGGACCTTTTTCCTTTTTTTAATCTTTTTTCCCATCCACGAAACAGGATTTTCAGGTGTAGTATTTTTAAAGCATTTTTTTTATATACCGGAGGACTTTTTTTTTTAACTGGGACTGTATTTTCTTTCAACTTCTCGTTCTGCAGTCCGATCCCCTTTATTCACCTCAAACCGCGTCCAGTCCTCCTCACCCTAATGCACATGGAATATAACAAAGCGACATTAAAGAACGGTGGAAATAATAATAGTAAAGTCTTTCCAGTGGCTGTTACTCGATGCGCCAAAAACAATATGCATTCAACAATTCCGAAGGTCATTCTCGCCCCATTATATTCTAGGAGAGTTATTTTCGTACGCTCACTCTCCTCTCTCTAATATTTTTTTTTATCTATCGTGTATCTTTTATCTTTATTTCTTTCCTAGGTTTATTTTTATTTTTCGTCCTCCTTATCTTCCTTCTTCCCTAACCTAACCTGACCTAATCTAACCTTCTCTATCCCTAACCTAACTTAATCTAATCTAACCTTCTCGTTCCCTAACCTAACCTAACTTAATCTAATCTAACCTTCTCGTTCCCTAACCTAACCTAGCCTAATCTAACCTTCTCTTTCCCTAACCTAACCTAGCCTAATCTAACCTAGCCTGTTCCTTCCCTAACCTAACCTGACTTAATATAACCTTCTCTATCCCTAACCTAACCTAATCTAATCTAACCTTCTCTTTCCCTAACCTAACCTAGCCTAATCTAACCTAACCTGCTCTTTCCCTAACCTAACCTGACCTAATCTAACCTAACCATCTCTTTCCCTAACCTAACCAAAGCTACCCTAATCTAATTTTACCTAACCTAACACAACTGATTTTCTTTGCTTTTCCATTTCATCTTTTTTATTTCATATTTTAAGTCTATCATGTATTCTTTTATCTTTACTTATTTTCTTAGGTTTATTTTTATTTATCCTCCTTATCTTCCTTCTCATTCCCTAACCTAACCTAATCCCCTCACATACATTCTTACATCTAATTCTCACACGGGTTTTCTTCCTTCCACTCCAGTTCCTCCTCCCCTTCACCTACAAACGAGATAAACGTAGATGGCGTTGTTAGTTTAGGAAGGGATGAAGGAAGGATTCGTATGCATGGTCCGCCACTTAGCGTTGTCTTTCAAACTACTTTTCTTGTATAAAAACTTCCCCTCGGTGTGTGTCCAGGTCTGCCGTATACGTCTTTCTCTTCGTGTGCCTGTTTGTTTGTCTCTCTTATAAGTTTTCCTTCTCGTGTGTCTCTGTATGTCTGCCTAATGCGTCTTCCTCCTCGTGTGTGTGGGTGTGTGTTTCTTATTTTCGAAAGCTCGTCGTTATTTTTTTATATGAAAGATAAAATTACTCTACATATGGAGTTCCCTGTAGTTTCGAGCAGATATATCGAGTAGAGAAAAAAACTTTCTTACATCTCTGTTGAATACCAAACTTCACTAAAAACAGAGTGAAATTCTGGTAGGCTTTAACGAACAATGCCCGAGAGAAACTAGAGAAACAAGAACTCGCCCTAAGTGGAGTCGATAAAAGAAAATGGGCATTATGTGTTGTTGGGGTGGCTCAATCAACTACTTTGCATAGGACATTTTACCCTTTCATTTCCTTACGTTCCTCTTTCTCTAGACTAAAGGCCCCAGGGCACCTTTATACTTCCAGCAGCCAGCCTGCCCTTAATTCGAAACGACTGAGCGTGCTATGCTTCGAGTGAGCTACGATGCACAAACAAATTCCCTTTTACACTGTATTCTATTTCGCAAAGGCTTTGAGTCCAGGGCGACAGGGCGCGACTGTTTACCGCGCGTGATAAAGTTTGCCGCATTAGCTGAGTCACGCGCGTGATCCAGGAGCAGGTGTACACGGGACGTTTTTCAGTTGGCTTTACTACCAATAGTTTGGGGAACAAAAGCCGCCTGTCACTGCTGTTTGCTGTCCTTGCTCTGCCGTGTTTACCCCGCACGTGTGTGTGTGTATGTGTGTGTGTGTGTGTGTGTGTGTGTGTGTGTGTGTGTGTAATAATAAATGGTTCATTCAGTGATTGGCAGCTATCTGGCTGAAAATATACAAAATACAAATACGAAATATAAAAGAATAAAATGTGTGTGTGTGTGTGTGTGTGTGTGTGTGTGTGTGTGTGTGTGTGTGTGTGTGTGTGTGTGTGTGTGTGTGTGTGTGTGTGCATAGAAAATGTCTGAGATTCTTTATCGTGAAATTATGACAACAATTAATTCATCCATGTCTAACAGATGGCAATCTCCCCCTCCAGTGCGAGTACCACCTCGGCTAATAAACCGCTAATGTTGACCGCACGGTATCTTAGTGTAATGATTCATGAGTGAAGTTTATTTTTTTTCTCTCACGCAGAGAACGCTGGGGTGGAGGCGCGCGTGGCCATCGTGGGCAGCCGGGACCTCCTGGGCAGCACGCTGTCCTGCCACGCCCACATGCCCTCCCTCGCCCAGACCCTCACCACTGCCCCGCAGGTCCAGACAGCCTCCGTCATCGTCAACGTCACGTGTGAGTACACAGGGAACACAAAGATACGTGCAAGACACAACAGGCCAGACAGACTGCCATGTCTGTCTGGGGTCTGGGGTGGGATACTCACCAATTTTCCTTCCCATCCATAAATATACCTAACCACGAATACATTTTCAATAGAGCTTGCATCAATTATGAGTCTGCTCAGTTTGTCACTAATTTACCATCCTATTTGTGAACGAATTGCCAATCTCCTTCCAGAACCCGAATTTATCCAATTATAGATGTATTATGGCAACGAAACCTAAAAAATACACAGGAAATTGGACAATGTTATTAAAAGAACAAGGCATCCATAGAGGACACTGCACCGTCAGAACCGCCAGGCCTCGCGCAGACTAATAGGCCTAACAAGCCTCCAATGCTCGCTGATATTCGGGCCCAGCACGGATGCTGCTTGATGCTTACTTCCATTAAAAGGAACTTACGCGGTCAAGGATTACTCTCTTTCTCTGTACACACATACACCCACACACGCACACCCACACCCACACCCACCCACATCCACACACACACAGTGCCCACGCCTTATTGTGAGCGGCTTTTCAGAAAAAAAACTCCGTTGACGAGCAGCACCCAGCAGTGACAGTCGTGGCAGGTAATAACGTGCGAGAGATCACTGGAAATGCTTGTAAACAAAATACCTTCAGCTGCGGGGGACGAGTTACGGCTCACTATTCATTACCCGGTGCTGGAAAAAAATCACCCGCGCTACCACTGTGTTGTTGTTGCTTTAAAGCGAAGCATCGTACACCTTCTGTTCCCGTATGGTATAATCATGTATAAAAAAGAAAATATTCGTCTTTGTGAAGATACATGAGTGGAAGGGAGCTTAACAGTGATGACCAATTGATCTGTGCGCCTTCTTATGAACTACAAAGAATATATAAAATGTTTGCGTCGTGGTTCTGTGCTGCATTTTGTGGGCATAAACAATTTAATCATCTTAGTGTCTACATATATCTCTATAGCCATCATTGAATGTCGATCTTTATCTATATATCTATCTGTATTAATTCAACTATCTATCAGTTTATCTATTTATCTATCTATCTATTGCTTCACAGTGCCGCCGGTGACAGTGAGGATCCTGAGCCCCGGCGCGGCAGCCTCGGCGGGCACGGAGCTGCGACTGACCTGCCGCGCCGCGGGCTCCCACCCCCCCGCCCACCTCACCTGGTGGAACGGCCACCAGCGCCTCTCACCGGTGTCCTACGCAGTGAGTATGGCAGGACAAGTATAGCGGGAGGGAGGGTGGGACGGGGAAGAAGGAAAAAAATGTGTAGGAGAAAATAAGAAAGGAGGAAGGGAAAGAGGGCTGAAGGAAGAAGAAAAGGAGGTGGAAAGGAGTTAGTGTGAAAGGGTGAATGATTACGCTAAAATTATTGCTGAGTAAAGTGAAAAAAGAAAAGTGGAAGATGAGGGAATGGCGGAAGAAAAAAAAAGTGAAGTAAGATGGATAAAAATCGACATCTGGACAAGACAAGGAAGCACAAATTTCAAACCCAGCACAAGTTAAATGAAAATACAAAGAGATAGTGGAGTGAAGCGGAGTTGAAAGACAGACGTGAGGATGGAACGGAAAAACAGAGACGGGAGATGAAAGAAGGAAGAGCTACGGAGGGGCATGAGGGACATCACACAAGAAGCAAAGACCGGGGAGTAGAGTTCCGACCTATGCGGAGTGCGAGCAGGTCTGTAACTACGAGAACGGCAGAAGTTTGTCGGCGAAAAACGGAAAACTGCCGGATTAGCGAGTAGCGAGGATAGGGAAAGTTGAGCAGGGAAAATCCGAGTCCAGCGAAAGGAAGGAAAGAAAATGGGAATATGAAGGAAAATGGGAGGAAGAAGGTATCGACATTTCCTTCTTAAAGACTTTTCTCTCTTTTACGTCCATCTGGTGGTAACGACACATGAAAGATGGAGGAAAGAGACGGAAATGTGTGAGAAAATAGTGGGATGGAAGGAGAGCGGCTAGGACAGGAAGCAAGAAGGAGGAGAGAAAGAGAAAAGAGAGTACTGTGGAAAAAGATTATGTGGTGGATGGGAAAGTAAAGTCAGAGGTTGAGAAGAAGGAAAAGAAGAGGAAAGCAGAAGAGAGGACAAGTGCATGGTGGAGCAGGTAGGTAAGGTCAGTTTTCCATATAGACAGAGACAGGGAGAATAAGAGGAAGGAGAGGGAGAGTAAAGTAGAGTACGTCGAGTTGGAAATAAACTGAGTAGAATAGAAAGTGAAAAGAGGAAGTGGAGTAAGAAAAGGGTTGAAGATGATAGGGAGCGAGAGAGAGAGAGAGAGAGAGAGAGAGAGAGAGAGAGAGAGAGAGAGAGAGAGAGAGAGAGAGAGAGAGAGAGAGAGAGAGAGAGAAAGCCACAGGTGCGCAAGTCAGCTCAAAAAGTTTATGAACGTGATTTTTCTTTTCTTTATGCCGCGAAAAGAAAGAATAAAATATATCTCGCTTCATGTGGGCGAGATGAAACACTCCGCCTCACACTCCCGGCCAAAAGAATTTACTCCTTCACTCATCCCTCGCACCATTTCCTGTCTACTATGCAACGAAGGGAAACTCCTTCATCCTCATCTTTTTACATCCCCTCGACTTCCTCCTCCTCCTCCTCCTCTTTTTCCTCCCTGCAACACTCTCCTCTTTTTTCCTCTTCCTCCTCCTACTTATCTCAATCCGGTCTTT
Organism: Eriocheir sinensis; assembly: GCF_024679095.1. Classification (NCBI taxonomy): domain Eukaryota; kingdom Metazoa; phylum Arthropoda; class Malacostraca; order Decapoda; family Varunidae; genus Eriocheir; species Eriocheir sinensis. The sequence continues at coordinate 8,561,745 of NC_066542.1, read as the reverse complement.
GTCTTCCCCTCTTCATCTTATATTTCATTGCCGCTTCTCTCATACCCCGTTACTATAATATTCACTATAATGATAATTTAACGCTGGTAATGACAGTGGCGACATCATTATTTCTATTATCATTTATATTATTGCTGTGATTGTCACCGTTCTTGTACGTACTTTAAGAGAATAGATTACATATGATACTGACACAGATAATAATAATAATAATAATAATAATAATAATAATAATAATAATAATAATAATAATAATAATAATAATAATAATAATAATAATAATAATAATAATAATAATAATAATAATAATAATAATAATAATAATAATAATAATAATAATAATAATAATAATAATAATAATAATAATAATAATAATAATAATAATAATAATAATAATAATAATAATAATAATAATAATAATAATAATAATAATAATAATAATAATGTTTATAAACGATACAAAGTAATAATGCCCGCCAGGAGGTTCGTCATGCCTCTCCTGATTGGTTGGCTTCATCTCTCGCTCTCACGGGGTTGTCTGTCAGTCACACGCTCTCGATACTTGTTCATGTAATTTGCGTTAGCTCACATTTTATAAAAGAATTTCGTTCTCGTTCTTGTCTTCTTTTTATATAAGCTGCTGGGCGAAATAAAATGATTGTTATTATTATTATTATTAAAACGTAAGCAGTGAATCTAAACTCTACGGATACACCCAGTCATGTTTACATTAAATATTTATTTTTCGAATGACTCTTGACAAACATTTGTTCTACAATCACTGTTAAGTCGAATGATATCAGCCAGAACTGTCTATTTTGCATAAAAGCTGATCTGAGGCTAATAATGTAGTAGAGACGCGGAGCACGAGAGCATGTGGCTAACAGATTGTCTCCGTGAATGCCCGAGAGGAATCCAGCCAATCAGAGACAAAAACTGACCAACGCTACAAAGGGGACAGAGGAACACTTCGTTTGGCTAGACCATAGTACGAATTTCTACTATCTTTTGCTCAAAATAATGTTAAAACACACACACACACACAAAAAAAAAAAGATATAGAGTGAGTTGCTTTGTTCTCCTCGCCCCCAGGTGGAGGCGGGAGGCAACGTCACCAGCGCCACGCTCACGCTGCTGGTGAGGCGGGAACACAATGGGGAGACGCTTACCTGCACCGCCTCCAACCCCGCCCTGCCCGGGGAACGCCACCTGTCAGACTCCATCAAGCTGAGCGTCTACTGTGAGTAAAAGGGAAGCTGTGCAAGGGGGAGGGGGAGAGAGGTCATGCCTTTTATGTCAGAGTGCGGGTCGAGGGAGGTGATTTACGATTGTTGTGCGTCTGTTTGTTGTGTGAGGAGAGGAGGGTGTTAGGACCAGAAAGAGTATGGAAAGCAGGAGTGGAGATAACAGAGATGTCAGCTAGACCAAAAACGCAGAAGAGGAGGATGCACCTGCTAAGCCAGCAGCAGCACCACCAAAGCAAGTGAAACCTGCGTCCTGTCCGATCCTTTTGTTGTAGGGGTCTTCTGCTGTGTTGTATTGGTGTGTGTTGTATGTGTAAGGAATCAAGTCTGCGTGAGCTAAGGAAAATGTGTTAGGATGTGTTGGTGTATAGCGTGAGGGTGAGAGGAAGCTGTGAAAGGCGGGAAGATAGGTGCGTCAGAGCGTGTTGCTTCAAGGGTAAGGCGGAAGGAAGCAATGAAGTTAGAGGACAGAATAGAGGCGTCGACGTGTTACTATATGTGTTGCATTCTGAGAGGGACACTGCCGGTACTCTTTTCTCGAGATACTAAGTAGGGCACAGCACATGCTTACACTATAGAACGTAAAATCGTTACCCACAGCGGGCTTTTTAGTATTGGACTTTGATTTTTTTTTTTTTTTTTTTTTTTGCCCGTGAGCTGCCTCTTGACTCTAATAAAGAAACAAATAAACAGCATCTCACATAGAGTCAGCACTGGGCAAAGCTCGTCACAGCACAGCTTTAGTTGGTCGTGCACAGCGAGCACGCCAACACACGAGAGCAGCAACATGAAACGCCTCAACGAAGCCGCCGCTTTGCCCACTATTGTGTCGCTTTTCGCCCGGCGCCTCTTAACGGAACCCCGCAGAGCTCCGGGATGCGGGAAGGCCCGAGGCTTTCCGCGGCCTTTGGAGTAAACGCTGTTTATCCCAAAGCCTGAGGCACGACACGGGCGGCTCAGACCGGGCCTTCTGCACCAGACACCGCGCTCCTCTTGCCCAGAGCTACGTTAAGGTACAAGAGTTCAACCCGACCTCATTTTTTCAATAGCAACGGATGTACTTCCCTTCGCAGCTTTATCACAGAGCGGAATCTGCCCTGTGGCCTCCCCAGCTATAAGGGAGTAGACGGAGAAGCAATAAAGACACACAAGGCTGGCAGGACGCCGGTGGCAACGCGTGTTTTATATTGTTGTGCGGGGAGCCCGAGCGAGGGGTGAGGAGGTGCGGGGCTTGCGGTGGGGACGAGGAAGGGAGAAGGGAGTTTATGGGTAGTACCGGATGAGGAAGGCTTGTGGTAAGGGAGGAGATGCAAGATACAAAGACCAAAAAGGGAGGAGAAGGAGTGGTGAGCACGGAGAGAGGGAGACATGTACTCACGGCAAGGAGGGAGTGAAAAGGACGGATCCTATGGTGGGAGAGAATCCAAAACCGAAAGTCTTATATTTGAGCATATCAGTAAACAAACTAAACTGATCCCACTACTCTTGAAAAGCCAAGAGAGCAACATGACAGCACGAGTTCATGTGAAGGAAAAACGTGGAGTTGGAAAATAATAATCCTCTTAAAGACTACTCATAAAATTATATAACTCGCACCCTTCCAACTGAGCAAGGGATTTCAGTGTGGGTGTGGGAGTTGATCTCCGACCCAGGAAATTCAGAAACGTTATTCATTTGTTGCAAAGACTTATCTGCTAATGAGAAACAAGAATACCAGAATTTTATGTATACTGTGTGTGTGTGTGTGTGTGTGTGTGTGTGTGTGTGTGTGTGTGTGTGTGTGTGTGTGTGTGTGTGTGTGTGTGTGTGTGTGTGTGTGTGTGTGTGTGTGTGTGTGTGTGTGTGTGTGTGTGTGTGTGTGTGTGTGTGTGTGTGTGTGTGAAGATTTGAACGTAGTTTTAAAAATATAAACACTTGCTTGCATAACTGACAGACAAATGTGAAGATCTTGATCAAACACACACACAACACAGACTAAAGCAGATACATTACAATCGCTGGTGCTGCCACGATCACTTTACGTATTAAGGTTGTTGTTGTCTTTCCTAAGCAGGACAAAGGAGCGGCGGTGATGTCGGTTATATATAATTCATTAGCATGTAACAAGCAGAGGGAAAATCATAATGTAATAAATAAATCTCCACTCTTAAGCGTTAAAAATGTGGGCGTATCAAAGAAGAATACAATCTGGTGAAGCTGAAACACTTCCCGCGATGAGAAACAAATAACTTAACACTGAAGAAGCCCACTTAAGCGAAACTAGACAGGAGTAAACACTCGTTCCCTAGCCCGTGTTTCCTTCACCACCTTTCATCACTTGTCATAATGTCTGCACACTAAAGGCAATGTTATATCCTCTCCCTGCGCCCCGAGTGTCCGATTACATCAGCGTTGCTCGCGAATGGGCGTAAAAGTGATCAATAAACTAGAGGTAATCGACAATATCATGACAGGTACCGCATCAACCACTGGGAACGAGCAGACGCACTGTGGCTAATACTGGCCGACAATCTCTTCCCCCTCAACGTTTATAATTGATATGTATTCCGATTGATTAATTCCTCTCAGCCTTTCTGTGTGTGGCCCATTAATCTCCATTTCATCACTAGTTCTTCTATGCTATTTCCCGGCCCCTTCTGTCGCTGCCCTTCCTCAGTCAGCCTTGCCGCCCTCCCTCTCGCCCCACACGGTGCCCTCCTCCGCCCCGTCATCAGTGTGATCTTATTTCCTGTTCCACTGAGGGAGAAAAAGATAAAATGGCGAGGGTAAGGGATGGTGTGTGTGTGTGTGTGTGTGTGTGTGTGTGTGTGTGTGTGTGTGTGTGTGTGTGTGTTAAAATGTTATTTTCTCAAGGAATGCCAAGAACTAGACACTTAATTCCCCACTTCGAGCCACACAGGGCGAGGGGGGGGGGGGGAGAGGGGGGTTGCCGGGGCTATGAGCCACGCTGAGGAGTCAGGTCATTCTTTATCAGTTTCCAAACTCTCCTAAACCTTTCAGAGTCAAGGATTTGCCACTCACTAAAATAAAGGAACTTGAAACCGAGCAAAGAAAAAAAAACTCAAAGGAAACGGAAAATCGTATTTCTAAACCGTATTTCCTGAACTCGTACGACGAGGAAAGTTGGACGCGTCGTAAAATAGCGGATCTTGGGGCACGTGGGAAAAAAATGGCAAAGAATTATTTTCCGAATGCCATAAAACCTAAAATGCTTCAGTTTCATACGACTTTTACCCCGACACTTCAAATTAAATCCTTGCCCATGATAGAAAGAACGCTGCTAAGAACGCACCCACAAACACTGCAAATCTCCTTCGATGCTTAATTTGGCCCACTACTGTAATTTTATGTCCGTAAGGCGGGTAAAGTAACGACCAACCATCAACGAACGAGTGGAAAATGCCGAATAAACAAAACTAAGCTACTTCACGCTGGAAAACAATCACTAATAACTTAATATACTATTGATAACCTCGGGGGCACTTACTTCCCTCGCTCCTTTCCCCCCGCCGCCAACAAGTTATCGAAACATTTCAGTGATTACTAAACCTCAGTGCATCGTGTCCGCCCCTGCTCCCTCACGCCTCAGGATGCCTCGACGCAGCGCCGCCGCCACCGCCAAGTAATCTTAATAGTGCCTCCAGGGAAAAGATCAAGGGTGAAAGAGGGCGCAAGGGTGTATGAATTCAGTGTTATATACAGATTGCTTTTCCTTTTTCTTAGTGTGTGTGTGTGTGTGTGTGTGTGTGTGTGTGTGTGTGTAATATGTAAAGTTAATGGAGGCACATTCTTTTTATTATTCTGAGGTGATAATCTATATATTGGAATAAAATAGGATGCAGTCCGACGAAATCTTTGCCTCTTCGACTCTTGTAAAGCACTTCTGCAATATGAATTTGAAAACCACATATGTAAAATTAAATAATGAAAAATATTTATTAAACGTGGCCCAGGATCTGTCGGCCGGGCTGGGGAGGGAGTTCCATTTGATGTCCATCTCTCCAAGGCCCTTAAAGTTACCAGAATAGAATGTTGATTTGAGGCGCAGAAGGCGAGCGCTCAGCATGAACAGCAGCTTCTGGTCAGGGCTGATGCCGAGGAGATACATAGGTGCGTTGCGGGGTGGGGCGGGGCGGGGCGGGGCGACTAGTTCACGCGTTCAATAAAGGCATATTGCAGCGAGGATGGCGGGGGTGTTCACGGGGCGTTGCTCAGGCTCACTCTGCGCCGAACGGAAACACAAAACTCGCCTTCAAAAAGTAGGTCGAAACGGTCCGACCCACTATGCAAGGCCACGGAACGCGACGCCCACTCGTGTGTGTTGTGATGGGAGTGGAGGAGGCGGGGAGATGAGTGGAGGGGTGTGATGGAGTATAGATGGTCGGGGTGTGGAGAGGTGGTGAGTGGAAATGTGTTGGAGTGTGTAGTAATGCACAGGAAGCAGCGCCGAGTGTGGGGGAGGCACGGAAGGGTAAAAGGAAAGCGTAGGAGGGTAGAGAGAGGCGTGAATTGGAGTGGAAGCGAGTGGATGGGCGCCACGACAAGGGGAAAGGTACAGGAAGCAATCATGGAAAGCATAAGGTGAACACATAGAGCCATATTCTTAATGAAATCGGCGCCCGAGCACACATGTTTGACAAGGCTTTCGTAGGAGTTTTGGGCATTTCCAGAGGTAGTTTAATGACCTTGGCCCTTTTGTACCATGAACCTAAATGAAACCCCACTCATTAGAACCCGACTTATATCCTTTTTAGCCTTTGGAAATAGTTGACGTGAAAGGCGGAAGCGTCTGACACTACCAACCATATTAAAACAATGGCGTTCAGACACAGCAGACTTTCGCTAAAGACAATACAGGAACTCTGATTTAAAACTCATACAATTTAACAATGTATTTCGAAAACTGTGTATCGCCCGCCATACTGGCAAAGGAAAATTGTTTTAAAGTTGGCTTCCATCATGAGTTGTCAGTTCTTTGTCGAAAAGGGGCCTCACCACTCTACTGGCAGACAGGAACCAATATATGGCCTCTATTGGAAGCAATCATGCTATAACAGACCCTCTGGGGCACTCTCTGGACCGACTCAAGGTCTGCTCTCTAAGAACAGGCGGGTTTTTATGTGGCCGCCCTGAGTCATCGATCAATGCAGTTTTTTCCCTAGTTCGCCATCCTTTAATCCGTTCTTATCGGAGGTTCCCAAAGTAATAGTTTTTCCTTGAACGATATTACACCTTTCCCCCCTCGCACAATCTTGCTAACAGACTAACAAACAAACAAAGACAAACAACACAGAAAACTTAACCTTCCGTTTCCGTTACAAACCCAGGTTATACTTTATGAAGGAAAAATACTGATACAAACTGAACGCCAGAGTTCGCTTTCATGTTCAAACAAGTCCTGCATGCTCTTCACTCTTTAATGGAGTTTTGGAAATTGTTTTAATCAGACAAACAAAAATACTGAATTGAGTGCTCAGCGAAATGAAACACCAAACTCATGTTGCTTGGCCCACGTATTTACTTTTTAATATTGCTTGTCAATGTATTGGAGGCTGTAATAACACGACACTTGGGCAAGAAATATATTAGCGCGGAAAACACCAGAACGTAACGCCAAATGAAGTGCAGATAAAAACAAAAACAATACTGGAACCCGAGAGGCGACACACACACACACACACACACACACACACACACACACACACACACACGTACAAACATACTTTATCTACGTCATTGTTCAAATTGCATCCTTTCACAATTCGTTTGCTGTTCTGTGTGGACGAATTTATAGCCTCCTCGTCATTGGCAGCCTCAGTGTTTGCTCTCTCTCTCTCTCTCTCCGGCAGTGATGTAATGAGAAAACAGGGAAAACAAATTAAAACTAAAAGTACGAAACCAATTATGTTCACTGTCACGTGCAGCCACGCCAGACACTTCCCGGCTGCCTTATGGTGATGCCAGGCGCTGAGTTAAGGCTGAGGTGGTGATGGTGGTGGTGGTGGTGGGGAAAGATTTTTAAGTAGTGTTACAGCTGAGGTGTTGAAATATCAGTGTGATGGTGCGGGAGGCTACTTGGTGGTTTGCTGTTACTGTGGGTTTAAGAGGTTGAAAGTGTAAAGGGTGCTGGGTGGTGATTTGCGATCCTCTTTCAGCAATGCGACTAAATAATCTTGTGTGGCGAAGCTTGGTGTTGCTTTATGTTCTAGTGCTTGATGGAGTTGGATGGTGCTGAATGGTGCTCTATGATGGGGCGTGGTGTTGTCTCATGTAGTCTTTGGAAGATTAAAGAGGATGGCATAGCACTCACATAAATGAAAGGGAATTAAGAGCACTGGGTCTGGGTTCAACGAAGTTTAATTTGCATGGTGGACCCCGCGCCTGTTGGCTGAACGTGAAAGAAGAAGGGCTTTAACAAGTTTCCGTTCGGTAATTTCTTAACAGTCTGCCACCGTCTCCTCAATACATCTTTAGCAGCACACAGCCGCGTACGTCGTGCTGGTTGAATCACACGGGAGGCAGAGACGTGCTCCTTGGCCAGTGCCGGGGCCGCGCCGTGCCTCAGCGATTCCCTTTCATTAGTTCCGGGAGAGAAAAATGGCGTGGCGATGCGATAATAAAAGATCGAAATTGCTGCAGGTACAAGTGGAAAAATGTGCGGAACATTTATGATTTAATGACGGAGGGGAAGCGAACGCTTAATAATACTAAAGGAACATTGTAGCTTAAAAGTTGTAAATGTGTCTGCTGTGGGTCCGTGCAGTACATTTTTATTTTCAATTTTATAGTGAAGATGCTCATATTCATGTACAAGTGTACAGATTCATTAATGAGTTTAAACGCACTAAAGGTAACCTAATGATGAGCCGCCGCTCCTCGGTGTGCCGGCATCGGTTGGGCTTTAGTGAGACGCAGGACCACCGAGCACGGGCGTCCAGAGAAGGAAAAATGGACACAATAACTCCTAAGTGCCTGAACACAAGATTTCAACCGATATATTTCATGTGCAGGCTGCGCCCCCCCCCCCCAACCACACACACACAGTCACTAAAGAAAGAGTAAAGGGCAACTACTTAATGCTAACTGCTCGTGTAATGGTAAAAAAAAATATTCTTTATTCCACTCTGAACTGCCTCAAGTACTGTCAGGGAAAAGCCAACCCGGAAACAATAAAGGCGATAACTGTCCCGCTCTTAACGACGCTAATTTGTCAGGATCAGGGACAAACGAAGCCTTACTGATGGTCCTCCTCTCTCCCTCCACCTTCCATCCTTACCACCACCCCAACAGACGCCCCCGTGGTCCGCCTGTCCATGGGTCGCTCCGTCAACCCCAGCAGCCTGAAGGAGGGCGATGACGTCTACTTCGAGTGCAGCATCACCGCCAACCCTCCGTACAAGCGCGTCATCTGGTACCATAACGTAAGTAATACACGCGATGCCACACTTTACTTCCTCTATTGTCTCGTCCTTCACTGCTTTTCTTAAAGTTCCCCGTGCCTCCGCCCTTCACCTGTATGCTTGTATATATTTCTTTGTCTCTACACTGTGTTTCGTTGCTGCATTTCCCTCTCCTCTCCTGCCCTTCCGTCCCTCGTTGCCTGTATCATCTTCCTCCTCTCCCTCCGTCTCTTTCCCAGTCAGCGCATTCATGCCTATATAATGATAATCCGGTCCCTTCGCTGAATCAATATCTCCTCCATCCTTTCATCGCCCCCTCACCCCTTTCTTGCCAATATCAAAGTATGCCAGTCACTGCACTGCATTTCCTAGGTTTTATTTTTATTGAATTTTTTGCTTAATCTCTTTACGTTATCATTTCGTTGCTGAATTTATGTTTATCTTGTCCCCTCATTGTAATTTAAAGATGGTTCTCAATCGTCTCTCTTTCCTTCGCCCTTTTCTAGACATATCCTTTTCTTTTCATCATTTTTTCTGCCTGTTTCTGCTCTTTTTTCCTAGTTATCTCTTGCCTTCATTTTTTTCGTTGTTCTATAATTATCGTTCATTTCCTTTTATAGTTTTTTTTCGGCTCCTCCGCTCATCATGTCTTCCTGTTTCTCTTTTATACTCCTTTTCTTCTCTCGTAATCTCATGTTTTCTACTCGCGGGTTTCCTTTTCTCTGATTTCATTCTTCCCCTCCTCCTCATGAAGTTACGCTCCTCCTCCTCCTCCTCCTCCTCCTCCTCCTCCTCTTTTAACTCCTTTCGACAACATTCCTTCACGGTCGACTCGCCCTTTGCATTTTAGTGTCCTCTCCCTCCTCTCTTTCTCACGACACTAATGTTTATTTTCCCCTCCTGCGTTGCCTTCCCCCAGGACACTCAAGACACTCAGGACACTTGCCTCAAACTGCTCCGCCAACACCATGACACGTGACGCCTTCAATCTTTCTCCTCGTCTTCGGTGTTACCTCTTCCACTTTCCTGCCTTATTTTATTTTCCACTTATTTTTCGTTTCAACGCTTTCCTCTTCCACTTTTTATTACTTGTTCCTCTCTGAATTATCATAACTTTCGTCTCGTCTTCTCTTCACCCCCTCCTCCTCTTCCTCGTCATTCTCTCTTCTCCCTTCCTGTCCCTCACTCATCTTCTAATGGCTTTCTTCTTTCCTCTGGTCAAAAGTCTTCTTTACACACTTCGCTTCAACTTCATCATCATCCGTCACTTTTTACCACCTTCAGAGGCACTCCCGACACCTTCCTCGTTACCCTCTCTTGCTTTCTTCCTATGTTTCTGCCTTCCTTTCCTTTCCTCATTCTCTTCCTCGTAGTTCTGGTCTCATTATAGAATGGAATGTGTTGGAATCTATGCAAAGGAGGATGACAAAAATGATGATGAGCTCTGGTGCGGCAATTAAGAAAAGGACGTCAAGTTTTACGGGAGATTGCACCGAGACTCTTGCACCTTCCCTTCATCATGCCCCTTTTATTTCTCCTCCTCCTCCTCCTCTCCCACCTCTCCGCCCTACTTTCATGTTAGTGGCCCGCTGTATCTTGCTCATAATGACGTTGAGGTACGAGGCAAAGTTTTGTTCTCACTTCTATGTTTGTCGCCCAGGGTTCAGCTTCTGCCTGCTGCTCCTCTCGTCGCTGCGTCTCAAATTTTCATCGATTTTTACGATGCTCTGCCCCTCTGTAGAACGTCCGCTTTACTGCTCTCTCTCTCTCTCTCTCTCTCTCTCTCTCTCTCTCTCTCTCTCTCTCTCTCTCTCTCTCTCTCTCTCTCTCCAACAATGACTTCAGCATCTCTCTGTCTCTCCTTTCAATGTACCCTTGTAACAGAACCATATCCTTACCCTACACTCCCATTTCACTCTCTCCTCGCCTTCGTCATTCCTCCTATTCAATTTCTTCTTCCTAACAACCCTCACCTCACCTCACAATAATGCTATACCCCAGCTTAACTTCCTCTCTCATTCTAGTCCTCCCTTTCCTCTCTCTTTCCTCCTATTCCTCTTCTATTCGACGCAGCCTTGACCTAATTTCACAAGCAGGTTAAGGTTACAAACACTTCCATTGTTAACGCGTCTCTTCCTCTCCTGGACGCGGCGCTCACTCACCCCGCGGCTTCCCTTCCCTTGGTGTGCAGGGCGCGGTGGTGGCTCACAATCAGACCTCGGGCGTGATCGTGAGCGGACAGAGCCTCGTCCTGCAGCACCTGAGGCGGGAACACGCAGGGACGTACACGTGCGGGGCCACCAACCACGAGGGGCACAACACGAGCAATGCCGTCATCCTGCCCATCAAACGTAAGTGCTGGTCTCTGTTTCTGTCTGTCTATCTGCCTGTTTTCTTCTCCACTCTCCCTCTCGACAATGCTGCAAGACTCCTTTTCCCTCGTCGATAGAAATCAAGGACGCATTAACGCGGGGATCAAGTCAGCCGCTCTTCCAGGGGACACAGCTTCCATTTGCAGAGTTTTATTGAGTTTGCCCGAAATTGTAACACATTGGTTTTCCTCCTTGTGTCTGGGGAGGCGTTTTCTTCCGGCAATCGAATCAGCAGGCGAGGCGGCGCACTGCTGGGGCGAGGCGCTGAGTGTCGGGGGTTATTTCAGTCACGGTGTTTCAGGGGAGAGACAGAAAGACAGACGGACGTGGCGCCTGTTGCATAGCTCTCGTGCCAGTGGCTGCAGTGCTCTAATATACATCACGTCATTTTTCATGTAAACGTTACTTATTTTTTCATGTTAACGTTACTTATTTTTTCATGTTAACGTTACTTATTTTTTCATGTTAACGTCAAAAACGGGAACATTCGAATTTACATCTAACGTGGCAAATCTTTTCGTTAAATTTGCCAAAAGTGAGACTCTTTAAATCCTCTGCATCTCCTTTATTGAAGAAAAACAAATAGAAGAAACGTGTAACTCAAACACGGCGACTGTTACGGTGCTTCTGTTACTATTCCTAAAACTTTCATTTCTGGACTGATTTTCTGATTTATTTTCACCAATATGATGATTATTTTAGAGGTAATTTAATACTATACTCGGGTATCTGTACGTATTTCTGTTAACTTTGTATTTGATACCAGTAATCGGTGTTCACTTTTTTTTTAAAGGATATGAATCTCTTTAAATAGTATTGTGATTACAACACCTTATATTTGCATTTAACTATTCATTGTTGAATGTAAACATTGATTCGGTAATTGTTAAACACGGCAATGAAGAAGGTTTCGTCTGCAACACAATAAAAGATACATCCTAATCTACTATATCAAGACAGTAGAAAAGTTGCGTTCAATTAATATCATTTTAAATATGTAAGCCTTGTTCTTGTATTTGCCATTAATATTACTATCTCATTACTAATAATTACCAATGGCTGGTGCAACTACTTTTTTCCCATCTCTAATACGTCAAAAGACAACTTGAACCAACTGCTTCTCCTTCTCGTATTTAATTCAGTAACGTAGTCTTGCGAGCACACGTGTGGGCCAAGGACATCTGCAAGCAACTGGTGAACAAGTCAAGACAAACCTCCCCGCAGACGAGCATAATAAAAAGCGTAACAAGGACAGACGGAAGGACACAAGGCTGATCAGATGTACCTCGCTCCCCCTCGCCCCGATGATCGCGTGTGCCGAATTGGCCATCACTTGCCCCAAGAATAATGAAGCGTGCTCGATACACGGAAATAAACGGCGGCGTAACTCTGGCCGGCCGCTCATATTTATCCTCCCGGCCGTAAATATGGACGGGAACACAACCCACTGGACGGTATTTATGAATGATGACATATTGTTCCACGCCGAACTGAAAACCAAACACGTCTTTTTTTACTTGTCACGAACAGCTAGAAGAAGAAAAAACTACCCCTTTCCTATGATAGCGAAAGGTAAAGCTACACACGGGAATAATTAAAAATGGAATATAACACAATAAATGAATGATAACCTCTCATCCGAAATCGCCTCTCCACCCGAACACCTCTTTTGGCTACTCTACTTTTTACTTCTGTGGGAGCGACGCGACGAGTAGCGGCCTTTTTTTTTGTACTCTTTTTGTTGCCCTTGAGCCGCGTCCTTTGATGTAAAAAAAAAAAAAAAAAAAAAAGCTTCTCTTCACGTTATTGGGGAGAGAGTAAAAAGAAATACATATAAACCCCTTTTTCACGATAACCAAAAGGAATAAAAACACAGGACGCGAATGAAAAAAAAAAAGAGAAACTGAATATGTAGCAAAACTGCGGCAGTCCATGTAGGAAAACAAACTCGCGGCCCTCAGTCTGTGTTCCCGGGGTGACGGAGCGGAAACATGCCGTGGGCGGCCCGAGGGAGTCACAAACTCTAGCCACAGGAACACGACCAAGCCAAACAGAGAAGAACTAGGCTACAGAGGCCGTGGTTCCATAGCCTAACCAGCCCCCTAAAACACTGAAGAAGAAAAACGTTGAAGGGGCAAGGGCAGGCAGAGGGCAGCGGAAGGAGTGCGGGAAAGGGGTTAAGTACAGGATGAAGGGTGGAAAATAAGGAAAGGATGAGGGGGTGCAATGGAGTGTTAAATGAGAGAAATATCAAAGGAAGATGGGGGTGAGGATGCGAATTGGGGTGGAAAGGGAAAGGGAAATGGGACTTGAGTGGGAAGATGGAGTTTGAAGGGGTGGATAAGTAGGAAGCAACGTGGAAAGGGCCTAAAATTGCCAGGGAAACCAAGGAAAGGACGAGAGGGCGAAGTAGAGGAGTAGGGAAGAGCGTAGGGAAGGAGAACGTTAGTGATAACCTCAGAGAAGGCGGGAAGGGAGAATGGGAAGATAAGGATAACTTGTGGAAGAGATGACGAAGTGGAAGGGATAAAGAAGTGGTAGAGAGGGAGGAAGAACGTGAGTGAGAGCAGAAAGGAAAGGAAGGGAAGGTGGAAGCGAGGGATGAGGAAACGAGCGGAAAGAAAAGTAGGAAGAGGAATGAAGGTCGCGTCAGGAGCAAAGAAAACGAGGGATGGGAACACTGAGGAGAGGAGGGACTAAAAAGGAAGGAAACTGAAGGGCAGAAACATACTAAACGGCAGGCGAGTAAGGAAGAGATGAGGGAGCGGAATGGACAGAAGAGGGAGAAAAAGAGGGAAAGTAAGGAAAAGAAAAATGAGTGAGAAAAATGAAAACATGGCGTCGCATCAAGGGAGGTCAAATGGCGTCCCCCAAACAATTAAACAATCAAAAGGGTAAAAATAGAACGCGTAAAACAGAATAGTGTCGAAAAGTTAAAACTAAATTGTAGAGTAGAGTAAACAGGGGGAGGAGGAGAGGCTTGGGCAAAGGTAGCGAGCGGAAGGGATGGAGAAGTAGAAAGAGGGAAGGAGAGGGGGTAAGGGGTATATATTCACATTAGTATAGGTAAGTAGGGGCTGAAAGAAGGAGTAGGAGGAGGAGGAGGAGGAGTGGGAGGAGTAAACAAATAGGGAGAGGAAAAGAGAACTAAAGGTGGGGAAGTGAGGAAAAGGAAATACAGGGAAAGGGGCAGAAATGATGAGGTGGAGGAACGAGATAGATACAAAAGACAAATAAGCGGGAAAGAAAGAGGGAAGTGAAAACGATAGGGAAAAGGTGAATGAGAAAAATGGGAAGAGAAGTAAAGGACGTGAGGAGAGAGAAGGGGGAGGCGGCAAGAGCTGAACAGAGATCGGTATCTGGAGAATGGCGAATGGGAAGAAGTCTAGCGTAGTGAGCCCTGAAAAGCTTACAGTGGGAGGGTGTTAAGTGTGTTTGGTGCTGGGAGACGCTGGAAGAACAAGACCCCCAAGGAATGCCAAACACCACACACAGACATCCTCCTGTAGCGGCATGTACACAACAACTCAGAAAGGCGTGTGTCTGGACTATTGCAGCAAACACGTACCAGATGAATAGTCGCCTTGCCAACCACTTCCTCCTCCAACAGAAAATATTGGGCCGTATTGCTAAACATTTCGTCGCCCTAGTTCACATATTTGACAAGACTTTCGTAGGAGTTTAGGGCATTTCCAGGATTAGTTTTATGGCCCTGGTGGTACTTTGATCCTTTTTCCGTACCGTGAACCTAAAGAAACACATTAGAATCTGATTGACCCCCTCTTTGACCTTTAGAAATAGTTTATATGAAAAGCGAAAATGTCTTGTAATACCAACCTAGTATATAAGCTCCCCATTGTCTTACTTTTATGAAAATTCCAAGTTAAAAGAAATATGTTAAAATCCCTCTATCAATTAGCCCAGACACGTACCACTCAAGTCACGTTGCCAAGTGCGTTCGTTACCCCTTAAAGTTGAGAGTCTAGGAATTGTTAAAATAAATTCGACCTAAACCTGCAGATTCCATTAGTCACCCGGTGTTGTCTAGTAATCTCAATGACTTTTATACCAATCATACCTCTTGTCAATAAATACCGTCCATTAAAATCAGATAATCGCCAATACTCTGCGCAATCAGATAATCCATTGGTAACATATTTGTAATCATCATTCTGGCGTGTCGACTCTTGAATAATGCACGTCATTAGGCTCGGGATATCGCAGGTAATGGCGCACACTCGGCTTTCTTCGCGGGACAGGTAAAACAAGGGACGTAACACTAACCCGGGAACACACACGTTACCGCAATATTCACGCGGCGGACTCACGATAGCCGAGCACTCGTCTTGCGCGGCTGCCAATTCATTACAAATAATAGCCATCCCGTGTGCAAGAGGCTCATCCTGCAAGACACATTACCGGCAGCCTTAGTGGAGGAGTTTGTTTTCAGGCGGGAGGGCGTGCGGGGAAGAGCCAATTTGCCGGATTACTTGTTTTCGTCTTTTTCTTGAAGGAGGGACTTGCGGGTAATTTGTATAATGGAATGATGTATAACTATTTCCGCACAGCTGCAACATCACGTCTTCTTCGTGTCTCAATATCAATTAAAGTTTTCCTTATATACTCATTTGTCAGAAAGAGAGAGAGAGAGAGAGAGAGAGAGAGAGAGAGAGAGAGAGAGAGAGAGAGAGAGAGAGAGAGAGCACCGTAATATGCTGTTCCAGGCTGTCAAGTGGACATTTAACTTGAATTCTCCCTCCGCTGCTCGCGCTGGCTGTGCTAAAACCCGCCTAACACGATGTAACCGCGTCCACTAGTGACTCCTAACACACCCACGCGGGTCCTTGGTGGAGGTAACTGGCAAGGTCGAGGAGGGTGTGAGGCGGACCATGGCGAGGGCAGAGATCTGTGTACTGCCTCGTTTGGTTACGGCTGATGCCTTGAGGTACAGAGATGTGGGGCAGTGGCTGACCAGTGTAAGTCTTATACTACTATACTATAGTTAAAACAAAGACGAGAGGCCGAGTTAGTAGAATTGTTGAAGGCGGTGGGGTTTGATTAAGCACTGCATGAATGACACCACTCGTCGCTAGTTATAAAAGCTAGTCAACTGTGGACTGTTTAATAAGCTCCTGAATAACGTACGTCATTAGGCTCGGGATATCGCAGGTAATGGCGCACACTCGACTTTCTTCTCGGACAGGTAAAACAAGGGACAACACCAACCCGGGAACGCACACAGGTTTACCACTGTTTGCCTCATTAATGTAATACTACCCTATGTTAGAAAATTACGTTTTATGATTATGGGTCTAGCAAATTAAACAATGGTGATCTGCTTGTTAGGCGGCTCCACCTCCCGCCCCCCCGCACACCCGCCGGGCCGTAAAGGAGACATTTTCTACCCGGGTATCATAACTTTCGTCACGTCATCGTAGTGTCTCAAACTTACTTATTACAGTAATTTTCCTTGGTTATTGGTCACGGAGCCTCCTGATTTTAGGCAATGTGAATCGAAAGGGAAGGGACGGAAGTTGGGGTAAGTGCTAAATGACACTTGAGCGATGTAAAGCAAGAGGGGGGGTGGGGGTGATAACAGGGGTGGTACGAATTGCCCTCCCTTTTGTAGCCGACGGTGAATTTAACGAATCCACATGACTATACAAAGATGGATACACTCTCGTAGGTAATACAACCCTTTCACTTCCCTATTCCTCAAACATGAGCACAGGCCTCTAGCGCTGCAACGACACACTCGTGAGTACTTACCAGCCACCGGTGTTCCGTCTCTCCGGCTGCCCCTCTGTCGATAGGTCACACTTAAGGGTACACGGGACACAGTAACGTTCGGTAGAGTACTTAGTAAAGCTTCCAAGGGCACGGGATGGTTACACGTAAGACAAGACATACATCACCGCCTCCGGACTTCTCGGGTGTGTGGTGTGATGAGCTCCGCCGCCTCGGGCCGCCACGCGCCGCCCTGCAGTGTTGCCGCCGGCCGGTAGGACAGACACTCCCTGGTACATGGTTACCCGAGGCCTCGGCAGAATATTATACTCACGATGACTAAATTAACGATGAGTTAAGGGCATTTGTTTTGGAGACTGAGAAAATATAAACCGCTAGGGTTAAAAAGTAGAGTTGATTATGGGGGTATCTGGAAACTCTCCTCGTCTATAGATGACTGAGCCACTGTTCGAGAAACAAGCAATTAACCCTACTCGGACACCACACTGGGGGCCGGTAACAAACACAACGTTGTTGTCTGAGATTTATATTGAATTTATATATTTTTTTATTTGATATTGAAGTTTACAAGCATTCATATCAATTTCTTCTCTAAATGGCTAAACTGCAACACTAAACAAAGCAAATAACACAAGAGTAAACACAAGATTTACTTATGGTCGTTAAGTGTTTGCCGCGTGCCTGCGTGTGACACAGGCTGGTGGAAAGATGCAGTGGAAGCAATGCAACACCTTGTCAGGATGGCACAGCAGTGAAGCGCCAAGCAAATGCAACTATTTCCTTCCGTCATGGAGCTTCGTCTCTCTTTTCAAGAATGATACCTTTTGTGATTGCCCTCAATTTAGTGAGGACGTTTAGATCAGTAGACAGACGATTTGATCTCTCTCTCTCTCTCTCTCTCTCTCTCTCTCTATCCACTGACCGCCCACCGCCCACGTCAGGCCTGGCGGGTTATCAAAATTTCTCCCGTCCGCTGCGGGTTGTTAACCAAATAACTGGACTTTGGAACTGAGCGAGATACGGGCGTTTTTCAATTAGATCTGTTTGTTTGAATTACTCTGTGTATGTGTGTGTGTGTGTGTGTGTGTGTGTGAGAGAGAGAGAGAGAGAGAGAGAGAGAGAGAGAGAGAGAGAGAGAGAGAGAGAGAGAGAGAACTGAATATACTTGTTGGCTCGGAGTTCCCAGTTATAATAGAGGTTTCTGACACAGCCACATGACGCGCGGGAGCGATAAAGCCTGCTTCCCACCCCCACCCACCCACCCTCCTCACTCTCCCTCACTCACCCGCAGGAAGAGCTCGGGCCAAAATTAGGGCCGACATGTGCTGCTTAAACCACCGCTTACTTCCATAATCTTGGCTTAACCCTCGAAGGAAACTGTTTTAAGATCGTAAAGCGGAGGGTTTTCAGATTAATTTGTCTTCGGTAATTTAAAAGCAGCCATCAGTTTACCGAGATGCTCCTTCATTTCCAAGTTCTTCTCATTTTTTTCATTTTAATCAGAATTCTTCCTGAAAGCGAACATGACGAACGGCACATCTTAGACTTAGTTCCTCACAGGTGCAGCTGCAGAGGACGGGGTGGATGCATGAGAGTGGATGTGAGAAGGGTAAAGCATGGAAAGGGGTGAATGATGAGGAAAAGAATTTGGGAAGAAGGAATAGTAGAGAATGTTGTGATATAGCGAGAAGGAAAGGGGATAGGATAAAGGGAGGGAAGGGAATGGATGGGTAAGGAGAGAGGGAACGGTGGATAGAGGGAAGGAAGAGGAGTCTATCATCTGCTTGTTGTGTGGTGTACTTGTGAAAAGAGGCTCGCTCCTCATGTATTTACTTAGGCCCCTTTGTTCGTTCCTTCACAAAGTCATTTCGGAACGCACGCAGAAGGAAAACGCTAATAAGACAGTCCACGGGTCAAACACAAATCCTCGGCAAAGACCCAACAACAACAGCGATACACAATGACGCAGGTCCCCGTTATCATAACTCTCTCCCCGCTGCCCCAGACGCTCCGGTGTGCGCCGGGACGGGGCGGGAGAGGACCCAGGGGGCGGCCCGCGGCTCCACAGCGTCCATCAAGTGCCTGGTGGAGGCGGAGCCCGCGGAGGACGTCACGTGGTCGTGGGTCAGGAAGCGAGTGGACGGCACGGTGGAGGAGCTGCCCGGCGAGGACGTGCGGGTGGATGGCTTGTCCTCCAGCATCATCGTCACGCCCATCTCGCCCGAGGACTACGGACGCTTCCTCTGCCGCGCCGCCAATAGCGTGGGGCGGCAGCGCGAGGCCTGCGTGGTGACCCTGGTGCCCGCGGGGCCGCCAGACACGCCCACAAACTGTTCCGTGTCCCCGGCAGACCCCAGCACGGTGCACGCCCGCCCCGCCACCGCCGCCCTCACGGTCACCTGCCTCGAGGGCTTTGACGGCGGCCTCCCGCAGCACTTCACGCTGGAGACGTGGCAGGACAACGAGCTAGTCGCCAACATGACCAGGTGAGCACGACACACCTGCCTCACGCCACACCCCAGGCGACCACAGCATGGGAGGGGGCTCTATAGGGGATTGCTTTTATATACACAGATTATTTTTACCCTATTATGTCCTAATCGTGCTATTTTTCCGATTGTAAAATATTCTTTTGTTCAGTTAAAAAAGGGAAAACTAACAATAAACAAATGCAAGGTCCATTACATTTGGAGAAAAAAAGTGTTCCCTGGATAGTCGTTAGATGCATTACAGGCCAACCAGTGCTTGTTGAACTTGAAATTTCGCGCACGTGACAAAAAATAAATAAAAAAATGCCGGAACAACGGAATGTGCATGAACGTTCCTGCAGATTGAAAAAAAAGGGATGTTTTTAAGGGAAATTACTTGAAATGATTTTTTCTTTCACCCTCTTCCCCGAACCCCCGCCGCAGCATGTTCCCGGAGTGGGTGGTGGCGGGACTGCGGCCGGGGGTGGGCGTCACGCTGCGGGTGGCGGCTCACAACACACGGGGCCGCAGCGACGCCTTGCGCTTCGAGGTACACACCGCCAGCGCCCAGCACCACGCCGCCCCAGGTAAGGCAGGGAGGGGGGAGAGAAAGGGGAAGATTGGGAGGGGGGCAGACTGAGGTTAAGGCAGGTCAAGGGAAGAGGAGGGAGTGGGGAGCAAGGAAGTAGAGGAGCCAGAGGAGATAAGTTGTAAAAGGGATAGTTACAATGTTGACGAATATTAATATCATGAATACTACTAGTGTTAATACTGCCACTGCTACCACCAGCATCACTACTGTTAATGTTAGCAATGGCCAACACATGAGAGGAAGAGCAAGGTATTGGGACTGTGTGGCAGAGAGGAGGGGAGGAAAGGACCCGCGGGTGCCAACGCAAAGACGATCTCGCCAATCTGGTTTCACTACACTGCTACTGCTGCTAATACTAACGCTGCTGTTATTACTACTATTAAATAATTCTACTCTTACAACCACTACTACCCCTAACAGTGTACTAACAACAAAACCAATAGTAACGATGATGATAATAATGATAATAATAATAATAATAATAATAATAATAATAATAATAATAATAATAATAATAATAATAATAATAATAATAATAATTGCTGTGGCTATTAGGGTATATTTATGGCATCATCGGGCACTCTAAAGGCGACAAGCGAGGCGGTGGCGCAGGTAATTACTTTGGCAGCAGAGGCAACACATTCGCCTCGTTAATAAAATAAGTTTTGTCCGGCAGCTTTGGATGAAAAAGTTTAGTTCGGCGAAGTTCTATAGTGTGTGTTTTCCTGTCAGACTCCAAGTGGGGGCTTCTGGGCGTGCCGCCGCTGCTGGGGGCCCTGGTGGGGGTGGGCGCCGTGCTGCTCCTCATCCTCATCACGGGCGTGGTCGTGGCCAGGCACATGAGGCGCCCACCGCCGCCCACGCACGTCCACACTATCATCATGACGCCCACCGCCACCACCACCATCCCCGTCCCTGATCCCGACACCTACGACCCTGACGTGGTGTCCTCTCTGCGCCGCCCAGCCGACAACCTGGACGTCTTGCCCCGCTCAGACCACACGCATCAGAACGCGCCGCCCGCCATCCTCCCCTCCGCGCAGGCTGCCATGGGTCAGAGGGAGCAGGGGCAGGCCGTGGCAAGCAAGCAGGGGAACAGGCACGCGTCCTTCTCTCGTGGATTCTGCCTGCACAGACAGGTGAGGCTGTTAAGGCTCGGGGCGGGTACGTCTCTGCGTGATGTATTGTGTTAAATTTGCTTTTCTTTGAAGTCGAGGCCTCACACTTATATTATCACTCTTGTAGATTTAAATATTTTGAGTGGCGCTAATTGTTGCTTCTGTCACACCACAGAACAGTCAGTTGGGGGACAGTGAAGAGACGGCCGACTCGGACTCAGATTCTACCTTGACGGACCTGACCGCGGCGGGACGGGCGGCCGCCGCCCTGCCGCCAGCGTCCAGTCACTCCCTCCCGCGGGTAAAGAGGCGCATCCAGCAACTGTCATCCTCTCCACTCGACTTGCAGCTGCAGGCGTGTCAGGTATCGCAGGTGGTAACGACCCCCGATGGCATGATTCAGCGCGTCCCTTACCTCCTTCGGAACCCGCGCCAGCCTCCCCCCTCCTCCTCGGCGGACCTGCGACACCTGACGGCCTCGGCGGAAGAGCTACACCCTCTCATCTTCTCCAGAGACTTTCGGCAGCTGCTGACGTCAGCGGATGTGAGACAGTTGTCTTATTCAGGCACAGAGCTGAGGCTACTTCCTGGCACGGGCACGTGGCCGCTTGGCTCCTCATCAGGGGAGCTCACACTTCCTCTGCAGTCTTCGGGGACTTTACGCTCGATAACCACAGAAGAGCTCCGCCTGATGCCCTCATCGTCAGGGTCATCTCCGTGGGACTTGCAAGCCACGCCAATCTTCAGCAGGCTCTCCCCGGTCAGCCATCGAATGCCGTGCACGGAGGGAACGCAGCTTCCACCACAGACGCCCATCACACAGCCACAACCGCACTCGCCCTGCGGCCACTTGCATTCTCGATCATCTAGCACCCAGCCTCTTCTTCAGGCCATTTGCACGGAGCCCCAGCCCCAGCCCCAGCCCCAGTCTCACTGCCAGGATCCTAGGCTTTACCAGCCCTGTGTTGGCCATCAGTCTCAGGAGCCCAGTGGGATTCTTCATCATCATGGATCTTGTCCCGTATCTCAGGCCGCGGAAGTGAGTGCTGAGGCTCAGTCACGACTTGGCTTTGTCGACTCTCACCGCCAGACGGAGGGTTCGATTGTGGCTCCCAGACCACCATGTCTAGAGCAAGGGGCTCCAGCATTCAAAGGTTACAAGACCACGCCCACCCAGGCTATAGTTTCTGAAGAACTTCAAGTATCTCTGAGGGAACTTCAGCCCCCACCCGCACCAAGTGGTGAGGTGGAGCCGCTGCTAGACACTATAGAGCTACAGCCGCCTCCGTCCTTTAGGGAGCCAGAGCAATTCTCTCAATTAGAAGTTGGCTCACTAACAGACACTGTTCGCCAGAAAAAGCCGGTAGGACAGCCAGTGGCTTGCCCACTGCCTCCTTCAGTGAGCCACTTGACGCAATACAAGTCACCTGATGGGTCAGGTGCGGACGTAAACTCCACTATATTTCAAATTAAGCCCTCGCCCTGCCCCGCTCTAGATGAGCTATTGCAACAACCACAGGATACATTTTTACCTCAAAGTTTTAAACATGAACCGACAACGTCGAGTATTAATCAGCAACAGTCTCCAGAGAGGCAGGAGTGGGCGCCTGAAGGGGGCAGCAGAGGCTCCTTTAAACGAAAAGATTCCAAAAAAAGCGTAAAACAAGTCACATTCTTTGAAGAATTCAGTGAAGGACACACGTCAACGCCGGCTGTCGCGCGGGTGCCGTCCAAGACCGACGTTGGAAGAAGTGGTAAGCGGTGCGCCCAGATGTTCTCCCGAGTTGATCTACCTCCCCCTGGTCACCCGTCGCAACCTTTTGCTCCAGTGATTCCCTTTATGCAGCCACACCGACCACCAGTGACCTCCCAATGTCAAGAAATTAGGGGCATAACATATCCTGAAGTTCCTGGGACTACCTCAGACAAGCTCCATAAGACGATAAGTAAACACACAGAAACCAACATCCCAACAAGAACTTGTCGCGAGCCTAGTCAGTTTTCGACGACTCCCAGTTTCCATGAACTCCAGCCAACCCACAGCTGTCCAGGAAGACCAACGGCCCTTGATGGAGGCGCATCGACGGTGGCCCGTGTCCCTGCAGTCTCGACACCTTCAGCTCATGACAGCTCACAGCAGCTGGCACGCGACGTGCCCGGCACGGTAACCTCACCCGCTCAAGACAACAGACACAGATAGAAGTGGACTGCATTGCCCGCCCCGTGACTTGAGCACTGGCGGCCTGAGGGTAACATCACGATGCTCTCCGTGGCTTCGTAACATCCTGTTCCTGCAGGTGCTCGCGCAGCGTCTCTGGCAAAAGTCTCGTCAGTGAGGCAGTCACGGTGGTCATTTACCTTTGTGCTCACAAGAAAGTATAAACAAATTATGTAATAAACAAATTAATATTTTTTTTGTGATGATTATAGATCAACCGCTTAGAAAGAGATGTATATAAAATATATATTTATATATACGTACATTGTGTCAACTATTGTTTGTGAATGTGCAATGCCTTCTGTGTATATATTTTTGTCGGTACTCAAGATGTTACACACGGCGACTTCATACTGTGTATGTCTGAGGCTCTTCGTGGGTCGTTCGAATGTTCCATTTTGTAAATAGATCGTAAAGTTTCTATAAAAAAATTGTCTTTCTTCCTCAGCATTCATTATGAAAACTCCTTCCATTAGGTGAGGATCAGCAAGGGTCAACACAAAAGGTTTGCCTCCGGGCGGGTGGAGGGCTCGTCAAGCTGCATTAGCAAAGTGGCTCGATGTTTGAACAAATTATTTGTGATGTCAACCTGACCAGACTTTTTTTACGTGTTCTCCATGAGTTAATCGAGTGCCACTTCATAAACAAATTCTTTTAGAGGATGCAGCCCGAGCACTTTATTTATGCTGCCACAACGTCAATCAGTCATGCTTCCATGTCAAGAGCTATAAAACTTCAACTGGCATTACCATCAACGCAGTGAAAGTTTTTTTTCGTAAATCCATTATTATTAATTCTGAAGCTACAACTGCTCATACTTACGTCCTCTACTGCTAATGATACTGCTGCATAAACTACTAATGTTCCTACCGCAGCACCGACTACTACTACAACGACAGTAACAACACCTACCACTACTACTACTACTACTACCACCTCCACTAATCCGTAACCTTCATAACACCTTGGCCAAAGTTCCTCACCTTCAGTCAGCCATCCCCTGCACACCCGGGACCACCACCTGTCTCACACACCTGCAACACAAGAGAAGTACACGAACATGGCAATAAAACACGGGGGGGAAACATAGCGTTATATATATTTTTCTTTAGTTTATGTAAAAGATTGGTCATCATCATAAAACTTGAGTATTTATTTTCCATTCACCTCGCGCCCTGTCACCTACTACATGCTGGGGAGGCGACCTGAGGGTGGGGAGGAGGGCGGGAGGGGTGAGGGGGAACGTGAAGCTTAACAAGATCACAGGTAACACTCAGGTAATGATAACAGGCGAGTCCTCCACACACGTATATTCGCTCTGAACGCAGTGGAAGATGGGATACTGATCTGGCAGGTGTGTGCGCGTGTGTGTGTGTGTGTGTGTGTGTGTGTGTGTGTGTGTGTGTGTGTGTGTGTGTGTGTGTGTGTGTGTGTGCGTGTACAACAATGACAATAATAAATAGATTTGTTTAGTCTTGGCAGTCATCAGGCTGGAAATGAACACTTAACAAACAGGTAAAACAAGTCGGGGTGGGAGTTGGTGGGTCTGCCTATGTAATCTGTGTGTGTGGGGGGGGGGGGAGGGAGGAATGGCATTTCCTGAAGGGGGGGTGGGGGG
Organism: Eriocheir sinensis; assembly: GCF_024679095.1. Taxonomy (NCBI): domain Eukaryota; kingdom Metazoa; phylum Arthropoda; class Malacostraca; order Decapoda; family Varunidae; genus Eriocheir; species Eriocheir sinensis. Next base: position 8,536,967 of record NC_066542.1, on the reverse strand, counting down.
GTACGGCGTGTCGGTGTCACTAAGGCTGGGCAGCATCTCACGGTGGTCTGGATAGTTGCTAATCCTCAGGTCAGTCCGTGGTTCATATGATATCGAACTGTCATTAGCACGTGGGGGGTGTCATTAAGCCACCCATGATGACGGACTTAGCACCGTGATGTGATGCTCCAGACACACGAGATGAGATGAAAGAGGCGGGGGATGGGATGGGTGCACCGTCATTAGGGAAGCTTCGGAACAGATTGGAGGAGATGCCTTCCTGTGCGTTTGAGTGTCGCGGCTTCATCACTTCACAGTCACTGGACCGACCTTATGCCAACAGTAGGGTGAGGAGACTGTTGGGCAGGCGGCAGGGTGGGTTGCTGAGAACACGACACACACTCATTGATGCTGACAGTCCTTAGTTTCCCAGACACAATGCACTCACTGTCTCTCGGCGATGATGTCACTACATTGCACGAATTTGGTTGTTATATGGAAGTTGTGAAGTTGTTGTGTGTGTGTGTGTGTGTGTGTTTGGGGCAGGGAAAGGAGGTCTGTGGGTGGTTCTAAAGTTTGAGAGAGGTCAGGGAAGTAGTGTGTGTGTGTGTGTGTGTGTGTGTGTGTGTGTGTGTGTGTGTGTGTGTGTGTGTGTGTGTGTGTGTGTTTGCGTGTGCGTGTGTGTGTGTGTGTGTGTGTGTGTGTGTGAACTAGAGGTAGCTGGACAGACCATGAGACTCCCACGGTCTGAAGTACACTCGCTCTCGTCGGCGGCGCCTCAGACTTGCCGGGGCCGCCTCAACTCCCTCACACTAACGCTAACAAGACAACAAACGCTCAGAGCAAGATCCAGACTTTGCCTATCACCACAAGGCCGTTCGAAGGTTTATAAAAAATATAAAAATATCTATGCATGAAGTCAAGGAGCGCCTTACTAAGTAAAAATAAAGTCGACAGAGAAACCAAGGACACCTGGCCGAAGAGGAAAAGAGCCGCCGTGCAGAGAGCAGGTAGGAGGGCGACTGGTGAAGCAGGCAAGGTGTGTGTGTGGACGGTAAGGAGACACAACGTGGGGTGGTAGAAGATTAGGTAGGTTAAAACAGGTCCATGGCTGAGAGATCGGAGACGTAAATAAGTAAGAAATAGATAGACAGACAGAAATAGATATAGAGATAGATAGATAGATAGAGAGATACTGTAGGCTCTGCACACGTGTTGGGTCACTCTCCAGGCACAGACGCCTGGGGTAGTCGTGGCCCGAGCAGCACCGGGTTTGTCGCGCGGGGCGGCTCGCTGAGGTCAGAGATTCTTTGGTGGAGGCGCGACACTCCTGCAGGCGGGAGGCGAGGATGCCCGGCAGGAGGTCAGGTCAAAAGGTGTGTTAGTGGGGTGCGTGAGGAAATACATAAAACATTTGTTCATAAAACACAAATCTGTCATTATGGCACGATTTTTTTCCAGTATATCTTTTTCTTAACTCATATAATAACTCTTCGGTGGGAATGGCGACAAATATTTATATATATATATGGATGTGACACTGACGGAAAGTACTGATAAAGAACAAACTCATCACACTGATGACGCTGAATACTTTTCGTAATATTTGTCACTGGTATGATTCCCTTTTGGCGGTCACAGAGAGCCAGCACGACTCACACGGTCACGAGAGGTCATCTTAACACGCCAGGAAGCCGTGGTCATACTGAGCTTTCCCGTCGACACACGTCCGGGTGAGGGCGTGGGTGGTAGTTTTGTCGGAACCCAACAGGAAGTTTGGTCTGGCCTTCAGGGCTCAACTGTGTGGGGAGAGGAAGGGCGAGGCTGGCACGGGGGTCTTGTTCAATCTTCTCCATTTCTCTCGCCCGCTTCAGTGCCCTTGCCTTGCTCTCTCTCGCTACAGCTTTGGGTAACGTATCTGGAAGCGTTGGTGTCGCCGTATCACACACCTTCACGTTTGGGAGGGCCGGAGTGCACTGCCGATTACCTCTCCCGCCCTCCATTGGGGAAGTTTTCCGCGGTATGAACACCACCTCGCCGTGTTCGCCGTGCAGCAGAGTCACTGTCCTGCCCAAGTCCAGTTGTTCGTGTGGTGGTCCATGATGTTGCCCTGGCAGCCCCATCGTCCCCGTCGGAACCGGAGAGTCGCGGCAGGATGAAGGGCGTGAATGCTTTGCTGGTTTGGGAGTGGCCTCTCTCGATATCCTGTCTGCCGGATACCGTGTGGATGAAGACTCAGCAGGAGAAATAGGAAGACATATTACCTCCGTCTGTGAGGTTGGGGACCTCATGGCACAGCTTGAGGGGGGCCGGGATGACCTGTGTGAGGCCACGCCCACATTCACCTCACCCACAAAAGAGGGAACACGTGACTCTGCCGGAGAACTTCTGGAGTGCCGTGACTCACCAGCAGAGGAGGGAACCAGACGCACCTCCCTGCACGAGGACGGCAACAGACGCAGCCCTTCCGCGTCGTCGGGCGACACCTTGTACTCCTTAGACACAAAAGGCTTGAGTCGCACTTCCATGGGGGACGGGCTGGTGGGCTGCACCTCGAGTGACGAGGGAGGCCGGGAAGCTACGCCCATGTGGCCCGCTGGAAGCAGGCGAACCTCGGTGTCGGGCGTGACGTGGGCGAGGGCCTCCCTGGGGGAGAGAGTGACGTAGGATCGGCCGCTGTCTGGGTACTGCCGGATGACGGCCGCCACGTTCCCACCCGCCATCATCTGCAACTCCGAGTCGGACTCTGACTCAGATACTCCAGAGTCATAGCTCTGGGAGTCATGGTTGGGAGTGCCCTACCAAGGGAAGAGGATTATCATGAGGAGACAACATACACGCAACTTCTTGTTAGTTAAGTTCAAGTGACACGCTTATTGCAGAAGCAAACCTCCCTGAGTAAGCTTGTCTCCATAAAGGAGCTACACTTGAAGACAAACCATAAACTCTTGAGATCACCTTGTATTACAGGCCTGGCCTAGCCACCACTCAGGTTAACGGCCTCACCTGCCCGTCCCCGTTGTGTTCGGACGCGACGGCGCCGTGCGGCACTCGGCTTCCTCGGCTGTGCGCGCAGGAACACGGCCCGCCCTCGCCCCGCGCGTACATGCCCTGCCCAACCTGTTCATGGGAGCCGCCGACGCCCGTTCTGTGTACGTGAACACACGACTGTCTTGACGCGTGCGCCTGTAACACGTCCTCGTCGTCTTCGGTAGTGAAACGCTCGTGTTCGTAGGATTCATCGTAGTCTCGTTCATCATCCTGGTCACTTGGAATGACATCAAGGCCGGGCAGCGGCCGCTGAATAGACGCCACGACGTCAGGGTCGAAGCCATCTGTTCCTGCCGCGGGCGTGAGGGGAACTTCGGCTGGGGTGGGCTTGCGAGGCCGGGGCCGCATCCTCCTGCACAGCACGACGCCCACCACCAGGAGCAGCAGGAGCACAGCAACAAGGCCCAGGGCGGCGCCCACAATGGGAGGAATGTCTACAGAGGCCTCGATGTCAGGAGTGAGGAACCCTGGCATTATAGGGATGAATATGAGCCTTAAAGTAAAACATTTTCGTTTCAAAATAACATCACTATTGAAAACAATATTCACGTTAATCATTAGATAAAGTTATTCTCTACATCCATTTATGAAATGCGTGGGCACCTGCCAGCTATATGTGAGATGGAACTTATTACTGATACACATCAACTATGTGAGTAAGCTTTGAGCCTCAAAACCAAGATCTGCCCCGCGTGCCAGGCTGCACCTCAGGGTCTGCCTCACCTGGGGCAGCGTGCTGCTGGGCGCTGGTCGTGTGCACCTCCATGGTCAAGGCTTCACTCCTGCCCCGTGCGTTGTAGGCGGCGACCCTCACGCTGACGCTCTCGCCGGACTGGAGGCCCTTCACCACCCACTCGGGGAAGTCACTGTGAGGGGGAAGGTGTCACCACAGCCGCCACGCGCAATACCAATGACATCACAAACACCACCAATATAATAATAATGCAACACACCTAACATTGCTCTATGCACCTCCGCTGAAAACAAAACACCGTCACTATCAATAACACCACAGCTATAACACCCAATGAAGCATCACGAGCCAAGGAACTGCCACATGAGAACAAATCAAAAAGAAATATTCAGGACAAGTAAAAAGAAGTCATGGTAAAAGGGAAATCAATGGATGGGATGAAAGACATTTGAAACTGGAATTGGAGCCACAAACTAAAATTAATATGAACTCGACTCTGAACTTTAAAAGAATTTATGTTCGATGTGTGTGTGTGTGTGTGTGTGTGTGTGTGTGTGTGTGTGTGTGTGTGTGTGTGTGTGTGTGTGTGTGTGTGTGTGTGTGTGTGTGTGTGTGTGTGTGTGTGCTGTTTCCATCATTCTCGTATTAACATCAAGAGGAGTCATTATCACCTGCATTGTTGGGCTGCTCACCTTGTTACGTTTGCCTTGAGGACGCCTTCCTGCCACGCCTCTATCAGGAACCTCTGGGGAAGGCCGCCGTCAAACCCTTCGAAACAGTTGATGGCGAGAGTAGTGGTGTCGGGGAGGGCGGCGTGCTTCACAGGGTTGACAGAGCAGTTGGTGGGGGTGTCTGGCGGCCCGGCTGGCACCAGGGTCACCACACAGGCCGTCTCTTGACTCCCAACGTCGTTAGTGGCCAGGCAGAGGAACCGTCCGTAGTCATCGGGTGTGTGCGGCGTGACAAGGACAGAGGAGGACAAGCCGTCGCTCCTTACGTTCTCCTCGTCTATTTCCTCCTCGCTCCCGTCCACTCGCTTCCTGAACCACGTCCACTTGATACCGTCAGACGGCTCGGCCTCCACTTTACACTTGAGGGCCGCCGTGGAGCCTCGTGCCGCCCCTTGAGTCTTCTCGTGCTTGGACCCGGCACACACTGGCACATCTGAGGGTAAAAACGAGCAAGGGTGCGTTGAGGGAATGTCTTCAGGAGGAACAAAGCCTCCCTCGCAGCAGAAGACAAGTGAGTGGACCCAATATCTTAAAGGTGCAGTTTCGCCCCCCGTGACCCCATGGTGCTTTAAAAACACTTCTTGAAACCGCCTTCTGAGGATCCCGAATGTAGCGTATCGAGGAAAAAAGATAGTCGACCTGATTTTCCATTTAATAAAGGCATCACAACAAAGAAAGTCAAAACACTTGAAACTTTACAAAAGAGATTATACACGCAAGTAAAAGGATCCTGATGCCATTAAACTTTTGAATCACTTTCCTTTCAGACAGCAGTTCTAGACACTTGAATGACTGTGTGGGCAGAGGTTGTTGATGCAAGAAGCGTTTGTCTCGTCCTGACCAAATATTTACTGAAAGAATGACTTGCAAAATAGTTTCCTCGCGACAAACTCAAATTATTCTTGTTAATACATTGGAGCTTTACGTCACAAGGAGCCGGCGATGAAATGCTCGACAAGAACATGAAACAAAAAGATAGATGAAAGGAAATAAACAAACTTATGACGCGACACACTGCTCAAGCCTCATTCTGCGCCTCCATGTGTAACAATTAACGACCCGGCTACAAAAAATTACCTCATCACCATGTTAAAGTCCGCCGACGTAAAAATTTGTTAAATATTCATATGAATTCACTTACACGGCGAGTGAAATAATAGAAAAATATTGTTTATTGGGATTAATGTGTTGCTGTTGGTCTTTTTTTTTGTCGTGGTGGTGCAGGTTTTCTATTTTTAAACTTTTACTAATACTACGACTACGACTACTATTACTACTTCCACTACGGCTATTATTACTACCGCTTCTACTATTACTACTACTACTGCTATTACTACGATTACTACTGCTACCAATACGACTACGACAACTATATACTACTACTACTACTACTACTACTACTACTATTACTATTATTATTACTACTACTCTTACTACTACTATTGCTATTACTATTACTACTAATACAACTACTACTACTACTACTACTACTACAACAACTATTGGCAATTACAACATGAACAAAAACACCGACGATAACTGCTATAATGTTGAGAACGAAATTTGAAAGTAACACATTTCACTATTCAAGAAAATGCTATTACCATCATCTTGTGACTGACAGAACACTCCGAGGCACTGAAAATATGATTGCTTTGGTATCCCTGCGGCCACATAAAATTATCGTGGCAATCATTAATTACAACGATGAAAACACTGAACACGGATTAGCTGTCTCCTGTCGACCGTGTTATCTCTCCTCTGCTTCCGCTCACATGGAACGGTCTAGTAAAACGATATTCCATGTAACTCTAATTAATATTCAAGCCATCACATTACCTTCGCTGCTGGTGACCTTCTAATTAGCATGTGAACTTAATGGACGGTATCGCGTGGGAAAAATGTCCGGTGTTTGTCAAGGCGATAAAGGAAAATTCGAACTTGATAAATTGAGATATGTAGTTTCTGGCGTAGAGACACACACACACACACACACACACACACACACACACACACACATGCACGTCCATCACTGTCATAGAGTTCGTGGGACGCGATACCAAGTGTGTGTGTGTGTGTGTGTGTGTGTGTGTGTGTGTGTGTGTGTGAGAGAGAGAGAGAGAGAGAGAGAGAGAGAGAGAGAGAGAGAGAGAGAGAGAGAGAGAGAGAGAGAGAGAGAGAGAGAGAGAGAGAGAGAGAGAGAGAGAGAGAGAGAGAGAGAAAGGATCAATACAGTTAGCCTAATGTCACATCGAAGTACACGCATCCCAATTACTCTCTGTCGCATAGTTGGAAACATCTCATCGTTAACGTTAAAACAAAACTTCAAACATATACCGCCTAATATACAGTGGCATCAAATATCACTTTTATGAATTCTCTCCTTAGTTACATAGCACATAACCGGTGGGTATTTCTTTATCTTTTCTCTTAATTCAAAAAGACGTATGTTTGGGCACTGAAAAAGCATATATGAGCTCAGACGGAAGAGGAAGATTAAAACTCTCGCCCCAAGACCCACCTGTGTCGGACCTTCTTTGGTGTTTGTTTTGTTTTTCTCGTTCTTCACGTTTCCCTTTCCTCCCCTCGTCCAATCTTCACCCGAGTTTCAGTCACACTTCATCTACCTTTTCCTGTACGTGTGACGCCTCTCCCTTAATTCCTTTCCATGTCACTTCGCTTTCCAGGAGCAGTAAGTATCGGGCTTTTTTTTTTTTTCATTATTTTTTTTTTTTACGCCCTTGCACTGTCTCCTCTGCTGTAAAAAAAAAAAAAAAGTCTTCCCTGCGGCGCCCCCTTTCACACTGACCTTTTACCCACACAGTTTTACCTCCGTTTCATATATCTTTCTCTCCCTCCCGTCATCAGGTATTCATGGTGACCCTCCTGTGCCATCTCAGCTGCCCCGGTCACCCTTATAGCCGTTTGTTGCGCTCATGACCCCGCTACTCGTTTCCTCCCCACTCGCTCGCCTTGCTCTCACCCTTTTCCCTCTCGTTTCCTTTCCCACCCTCACCCTCACCCTCATTCTCGTCCTTTCACGGGGAAACAAACCCAGCACGACCTTGCCCCCAATAAACGTCCACGATCCCATTCCTCCCTTTAATGAAACGATTCCCCTTCGATTTTTCCTGCGCATAATAACATGATACGCATTTTCATTATCCGCTATTCATGTGTGAGGGATTATGTTTTCAGGGTGGTGATTCGCTTGACGTGACGCGGAGGGGAAGTTCAATTTCCTGAAGTCTCGTTATCCAGGATGGCTTTGATGCTGGGAGTGGATGGGAAGGAAAAGTCAGTTAAAGCTCTTCGGTGGTTTGAGTCTGCCATTCGTTGTTTATGTGTTTTTAAGTTATGCTATATTTTACGTTGTTGCCACCATCGTCACCAACACACCAGAACAACAGAAAATGGGTGAATGAAGATAAAAGGAACACGTATTGCATTTTATGAGTGAATGACGGACACGAACGCAAAAATGTTTTAAAAAATGCTCTCGTCGGGTTGCAATACACTCGCAGCGGAGGTCGTAAGCTCTCCGCACGCACGCACGCACGCTGGAATCATTATATTTGCGGACGGCGAACGCGCAACTGCAGGAGGTTCACGGAAAACTCTCGGGAAGGAATTATGAATGTTTACCTGCACCACAAAATAAGACGAATTTGTTACGCATTATGAGTTTGAGGATAAAAGGGCATGCAAAAATCTACCTCTTTTTGCGTGTATGTGTATGTTTGTATGCAGGTGGTTTACGGAAAACTCTCGGGAAGGAATTATGAATGTTTACCTGCACCGCAAAATAAGACGAATTTGTTACGCATTACGAAGTTGAGGATAAAAGGGCACGCAAAACTCTACCTCTATTTGCGTGTATGTGAATGTGTATGTTTGTGTGTGTTTGAGTCTGTTTGTCTGTCACTACTGTATCTTATTATGTACGGAGAACTATAAACGTAGACCTACACTACAAGATATAAGTAGACCGTAAAGGAGGAGAATCACTACAACTCCCTCAGCTACACACGAACCAAAGCACGCCGAGCTCCTAGGCACCAAACACACACTCCTAACGCTACACCAACGCCGGCATAAAAGTAAAAGAAAAGCCTAACAGCTCCTCTTTACTCATTACCCTCCTCTGAATTTCTCATACGCGGCACACACACACACACACGTACACACACAGAGACCTTCTAGCACCTAAACTCACACTGTAATTCGGAATGTTCCTCTCCATTAAGGCAACGTTCCCTTCGCTCAAAATGAATCTCACATGAATCAACGGGAGGAGGAGCATGAGGAAGAGGAGGAGAAGGAAGAGGAGTAACAGCAGATAAGGATGCAGAGGTCAGTAGGAGTAACAGGGAATCAGGACGCCTCTCCTTCCGAAGTTGACCTCTCTTTTGGACACTCCTTTGAGCGCTTTTTGTGGGAGCAACGAATAACGGACTTTTTTTTCATTATCCTTTCCTTTTTTTTTTGCCCTTGAGCTGCTTCCTCTGCTGTAATAATAAAAAAATAAAAAATAAAAACGGGCCTTGCAAAATCGCAGGTGAGCCTCTGCCTTCAAACATCGTAAGGGAAGAGGCGGATTAAAGGTGTACAGATGAGATGCCCCCCGTCCGCTGTGCCCCTGGGTCTAATTAACCTGGCGGGGAGGTGCTTAGTGTGTGGACATAAAGCCTTCATGACCTCCTCTTGCCAACTCTCTGCCTCGTATTGTGTCATTTCCAGCATACACAATTCTCATTTTTTTCTTACTTTCTTTTATCGTGCCGAGCTTGAGCAATGTGTGAGAGAGAGGAAGAGTAACAAGAGGCACAAACGAAGGAGCAAAGAAAGTGAGGCGAACTGCTTACATGAAAGAGAATGAGGAATGGAAGGAAAATATGCAGGAAAAAAATGAGAAAGCGTCAAGCTGCAGACTCCGCCAAGTGAGAGAGAAAGAGACTGGGAAAGAAAGAACGGAGGAATTTGGGAAGCTGGTGTGTGGGACGGGGGAAGTTAAAAAGAGAAAGAAGTTGCGCAGGTGTGGAGGGTGACAGGTGTGTGGAATAGCTAGGAAAACACTACAATAAGAACCAAAAGAAATGTAGCATCCACGCGTTACCTAAGAGACACAGACAGCATGTAAGGGGTTCACCGTTCCCAAATTATCGTACTCAGAACATAGTATATACCGGTTATTGACGCCTTTACTATTGCCAAGAAACATCAGGTATTAACTATTTTAACGATGAACATAAATGAATCTAGTTATTGGGGCCCAGGAGAGAGTTTGTGGGGCGGAAGTTGGTAAATATAAGAGGCTGAGTACGATAATCTGGCACGTTGAAGGGGTTATAAGTCCGATCTCTAGGGATGTCAAGTCTCCGTGGAGGGATGAACCACCTGATCTGAAGCCCTCTTAACACCTGCCAACCTCAGATCCCCAGAGAGAGGTCAAAGCTCCCCCGTCTCGTATGAGGTAATTATATAATGTCAAACGTGAATGTTACCTAATTATAACCGGGGGAGATATATGTACGTGTTGTAGTAATTGTTTTAATGATTACGTAATTATATTATGAAGGTGTACGCTAGGTCACGGCCACCGAATTAACATAGACATCTCTCTCTATATCTACTTATCTATCTCTCACTATCTGTCTATCTATATATCTATCTATCTATCTAACTGTCTATCTAGCTGCTACCTATCTATCTGCCTGTCTATCTAGTTATCTACCTACCTATTCATCTATCTATCTATCTATCTATCTAGTTGCTACCTATCTGTCTATCTATCTAGTTATCTACCAACCTATTCATTTATTTATCTATCTACCTATCTATCTATCTATATCTATCTAGTAATCTACCAACCTATTCATCTATCTATCTATCTATCTATATTTTTTTTCCTGCCATCTCGTGTGCGTGTATCAATTTCCGTATAAAAACAAATAAATATATCGACAAGGGAAACTATCACCTGAACAAACAGGTCAAACAATTAAACTCCAAACTGTATACAAAACTCGATATTATCAAACACGGGACGACCCCCAGCACAAACAGGCAAACGTTTCACACACACAAACACACGCACACAGACAGGCAGGGGCGGCGCGCGTGGAGGGACGGGGGGCCAGTTTTGTTTCGGTAATCATGAGGTATCATCAGCCGGCACGAGACTTTAATTAAGCAATGTCGCGCAATTTGGCAGCAATATTTAACGTTAATAGAAAGGAAATCAAGGGGTAATAACATGCGACCTGCCGGGCTGATTGCGTATTGTCAGTATTTGGTTCCATTAGTCGCTTGATTGTTGGCCCTGGGTGGTGGTGGTGGTGGGGGGGGGGTAGGAATCTCACCACCCGCTAGTTTGGACATTTCATTTTATTATACTTGACATTTAAGGAATTCATGAGGTATACTCGCTGGTAATTACCATATGGTTTTTTTATATTCTTTACGGCAGAGGAAGCAGTTCAAGAGATAGATGCAAAAAAACATATATAAAAGAGAAGCTAGTTTGGACATTTCATTTTATTATATTTGACATTTAAGGAATTCATGAGGTATACTTGCAGATATTTACCACATGTTTGTATATTCTTTACGGCAGAGGAAGAAGTTTAAGAGACAGACGCAAAAACATATATAAAAGAGAAGATAGTTTGGACATTTCATTTTATTATACTTCTTGATAATTACCACATGGTTTTTTTTTATTATTTACGACAGAGGAAGCAGATCAAGAGATAGATGCAAAAAACCCATAGATAAAAGAGAAGCCCGCTATATAAACTGCTCCTGCAAAGAAAACAAACATAAGAATCTAAATAAAGTAAAAAGATAAAATGATAAGAAATTGAACGGAAATAGCTGTTGGTTCCGGCATAAAAAAAAAGAGAAATAACAGTTAGCAAAAAATAAATGTATATATAGAGTGATGGAGAAACTCAGAGTGAATTCATGTTAAGTGCTATGACAACACTATCCTGAATCCTGACTGGTGGGGTAGTAAGCCATCGTGAGTCCTGACAGGTGTAGATAATCAAGCGAAACCCGTACCTGAGCGAGGATTACCAATACGTTCCTCAGTCCGTGCTCTCGCCCTTGATTTATTTTCTATTAACGTTGACTGTTTTTTTTTGTTTTTTGTTTTTTTTACAGCAGAGGAGTCAGTTCAAGGGCTGCATTGCACATTACATAATTAGTCTCGTGATAGTTTATAATATTGCCAGTTAATAAGATTGCATAACATACCTACATTAAAATCAGAAGCCTCCGACATGGCGAAATCCCACCAGCCACAGGAAAGAGAGATAGACAGACAGACGCTTACAAACAGACGGAAAACAAGACAGACAGAAAGACAGCCAGACATCAACTTATCATCAACCCTCCTCGTGTGGCAAAAAAAAGAAAATAGCTAGGAGTGCACTAAACCCGAAATTGACCTCTCTTTTGGCTACTCTTTACTTTTATCTTTTATAGGAGCGGCAAATAGCGGGCTTTTTTTTATACTCTTTTTGTTGCCCTTGAACCGTGTCTCTGATGTAAAAAAGAAGAAAAAAAAAAAAAGATGTGCATGCATGAGTTACACTTCTTAAAACAATACCAACCTTTGTTAACCCGGCTAATAACTTAACTGCAACTGCCTTCGCAACGTTCATTAACTCGCTGGTAACTATAATTGACCTCTACACCATTTGCTAACACGGCTGGTACTGCATTCACTTCATTCGCTAACACAATTACTAACTAAAACTACTCTCTCTACCATTTGCTAACTCGACTGGTAACTATGACTCCCCTCACACCAGCGTTGCCAAATTATCGTACTCATCGCATTGCAGTTTCGTAGTTTCTGACCAATAACGAATGCAAAAACAAATAAACAAGCATCAATAAATAGGAGTTTTAACGCTAACTTCAATTTTCTATCGTTATTTGTGTAGGTACGAGAGTTTGAGGCTTAAAAGTAATAAAGACGATGTGGTGAATACGATAATATGGCAACGCTGCCCCACACCCTTCCAACCCGCCGTCACCTCCTCGGGATACTCACGCCTGACGGAGAGCAGTACGGCGTTGCTGGTGACGCGCCCCTCGTTGTTGGCGGCAGTGCAAGTGTAGGACCCCGACTGTTCCCTCTGCAGGTTCCTCAGCACCAGGTTGAGGCCGTTCATCACCACGCCGGCGCTCATGTTGTGCACCAGCTCCACGCCCTGCAATACAGTCAGGCCTCGCGCTGAATGACTAATGGAACTCTGGGCGCCACTACAAGAGGTCATATGTCACCGAGCTCGGATGTTTGTTTAAAATTAAATACTGAAAACAAAACCATGAAAAAAATATATATATGAATAAGTAATAACTCTGAACTTCTAAAGCATAAAAAAGTGAATAAAAAGACAGATACACACAGGAGGATAAAATTACCCACATATTTCTATAGTTTTTTAAAAAGGTCACCTCCTCCATGAAACAAAGGAAAATGCCTGCTGTGGTGCGCTTAGTAATGCTGCCTCTGTGTTGTGGAAGGCTCGAGGCAACACAAAAAGGTCTTGGCTCAATGTGAAAATGTAAAAATAACCCCCTCAGTATAAAGCTTGTGATCCCCCAAGCAGAGAGAAGGGATGACATAATACCAGCTCTCAACATTCAGCAAGGGTAATGTGTGTGTATGTTGACGCAAGGGTGATGTTGGTTTTATTGACTATACGTATGATAAAGCGGTGAAAAGTTACACTCCAGATGCAATTGAGTACGATGATATTTGTCAGGCCGAGCACACAGCAGGCGCGGTATGCACGTCTACTCTATTCAGGAGCAGTAAGTAGCGGGCTTTTTTTTTCATTATTGTTTGTTTTTTTACGCCCTTGCACTATCTCCTTTGCTGTGAAAAAAAAAAAAAGGTTTAGAGTATACGGTTAAAAAAAAAAAGTGAAATGGTAAAATCACTGATCCAGGCCAAAGTCTAACAGAGGACCGCTGTGCCGCGCGCGTATAGGTGTGAATCAAATAAAACTCCCGTTACGCAGAATTCCGAACATTCAGTTAAAAAGGTTAAATGAAAAATAAATTAATCTCTCAAAAGTCGGGATATCATTTGTAAATTTGTAAAAAAAGTTAAATGAAAAATAAATTACTCTCAAAAGTCGTGACATCATTTGTAAATTTGTAAAAAAAAAGTTAAATGAAAAATAAATTAATCTCTCGAAAGTAGGGATATCTTTGTAAATTTGTAAAAAAGTTAAATGAAAAATAAATTAATCTCAAAAGTCGTGATATCTTTGTAAATCTGTAAAAAAAAGTTAAATGAAAAATAAATTAATCTCTCGAAAGTAGGGATATCTTTGTAAATTTGTAAAAAAGTTAAATGAAAAATAAATTACTCTCAAAAGTCGGGATATCATTAGTAAATTCCCAGTAATAAAAATAACTCTTTCTCCTTTTATTATATGTGCTTCATGAACGCTATTTACGACTCCATTATTTTCTTTTATGAGCCTCGTGTTCCATTCGCAGCAGGAAGGTCGCCGCCTCCTCCGACCCTTCCCGGCATCCCGTCCTGAGATCACCTGCCTTCCCCTCCTCATTACAGGTAACAACGACCCGTGCAGGTGGGACAGCACTGACAAGCTTCTCATTAACGTTTTTTATTGGGTTGTCATTTAGGTCTACCAGTACCTGAGGGCTTTACTTTCTCTTTTTTTTTTCTAACCACCACCTGTGTTCTCTTGACGTGCCTCTCCTGGTCTGGTTAAAGGTGAAAAATATTAAAACACACCTCAGTTTGTCTTCACCTAGGCAGCGCATCGACAACTGTATGTGTGTGTTTGTGTGTGTGTGTGTGTGGGGGGGGGGGGAGTGTTTGTATTGACCCAAGGGTTATGTTAATTAATACAGACTTTGTTGACAGATGTAGATTGCGTTGTTTCTTGGGTAATGCTTGTTTTTTTTTTTAAGGTTCTGTAACAGTTTGAACGCATTTTGAGATCTGAATGTGTTTATGCTCTGGAAATGTGCCATGGAGTGATCGATAATGTCCAGAAATGCTAATATAAACCCCAATTTTCAGCGTAGAGGGTTCGTGAAGGGTTCATTTTTATATGGAATGATTAAACTTGGAACGTAGATTAAACCTTATGATGTTAAAATATGTCACATCCTTAAAACAACTCCACTAATGTTTACTGCCAACCCCCCGGGAAGTGAAAATAGCCGTGAGGAATGTTATGAAAGCTTGAAGTGTTTGTTTTCTCCAGGGCAGGGAGTGAGGGTAAGGACAGCGAATAAGGAGGACTTGACATTTCGAAGTCAGAGGATAAACGAAACGAGGAGATAAAAATGAAAAGTGTGAGGCAGAGACGCACGAGTCCAGTTATGAGGCCGGAGGAGCGCGGGAAGCTGAGCAAGTGAAGGGAGAAGGGAGGAGAGAAAGACAAAGAAGTGGAAATGGAGTAAAATGAGATAAAACTAATGAAATGATGATGATAAGGAGGAGGAGGATAAGAAGGAGGGCGATAAGGAGGAGGATGAGAAGGAAGAGGAGGAGGAGGAGGAGGAGGAGGAGGGAGAGGAGGCGGAAGAGGTAGAAGAGGAAGAAGAGGAAAATAAAGGAGAAAACCCAGGAAGAAGAAGAGGAGGAGAAGGAAAAGGAGGAGAAAAGAAGAAGGAGATGGAGGAAGAAAAGGAGGACGAGAAGAAAGAGGAGGAAGAGGAGGAGGGAAAGGAAGAAGAGGCGGAAGAGGTAAAAGAGGAAGATGAAAATAAAGGAGAAAAAGCAGAAAGAAGAAGAGGAGGAGAAGGAGGGAGAGGAAGAGGAGGCGGAAGAGGTAGAAAAGGAAGAAGATGAAAATAAATGAGAAAACACAGGAAGCAGAAGAGTAGGAGAAGGAAATGGAGGAGAAAAAGGAGAAGAGGGAGGAAGAAGAGGAGGAGGTCGAGGAGAAGGATATGGAGAAGGAGGAA
This sequence comes from Eriocheir sinensis, assembly GCF_024679095.1. NCBI lineage: Eukaryota > Metazoa > Arthropoda > Malacostraca > Decapoda > Varunidae > Eriocheir > Eriocheir sinensis. The sequence continues at coordinate 8,521,538 of NC_066542.1, read as the reverse complement.
GAAGAAAAGGCATAGGAGTAACAGAAGATAAGGGAGCAGAGGTAAGTAGCAACAACAAACAGGAACAAGAGAAGCGAGTTAGAAAGGACGTGAAGGAGAACAACAACAACGAAGAGGAAGACGATGAACCGCTGCCGAGCACTCACGTTGTGGCGCCAGTCGACCCGATGGAAGGGCGGGTTGGCCTCAATGCTGCACTCGAAGTAAGCGTCGTCTCCTTCTTTGATGAGGTCGGCCTTCATGGAGCGACCCAACGACAGGCCAACCACGGGGGCGTCTGCGGGGAAGGGAAAGGGAAGGAGTAAGTGCTTGTTGCCAAAAAATAAATAAATAAAAGACATTGCTACTTATGGGAACGAGGGAGTAAACGTTAGCTGGTATATATATCAAAAAGAAAGGGTTGTCTTACATGTTATTAAAATGAATCAATGAATTTAAAAAAAAGCTTCTCACAGAGTAAAAAATATGGTATTCCGTAAAAATATTTGTTCATAAAGAATATATATATATACAAATTGATTTTTATGCAACAAAAGTGGGTGAGAACTTGTTGCAAATTAAACAAAAGGACTCAGAGTTTGATATCTATAAAAGGCAGAAACGAGCAGCCTTGGGTTTCGAAAAAATGTTGAATAGAAAAGATTAATGACCGAAACGAATTGTAATCTATCACAATCATTTCGACATTATCTCTTCGGAGAGAAAACACACATAGCAACACAAAACGAGTTATCTTGATGCCATTCTGCTGCACAGGGAAAGACATAAAACTTTGATGACTAAACGATGACTAGCGATATATCATTTTATCACTTTGGGACCCCTATTACAATTCTCTCTCTCTCTCTCTCTCTCTCTCTCTCTCTCTCTCTCTCTCTCTCTCTCTCTCTCTCTCTCTCTCTCCATGGTCTGATCACGTGCTGGACTCGTAATCGCCGGCCGGTAACTCCTCGTTCTGAGCTTGGAGCGGCATATTCATGGATCTTCGAGTACCTGGGAGGCGATACACAACCCCAGACACACACTCGGTACCCATTTACTGCTGGGTGTACAGGGATCACCTATGGAATGAGACTGTCCATCATTCTCCTTTCATCCGCGCCCCTTGTTAAATGGTGGCCTGGATTACCCCGGATATTCTTTACACTCCTAGCTCCGAATTGACCCTGATCGCTACCGTAACTAAGTACTCCTTCCACGTCGGGTACTAGGAGGTGTTGGTTGAGCTGTCTGGTTATTATTTTATGTTGTAGACAGCCAGTACTTCATTTTGTGGCCTATAGCATTGCGGGGGGAGCATTCTTCGTCAGATTACTACTAATAGGCCAACGGGTAGGCGGTGGCTGAGTGGTTAGCGTGCTGGGCTCACATTCACGACGCCTTGGATAACGTCGGTTCGAATCCCCACGCTACCACCTGGGATTTTTCAGTCACCGCCGAGTGGCCTAAAACTACCCACATGCTGTCCAGAAGAACACCCAGCAACCCGGACTCTAGAAGAAACCGTCCAGTGAATCAAGAATGAGTTCCAGGGGGCAGCATGACCCAAGAATAACTGGCGCCACATTAAAAAAAAAATAGTATGGTTGCACCTATCTATCATGGCCCTAATAGATCACAGCAGCATGTATGTCTGTTCACCACATCAAGGAGGGGTGAGTTACTGGCCGGGAAATGTACGGGGAGGGAGGGGTGGCTAGGTGAGGTGGGTGTAAGGGAAGGTGGTTGTGGAGGTACGGGGGGGGGGGGAGTTAGTGAAGGGGGGTGGCATGTCGGTCGGTCAGCGAGAGGTGTAATCCCGTGAGTGGCTTCGGACACTTCGGTAGTTAAGGAGAAAGGGAGTACAGGATCCAATTAACACTTCTAGACTCCTCTCTTTTCTTGTTGGTTCCCTGACGCGCTCGGCCACTCGCTTCCTCTCCACCCCATATATATGTACATGTCCCTGTCCTGTCCTACATTTTCCATTCTCTTCTTCCTTTCCCTTTTGTTCATTATTCATATACTTTAACAGCTTGTCCAAATTCCCTTATTCTTCATATTTCCATTTTCTATATGAGCAAATGAGTCTATACCCCATCACTCTTCCTATTCCTGTTAATATTTTCTTCCTTCTCCCTTTGCTCATTATTCATACACCTCACCAGCTTGTCCAAATTCCCTTCATCTTTATCTTTCTTTCCATTCTCTACATGAGCAATTGAGTCTATATACCTTCAATACCTTTTCCTGTTTTTATTTTCTTTCTTTTTCCCTCTAGCTCCTTATTCATACACTACCAGCTTCTTCATATTTTCTCATTCTTTATCTTTCTTTCCATTCTCTCCATGAGCAATTGAGTCTATATAACTTCACTACCTTTTCCTGTTTTTATTTTCTTTCTTTTTCCCTCTTGCTCCTTATTCATACACCTCACCAGCTTGTCCAAATTCCCTTCATCTTTATCTTTCTTTCCATTCTCTACATGAGCAATTGAGTCTATATAACTTCACTACCTTTTCCTGTTTTTATTTTCTTCATTTTTCCCTCTTGCTCATAAATCATACACCTCACCAGCTTGCTCAAATTCCCTCATTCTTTACCTCTCTCTCCATCCACTCCACGAGCAAACGAGTGTATTTACCTTATTCTCCCTCTTCTCGTTTTCTTTTCGCTTATTCTTAGTTTCCCATACTTGTCTGCACCTGCTAAATCTCTTCCTCATTCACGTATATTTTTCTGCTCGCATCCCTTCCTCTTCACCGGTCAAACTGCTCACGTGGCTCTGTTCCCTTTTCCCCGATCCTGTTTTTCTCCGCCTGACACTCATGATTTATCCGTATATATATCCATTCTTCTTTTATCATCCTCACCATGTTTATATAGACTTGTCTGGGTGTCTGTGTCTGTCTGTCTGTCTGTCTGTTGTTCGGTTCCTGTTTTGTTCTTGTCTGTTTGTCTTTTGTGTTTCTGTTTTTTTCGTCCCCGTTTGTCTGTATTTAGGGATGTGTGTGTGTTTGTCTGTTCGTTTGTTTGTGTTTATGTTTGTTTATGTTTGTCTCTACCTCTTTCTCTCTTCTCTCTCTCTCTCTCTCTCTCTCTCTCTCTCTCTCTCTCTCTCTCTCTCTCTCTCTCTCTCTCTCTCTCTCTCTCTCTCTCTCTCTCTCTCTCTCTCTCTCTCTCTCTCCCTCCTCCTCTCCTCCTCCTCCTCCTCCGCTAGCCACCAAATACCCAACAAATCAATGGTACGGGTCATTGAACCTCGAGATATTTCTTTTCACGGTGACGGGAATCTCTTGGGAGGGAATCTTCCTTCTCGGCCCAACACCTACAGATCGTTTATGCGCCCGTGAGCCGAGATGAGATGGAAGGCTTGTCCGCTCGCTTCCTCCCTCTGTCTCCGTCCGCTCCTGTCCCTCTACCTGTCTGTGTTTCCCGTTTTCTTCGTCTCTGTCTCTGTCTTCGGTCTGGGATTGGAATGGTGAGATGGGAAGTTACGTTCTGTCTTTCTCTGTCTGTTTCTGTCATTCTTTGGTCTATTTTTCCGCTCGCTCGCTCTGTCTCCGTCCGCTCCTGTCCCTCTATCTGTCTGTGTCCCCCGTTTTCTTTGTCTCTGTCGGTCTCTGTCTTCGGTAGGGTAAGATGGGAGGTACGTTCCGTCTTTCTCTGTCTGTTTCTGTCATTCTTTTTTCTATTTTTCCGTGTTCGTCTGCTTCCCTATGTCTTTTTTTTCTGTTTTTTTTTTCTATACATGTTTCTTTCTAGTTTCATGTCTGTCAATGTCTATCTATCTGTCTCTCCGGCGGCCAAACTCTCTTCTATTTCTTCCATCATGTCTATGCACCAAAGAAATATATTAAAAAAGAGACCAAGGACACCATTTTTTTCACCACTTCTATTGATACACAGGTAAAGGTCAAGGGGGAATAGGTCACCACTGCGAACATTTTGAAACTACTCTGAAACGCCTCTGGAAAGCGCTAAATATTTCCCTCGTGTTTAGTAATTCTTTTCACACACGGAATAGATGTTAGCGCTATTCGAGTTGTTTTTATTTTGTTATTTTTTCTCTCATTCTTTTTATATATAACTTTAATGTGCACTGGGAGGACGAACGAGGCAATATAATCAGTGTGTATGTGTGTGTGTGTGTGTGTGTGTGTGTGTGTGTGTGTGTGTGTGTGTGTGTGTGTTTAGACGACAGCCACCACAAAACTTATCGGGTCACAAACAACTTGCCTTTAATTAAACTCGCCCTTAATTAAATCTAATGCCACCGTCTAGTCCGCATCCGCAGCCCACGGAAGTCTTGGTCAGATGAGCTTTAATCATTCCCATTGTCAAGTCCATTTTTCTTTCATTTGTCTTGAATAACATATAAGAGGGAGAAACATTATACACACCAGGACTTCTCTGGCAACTGTCACGTAAAATACTGAAACGTTGAAATAATGAGAACGAGTGTGATGGGAGTTTCCAAGTCGAACATTTTTATCACTTGCATATTTTTAGAAGCTCTGATGAAAGGTGTGATTTTCCTCCGAGTCTATGTAGCAATGTTTTCACGAAGGTTTTTCTGCGGCTCCCTGGTAAAGCCGTGAGTTGTACTGACATTTGCTATTTAAAGGGAGAGGAATGTCGCGTCGTAATACAGGTAAAGGTCCGTTCTTTTTCATATTTTCTTTTTTTCGCGCTCGGCAGGTGAGGAACATTATCGATTTATTGCCTGGTATTTAAAGGACACAGGCTATAAATTGTTATAAGTTGAGAAATCAGTGACTTACAACCAGATTCTTTGATAAAAGGAGATAAAGAAGCGCCAATGACATTTACAGAGGAAAGGGCAAAATGTCTGTGTCTGTCTTCAAGCAGAATTTTAAACTTTTTTGGACGTTTTTCTTTTTTCTTTATTATTTCGCTCCTGTTTCTGCATTTGTTTCTCTTTTTCTTCTTCCTTCTTCTCTTTTTTCTTTTTATTCTTTTCTCTTCTTATTTTTTACATTCTTGTCTTTCTTTCTTTTATTATTTTTTTCATTTCCTTTTCTTTTTATCTTTCTTCTTCTTCTTCTTCTTCTTCTTGCTCGTTCTCTTCTTCTTCTTCTTCTTTTTCTTTCTCTGTTTCCTTCTTCTTTTTCTTCTTCTTTTTTCTTTTTCTTCTTCTTTTTCTATTTCTATTTTTTTTCTATTTCCACTTTATTTTTTCTATTTCCACTTTTTCTTTTCTTCTCCTTCATTTCTGTCGTTTTTCTTCTCTTTCCACTCCTTCCTCTTGTTATTCTCTCCCTTTCATTTATCCTCTTCGTCGATTCTTACTTCTCCCTCACCCCGCACAATATTACAACCATTTATAACTTTCTATCTCCACCCTTCGACTCCACCCCTCCCGCCCTCGCATAAGTGTTCTCTGGCTCCTCTCCGTCTCTTTTGCTTATTCAGACTGGAGTGGTTAGGAGAAGGGACGGGTGAAAATGCAGACAGGATCCCACGTCAAATAGTTTTTATGGATGAGGAACTTGTCCATTTCTTTTTACCTGTCTGTCTTTGTCTCAGTCTTTATGTAGCTATCTGTCTGTCGATCTGGTGTGTGTGTGCGTGTGTGTGTAGGGGTGTGGAGGCTACACCTGGTTTTCTTAAGCCCTGCGTCTCCTGTCAATAAGCCTGCCTTTAAAATAGCTTCATCCGCTTGAGAGAGAGAGATTTTTTTTTTGTGTGTGTGTAGAAGTCTCATTTAGCCAACTTGAGAACCTAAAAATACAGAATAGAAAGTTTATTTTTTATTTTTTTACAGCAAAGGAGACAGCTCAAGGGCTTAAAAAAAGAAGAAAACAATAATGAAAAAAAAGCCCGCTACTTACTGCCCCTATTAAAAGACACTTAAGTTATTTTTTCACGGTTCCAAAACACTAAAAACAAGCAAGTGGAAAAACAGCAAGCCATTGTTTTTCTTTATCAATTACGTTTGGTTCTGAGTCAGTAAGCGAACGACGAGAAACTGACGCAACGAGATGTCATTAAGGTGAAGTAATTAGCCGCTCCGTAAATAACCAGGTACACGTTCGACAGGTAAATGACGCAATGCACGGGAATTACTAGTTTTTTTTGTCCTATTTCCGATGTTAAGTGGACCGCTACTAAACCTTTACCTGTAACTATGTGTGTGTGTGTGTGTGTGTGTGTGTGTGTGTGTGTGTGTGTGTGTGTGTGTGTGAGTGTGGGAGATAGTGAAGAAATAAAAGGAACAAAAGTGGGAAGGAGAGGCGTATAAGCAGCAGCCGGCTCCCCGCGTGTTGCAGGTGGCGTCAGAGCGGTAAAGTTATCTCGCCGCATCAGCCACAGCCAGCCGCGTTCGGAGGCAGCGCGGAATACATCATGACAGGTGTATCTTAAATGCTAATGTATGGCGCAAGGAAAAAGGAAAATAGACGCTTACTCATACTTCAAAGGGAGCGCTCCACGAGGCACACAATGAAGGCTTTTACTTGGCACACAAGGTTAAAAGGTGAAATGGTTGTACAAATATAAACATACACAAAATATTTAGCTATTATTATGTACACACACACACACACACACACACACACACACACACACACATACACACACACACACATATATTCCTCTTTGTTGTGTTGGCGGACTAGCTTCCAATTGTGCATCATATTTCCGGCGTAGCTGACACACGTTTCCAGTTTGTGCGTAATTTTTTGTTGCTTAAATGTCATAGTTTAGGTGAGTGCTCGGCAATATGCAACGCCGTCCGCTTCTGGTCATGAGGAAGCAAACTGAGAGAACGGTCGCGCGCTGCAGCCTCACGCCACTCATGGTTTATGGATGTGTCAGCGCGCCTAAGCCTGGCTCCAGTGTCAGTGCCGCCACGCTCTCCTCACACTTGCCTTGCACACCACCGCGTCCCTGTCCTCCAACATTTGCAACCTTCACGCATTCTTAACCGTTAACTGGAAAATGCAAGCTAGAATTTTTTATGCAATTCTATTCATCAAATAACGAAACGACACTTCCACGCTCCTACGTTGATTAAAAATACCTTGCACACGGTGACGATCAAACAAACGAACATCACAGCGGCAGAGGAGCATCGAGTGGCGTCAAAATGAATATAGATTTCAAAAGGATTCCTAGTTCAGCATATCAACCATAAAAAAAAAGAAAGGATTTGTTGACAGATATGTATAAGCATAAATAAAAATATCCACAAAGACACATGCGTTCATCAGCCAATCCATCTACTTACACACACACACACACACACACACACACACACACACACACACACACACACACACACACACAAGCACAGACACTCCACCTAATTCCAATGCACCTCGCTTGTCATGGTTGGCAGAGAGGAATTTCAGATTTAATGTATTTCAGTCAAGATGGAACAAAAGCGAAATGATTCAGACATTCAAGTTCAGCATCACGAACTTTATGCCTTGCCTTCACCTTGGCCACTGAGGCTCTTAGTTGACGAAAGACAATCCCCGTTTTCTTCTTTTATGAGTTGTCAAAGGAAAGTTATTGGGGAAACGTAATCGTATTAAGATATCGCGAAGCCGGTCTTTTTGAAAATTTTGGCTCCTGCTCTCTCTCTCTCTCTCTCTCTCTCTCTCTCTCTCTCTCTCTCTCTCTCTCTCTCTCTCTCTCTCTCTCTCTCTCTCTCTCTCATTTTTCGCTTTTTCTTTCTTTCTTTTCGTTCTTTCTTTCTTCCTTCCTTCCTTCATTCATTCATTCATTTATTCAATCCTTCCTTCCTTTCTCTTTTTTTTCCTTTCCTTTTTTCGTTCTCTCTCTCTCTCTCTCTCTCTCTCTCTCTCTCTCTCTCTCTCTCTCTCTCTCTCTCTCTCTCTCTCTCTTCTATTATAATTCTAATTTAGCCAGCACAGTAAGCACCGGTTAATTGCCAACTCCTAATTTACTCTTTACGAAACAATTCATCCGTAAAAAAGGGAATTCCTGTGCCCTTGGTTAGACAATGAAGAAACAAGAGAGCGGTGGGGTCAGGACGCGCCCTCACCCGGCCCTTGAACGTACTAACGAGGGAACATCAAAGCGTCAAAAAGTGATCCCATCATTTCATCAAATCTGCAAAAAGCTATTTTTACATCAAATTTTCAAACCTTTTCGATGCTTTGAAAAGATTGGGTTTTTGACGTATTGATAGGCTGGCGCCCTTGGAATAGTTTTGATGCTTTGCAGGCGTCCCGTACTAACAAATGAACGACACGCACGACAAACAGCAATAACTCGACCCAGGGACTCGAGCCGACTCTCCATCAGCAAAAGACGTACTGCAGGATCCATTTTGGCGAGTGAACGCATTCCCGCTGAGAGCCTCGGGTGTTCCCTCCTAAGTCACACTGGGAAAGCCTTGTAGCGTCTCTTATAATAACGAGTGATTGGTTTCATTTTGGCGAGTGAACGCATTCCCGCTGAGAGCCCCGGGTGTTCCCTCCTAAGTCACATTGGGAAAGCCTCGTAGCGTCTCTTATAATAACGAGAGTGATTGTTTTCAGCCAGCGTTGCAAATTACCGTACTCATTGCATTGTATTTTCGTAGTTTCGGACCGATAACTACGGCAAAAAGGGAAAAAAAAAGAGCATCAATAAATAACAGCTTTAACGCTAACTTTAATTTTCTGTCGTTATTTATGCAGGTATCAGGACACCTCTCCTCCCGAAATTGACCTCTCTTTCGGCCACATCTTTTGATTCTTTTATGTAGGAGCAGCGAGTAGCGTTTATTTTATTTTATTATTGTTTCCTTTTTTTGTACCCTTGAGCTGTCTCCTTTGTTGTTGAAAAAAAAAAAAAAAAAAGGTACGACAGTTTGAGGCTTAAAAATGATAAATACAATGTGGTGAATACGATAATCTGACAACATTGGTTTTAGCTCTTCGTTTGTAAACATGACAGTCGTGGCTTAAAAATGATAAATACAATGTGGTGAATACGATAATCTGACAACGCTGGTTTCACTCTTCGTTTCCAAACATGACAGTTTTTAATAGCTTTTTTTTTTATATGTATTGATATGTATTGTTCACTGATTTTTTTTTTTTTTTTTTTGCTTGTGTGGGGATGACAGAAGTCTCATTATTGATTAAGTACTGATTATCACTTTGCAGGCTTGTGTCACGCGCCTAGCTCAAGAATTATGAGGCAATATATTCAGTTTGTGAGGTTTCGATCAGTTAATTATATGCATCGCTAGTAAACACTGTAATTTACTAACGAACGATGACAATAAGTTTGGTTTAATCGATTCATATATCATCACACAAGCACGATTTTTCAAGGTATTGCTGTAAGAAAAATATAGCGAAAATTACGTTAGCAGAAATGTTCCCTATATATACAGCCAGCCATAAAGTTGTTCTTGTTAGTTGGAAAATACCCATGTTATGTATATCCTCGGAGGTTGTATTTATGTGTTGTTACCATGAAGCATTATAAGTATGATGTATATATTTATTTACGTTTCCATTGTGACCTTTAAGGCAGGGATATATTGTGAGGATAAATATTTTGTGCGATTTTTGGAGTGAAACGGATTTTATTTCATATTTTTATATAAATCTTTTTATTAAATAGCACCCGCTGTTTCGGAATTGTTGTCATCACAGTTTGTTCCATCGATATTTTTGCTGAATATTAGGGTAAAAGAAGTGCTTTATTAATATTTTTCTTTCTTTTTTTCTGGAGGGTTTAAGGAAATATATAATATTTTCTCATTGACAAAAGCACAGACACACAGACTCTTTTTCCACTATACGCTGGATAAAATTAGATGAGCCTATACAACTTTTTTCCCTTTTCTCTTTTTGAAGGGGAATAAAGGGAGTGTTTTGTCCTCCTTTCTCATTAATACCAACACCGCACAGGCACAGACACCACCATCCCATGCTCTCTCTCTCTCTCACACACACACACACACACACACACACACACACACACACCACCAGACACAGCCGAACTCCTCCCCCTTGTGCATATTTTCTCCTTTTTTTTTTATAGTGATACAGGGAGTAATTTATCCTCTTTTCTCATTAATACCAACACCACACAGACACAGAGACCACCACCCATTCCCTCACACACACACACACACACACACACACACGTTTACACACCCAACGGAACACCTCCCCGCTCCCCGCCCCTCGCCATACCTGCCACACGCCACCAGTTGTCTAATACATCAATACGGGCAGTAAATTATGACGTGCGGACCATTGTGGCAGTATTGACAAATTTATATGTTGGCCCGCGGACATAATTCATCATTTTCACGCCGCTCTGAAAGATTAAAATCAATCCATCATTCAGGTCAGCCGATTGATACAGATTTTATATATATCCCGCCGACCGTTGCTCTATTGGATGTGTGTGTGCTTGATTGTTTGTGTGACTTATGTGTGTGTGTGTCTCAATTGGTATCAAATATTGCTTTCTTTAAAATCGCTTCACACTTTTTCTCCAATTTCTTTTGTCACCTCAGAGAACATTTTTTTTTTATTTCAGGACATTTTTTCCTATGCAGGGCGCTATGTGACCTCCGCTCAATTGGTATCATATATTGCTTTCTTTAAAATCGCTTCACACTTTTCCTCCAGTTTCTTTTGTCACCTCAGGGAACATATTTTTGATTTTAGGACTTTTTTTTTCTATTCAGGGCGATATATGACCTCCGATGTTATGAGGGAGGGATAATTTTCTACGCATCTACTCACGGTATTCAGTCTTCATCGGCCTCTTTACCGGGAAAATGACGCATAAGAGAGAACAAAATGCTGGTGAGATGCTTTTCCGCTACTGAGGACAAAGGTTTCCAGAAATACAACTTTAATTTCGCTCTCCCAGACGTGGTGGCTTGGTATTCACCTCGTTAAAGAGTAAGTTAGTTGAAGGAGAAAACATTAGGGAGAAGGATGTGGGCTCGACACTAACATTAACGCCAGACTTTATACTTTTATTTTTCCTACTGGCGGCTGCTGCACCACAACCTCCCAATACTTTATGTTTTCACGAACGTCACAGTATTCAAAGAAATGTTTGTCAAGGCGCTATAAAAAACAACCACAAATTCTCTTACAGTACCGCATTTTCATTGAGTTTGAAATCAATGACAGAAAACACGAGTCACTTCACGATACGTTATTTTTTCATTCTTTCAATACATGTTTTTTCTTTCTTTCTTTCTATTTCTTCTTATTTTTTCTACATTAAGGAGGCAATCAAAGGCAAAATAAGGCCCAAAAATCGCTGCTCCTGCAAAAATTTGCCCCCCAAAGAAGTGGAAAGAGTTATCACCAGGTGTCTTGATACTCTTATATTGAAAGCGTCTAGCACGGGGATGAGAGAGAGTGGAAAGTCATGTGTAGCGAGGCAGCGGGAAGGGTGGAGACACTCAGTTTAACAAGTTCAGAAGAGCAATTGCCCTTAAACGTTGGAACACGCACACAACAATCAAATCAAATCATACTTATCAAGAACCCACTAACACAAGGACGGATATTCACACACACATTCACTTCGCTCTCCATCAGACAGGCTTCAATAATATTCCCTCTCGGCTAATTTACGCTGGAGACGATATTAAACCCTTGACACTACGATACGTGTAATATATGATTGACTACATCCTTAACAACATTGAATCTGTGGTTAGGACTTACAACGATTAGGAAACAATAGATACAAGTTCGTTTCTCCTCACCACATACCTGTTTCTCTTCACCACATGCCTGTTTCTCTTCACCACATGCCTGTTTCTCTTCACCACATGCCTGTTTCTCTTCACCACATGCCTGTTTCTCTTCACCACATGCCTGTTTCTCTTCACCACATACTCGTTTCTCTTCACCACATGCCTGTTTCTCTTCACCACATGCCTGTTTCTCTTCACCACATGCCTGTTTCTCTTCACCACATGCCTGTTTCTCTTCACCACATGCCTGTTTCTCTTCACCACATGCCTGTTTCTCTTCACCACATGCCTGTTTCTCTTCATCACATGCCTGTTTCTCTTCACCACATGCCTGTTTCTCTTCAGCACATGCCTGTTTCTCTTCACCACATGCCTGTTTCTCTTCACCACATGCCTGTTTCTCTTCACCACATGCCTGTTTCTCTTCACCACATGCCTGTTTCTCTTCACCACATGCCTGTTTCTCTTCATCACATGCCTGTTTCTCTTCACCACATGCCTGTTTCTCTTCACCACATGCCTCTTTCTCCTCACCACACACCTGTTTCTCCTCACAACATACCCGATTCTCCTCAGCACATACTCGTTTCGCCTCACAACATACCCGTTTCTCCTTACCACACACACAACAGCCCTATCGCGTCCAATACACTCAGGAGCCAAAATCAGCGCCTTCAGCCGTGACAGCACCATGACAGATTACACCCTCGGCGGCACTCAATCGGCGGCAAGTACTCAAGAAGATTAGGAAAGACAACATGCAGATGCGCCACTCCCCGCCTCCGCAAGTGTCTCCCCGTCACGTCGCTGCTTCCTGGATAATCTCAGGAACGATTAACCGAGTAATTGCAATCCAGCTCGTCATGAGGGAACAGCAAGGTCTGTGATTGTGTTAATTAAGTGTGCTATGATTACTGCGGAGTTATCAATTTATGAACGCGCGGTGTCTTGATAATCCTACAGTATTTCGAAAGAGTTCAACAAGGTATCAGGGGATTGGAATGGAGATGGAAGGAGTAAAGAGGAGGCAGGATTTGAGGATTAGGAAGGAGAAGCAGGATACAGAGTAGAAACTAAGAAGAAAAGGTAGGATTTGAGGATTAGGAAGAAAAAGCAGGATACGGAGTAGAAGGTAAGAAGAAAAGGTTGAATTTGAGGATTAGGCAGAAGCAGTATACTGAGTAGAAACTAAGAAGAAAACGTAGGATTTGAGGTAGAATTGGAGAAGCTAAAAAGAAAAGGTGGAATTAGAGATGGAAATAGAGGAGAGAAGGAAGAAACTTGTGCTCATCACCACTGCATTAACTCGAAGGTCGAAGGTTTGCTGGTGCGGTTCTCATTCCCAGGTTGAATCAGTAAGAGGATTATATTCGTGTGGTGAGTTTTCTTTCCCTTATCAATACTCCACCAGCCCAGGCACAACTCTTTTTTCCCACAAACTGATACGGTTGAAGTTCAAGTGTTAAAAATCGAAGCAATCTTCTATTCACAGCTTTCACTCGCATAATATAGTAAAGTTTTCCCTTCATCCTTCACTATTATTGGCGGTAACTCTGGCTTCATAATACTATCTTTCCCGTTTTACTATCCACTATTGTATTATCTGCGGCTGTACGATAACTCTCCCGGCCTAATGATGATATTCACCGCATTACGCATAATCATTAAGCATTTGTTATCAATGGCCACAACTAAAACATTTGAATACCTTTACCATCCATAATACATAATGGCACAATCACGTCATGCTTGGCCGGTGGCAACACAGTCTCATCTCCTTTATTAGCATTTATACACCTCGTCACGGCCTTTGATGACACGCCAGCGATGGGGCGGCCGCTCTTACCACCACCCCGGCGTGTGCTGCAGGAGGTGACGACGAGGTAAGTGGGACACACACACACACACACACACACACACACACACACACACACACACACACACACACACACACACACAGACACCCCACACACAGATACACACATACACACACAATCAAGCAAACAAACACATAAAAACGGGCGAATATACAAAAACAGCGCATTCACAGTTTACGGCCCGGCCATACACATAAACTCTGGCCATAAAAAAATCACTTTCCTTCAGCGTAAAGTGGACACGTGCCAACAGAAACATGTCAGCAAGAAAATGGCATATCAGCAACTAGACTGACGTGTCCTGAAACATATGATTCGACTGTTGTCATTAATCATTCCACATCTGTAAAATTGAACCATTGAACCTTCACTAATTCTCACCCAATCGTCCGTATATAAAAGGTAAATTGAATGCAAGCTTCTTTTTTGATGCGGTACAAATTTGGCTCGCGACCCCGTTGAAAGCCTATTGATGGCACGGCAAACAGTGTCACACCTCATACCGGAATTAATTAATGAGTCTGCTGGAGGTGGTGGACGAGCAACCAGAGAGGTATTTCGCAGCTATGTGTCACGACCATTATTTTAAAGAACACTACCAGAGATAACATATTCCTCTTTACTCGCTTCCCTCTTCCACCTCAATCTCCCCCGTATCCTCTCCTCAGAAGAAAAACTAACCAGAGCGCCTGTAAAGGGAGGAGGGTGACAAGGGCGGATTGGGCTGTTATAGAAGAAAGGGTCATGGGTATACGTGTACGGGCAATGCACTAAGCGGTAAGGGGGAAGGTTTACCACGCACTGATGCTATGACGCGTGTGGCAGTAAAGGCGGGAGCAGCGATAAGCCAGGAAGCATCACAGTAATTCGGTCGTTAGTCATTACGAGCATGGCTGAGAAGGTATGTGTGCTTGGTATCCCTTCCATCGTCTAGAGTGGACACGTATAACTCATGACAGGGCGGGAAATAACAACAACAACAAAAAAAACCGGCGCAGAACCTTTTGTATGGCTGAGAGGGTATGTGTGTGCTTGTTATCCCTTCCGCCGCCGAGAGTGGATACGTGTAGTTTTTGACAGGACGGGAAATAACAAAATAATACCCGGCACAGAACCTTTTGACTTGGTTTATCCATTTCCATCTCAGGTATTTCAGTTTTTTTTTTAGATGATAGAAGCAACCCCCCCCCCCCCCCACACACACACACAAACACACTTTTGATTACTATAAAACGTTATCCTTGTACACTTGATAGCACCCAAAATTGACCTCTGTTTTGGCTATTCTTTACTATTGTCTGTTATGGGAGTGACGAGTAGTGTTTTTTTTTTTTACACTCCTTTTGTTGCCCTTGAACACACACACACACACACACACACACACACACACACACACACACACACACACACACACAATGCATACGAAACAAAAGGATGACGGTCAGGAAGGGAATATAAGAGGAAGGGCGGAGAGCATGACTGAGGATGGAGCGCGTTGAAAAAAAAAAAAAGCTCTTTCTCTTCTCCTCCTCCTATCCACCGACCGCCATTCTCTTCCCTACTATCTCGTCCAGTTTGCCTTTTCTTTTTACCTTCCACGCCATTTCCCGTTTTCTTTTCCCTTCCACCCCCAACACATCTGCTCTCTGTTCCTTTCTTCCACCATATATCCTGTTTCCTTCTCTTCCCTGCTACCACCAATATTTTTTTCCTTCTCTTGAATTCCACTTCCATTCTTGCCTTTTCTTCTAACCTTTTATTCCATATTTTGCTTTCTCTTTCTTCCTTTTACCTGATATCTTGCTTTCACTTTCCTCTTATTACGTAATCCAGGCCTGTGTGCCATTCTGCAATCTCTAACACTACCTTCTCTTCCTTCTCTTAATCCCCTACCCTTCCTTCCCTTCCCCATCCCATATCATACAATTTCTCTTCCTTCTTTTTTCCCTTTTCCTGCCTTTCCTTTTCCTCCTTCCTGGTTTCTTTTCTTTCTCTCAATCCTTACCCTACTTTCCTTTAATATCTCCCAACCCATATCATACCAATTCTTCCCTCTCTCCTTTCTCTACCTTCCCTTTCCTTTCTCTCCTTCTATCATACTGCCCTCTTTCTCTTTCCTCTCTCATCCCTCTACCCATCCTTTCCCTTCCCTCCTTTTACAGTGGTTTGGAATACTCACAATAGACGGTGAGGGTGGCCGTGTCAGTGAGCGGTGGGACGGAGAGCGCTGGGTTGGAGGCCGTGCAGGTTAGGGTAGCACCGTCGTGGAGTCTGTTCACTAGGATTGTCATCGTCGCTGTGGTTATGTTGCCCCCGTCCTCGATCTGGCCAAAGGAGACAGGGAGGTAATGCTGTGTAGGTGATGGACTGGTTGTGGAAGGCAGAGGAGTAGGAGAGGAATAATGTTGGGCTCTGTTTTGTGTTTTGGGATTCTTGCTGTATTGGTTGTGTTGAAGAGAAGCGAAAAAGAGTATTAAGGTTGCGATGTTATGTGGTTGTGACAGATTACTCGTGGATGAAGACAGAAAAGGAAGACATACCGTTTGTGTTTTGGGATTCTTGCTGGATTGGTTGTGTTGAAGAGAAGCGAAAAAGAGGATAAAGGTTGCGATGTTATGTGGTTGTGACAGATTTCTCGTGGATGAAGACAGGGGAGAAAGACATTGTAGTTTTTCATCTTATGCTTACCGGATGAGAGGAAATGAATGTAACTCAAATCTCAGCTCGGGGGGGTTCCGGATTTAGAGTAAAGAAGAGGAAGAAATTTTACAGCACTCAATGTCTTCTGGTTGGGTTGTAGATGTAGACGAAGAAAACAGAAGAGCAATTTAAAGTGTTGTGTTCATAATAGACGGTTAACGAAAACAGGTAAGCTTATAGGAAATACGCGGGGTCCTTTTCTGTGGTTGAAGGATAGGTAGCAAATGTAAAAGGGCTCAGAAAAGAAATGCAGAGAGTTGTATGTGTTTGATATAGTTGGATTACGAAAACAGGTAGACTTACAGGAAAGATGTGGTCCTTTTCTGAGGCTGAAGGTTGGGTAGTCAATGAGAAAAAGCACAGAAAAGAAATATAGATAGCTTATGTGATATTATCCGGACCACAAAAGATGAAAAACAGAAGAAAACCACTTGCATTATGGATCTGGCTGTCAATAAAGCTAGGTAGAAGACAAAGCGGTGTAGTATACTTAAGAATGCATACCGGTTCGCTGATGGATGAGGGACGTGTGGCAGTCGTGAGTGAGTGATTGAGTCATGGATGCGGGGAGGTAGTGGTGCGTTGTGTATTGGCGTAATGGATCCAGGATGATGTTGGTAAATAGGAGACGTTAGGTTGTAAGTTGTGGGGCTCCAGTCTAGAAATCGATACTGTTTAACCCGTCCGCTGCGATTGGCACGGATTTGGCTTTCACTGGTAGCCTGGTAACATATAATCCCAGGTCTCTCTCTGCCTCTGTGGTGGATAGTGGAGTGTTTCCCATGTGGTATTGGTGTGCTGGATATTCCCTCCCAAGGTGCATGAATTGTATCAGCCACTTTTTGTTCCGTTCCTGTAGCTTGGTGATGTCTTCTTGTAGGAAATCCACAATCAAGGGGTTAAAGGTATATGGTTTCCGATAGGGTTGCAAGCGAAGGGAGGATAAGGGTGTTGTATACAGGAACGGCAATTTTTGGATAGAGAAAAGGTGATGTCGGCCACTTTCCCTTCATTTCCTCCACTTTCATTCCTCCTCCACCTCCAACAATCCACTTATACGTCAGTCTTTCCTCTTTCCATCCACACTACACGTAGGTAGATAGGTAGCGTCGTGTGAGGAATAGGAGGGATCAAGAGAGGGTTGAGTAGGTGGCTTAGATACTGATGTGGGTGGAGAGTGATGGAAGACGAAGCGGCGGTGGAGCGAGAAGGAGAAGTGAAATGTTGTAACTGTGATGGCTGAGGGCGTGTGACAGGAGAATGACGGGATGCGCGAGGGACACTAGAGGGTTGTATATGCTGCTCTAAAGGGAGTTGGGGAAGGGGAGGCAGTTTGGTAGGGAGCCTTGGTTAGGTAAAGAGAGGGTGAGTGTTTAAAGGGGCTGTGACTGACTGACATACTGACTGGCTGAAAAATTAGACTGACTGACTGGCTGGTTGGCTTGTTGACTGATTTACTGACTGGCTGACTGACTGGATTTTTGATCAACTGACTGACTGACTGGCTGATTGACTAGATGTTTGACTAACTGACTGACTGACTGACCGACCGATTGACTGGCTGAATATCTGACTGATTGACCGATTGACTGGTTGAGTATCTGACTGACTGACTGAATGGCTGACTGACTAACTGACTGACTGACTGACTGACTGACCGACCGATTAACTGGCTGAGTATCTGACTGACTGACTGACTGGGTGACTGACTGACTGACTGGGTGGCTGGTGCGTCTGACATACGAAGGTTGTTTGTTAGGGCGAGGAGCGGGCCTCACTCATTCTTCTCGCAGGGAGTCGGAAGGGATCAAGGGTTTTGTTTTCCCTCTGGCCCTTCGTCCCGTGGAAGGCGTTGTTTTTCCAGTGGGGGAGAAGTGTGTGTGCGCGTGCCTGTCTGTTTGTCTGTTTGAATGTCTGGTTTTCTTGGTTGTTCTCTCTCTCTCTCTGTCTGTTTGTCTGTCAATCTATCTATCCATCTATCTATGTGTATATCTATCTATCTATGTGTATATCTATCTATCTTTATCTCTTTCTATTTCTCTACCTCTATATCTGTCTTTATCTCCATATCTATTTATCTATCTCTATCTATTTCTCCCTCTCTCTCTATCTATATATTTATCTATCTATCTATCTACCTATGTGTATATCTATCTATCTTTATCTTTCTCTATCTATCTTTATCTCCATATCTATTTCTCTATCTCTATCTATTTCTCCCTCTCTATCTAGATATCTAAGTCTCTCTATCTATCTATCAATATATCTATCTGCAAGTGACGTAATGGTAACATAAGCTTTGCAGGGCGTGGGTGTGTAGGTTGCCGTGTGCTTCGGGACGTGTGTGGGGGAGACACCACCACCCATAACAGCCCCGCTCGGTACTCACGGCGTGGGTCACCTCGGGGAGCGGAGAGTCGCCGCGCCACCACTCGAGGCGCGCGGGCGGGTGGGAGCCGAAGGAGCGACACACCAGCCGGAGCGTCGCGCCCTCCGTCACGGCCGATTGGGAGCCCAGGATCTTGACGCTTTGGGGCGGCACTGGGACACCGGCCAGAGGGAAGAGAGGGATATGAGAGTTTATTACTTACCGTTTTATCTTTTAATGCTATAATACTAAAGGATGTCACTTATTTATTTATTTATTTACATTTATTTATTATATCGTTTATGCTCTTCATGTTCCCTCATCACCTGGTGCCGGCCCTTGGATGTTCTGGGACACTTTAGCGCAGAACGAGCAAATATCCATTAATTTGGTCACTACTTCCTGCTCCGGGCAAAAAAACGGAGCCGCTTGATATTCAATTTCAATAAAGCTTCAATAGAATTTTAAAAGTAAGAGAGCAGATTGGGACACCAGGTAAGCGGCTTAAATTTAAATAAATTCCAACTCAATAAAGGCTCAGGCATGAATTTGGCGCTAATGTAGTAAATGCCAATGCGAAAAACTGCATTGAACAAAATTAGATCTATTCATGGATAAAGAGGATAGGTGATGTTAGGTTTACAGGAGTTGCCATGGGGAGCTCGACTTCTCTTTTGACCACTCCTTTGGTTCTTATGCTCTATCAAATACTGCTTTTGTGCTTCTCTGTAACGTAATGAAAAGGTATTATGTATGTTTTCATCCGCAACACACACACCGTTACGTATAGCCCTGCATACACTCACGGGTGATGTTGAGGGAGACGGAGGTACTACGGCCCTGCAGGACTGGCGCACCGTCGATGTGGGCGTGGCGCGGCGTGTGGGCGTGACAGGTGAGGGAAGCGTCCAGCAGGTGCCGCGTGGCCAGCACAGATACGGTTGCCTCGGCGATGTAGGTACCTGAGGAAGGAACAGCGTCAGAAGGCCTCTCCACCTCCCTACCAGCAGCTCTACAACTCTCTCAGTGTGTGTGTGTGTGTGTGTGTGACAGAGAGAGAGAGAGAGAGAGAGAGAGAGAGAGAGAGAGAGAGAGAGAGAGAGAGAGAGAGAGAGAGAGAGAGAGAGAGAGAGAGAGAGAGAGAGAGAGAGAGAGAGAGAGAGAGAGAGAGAGAGAGAGAGAGAGAGAGAGAGAGAGAGAGAGAGAGTCAGAAGAAAATTAAAATGTCAGACTCGGTTTTCCATGCAAGAAAAAAAAAACGGACAGGATTATTCAGAATTGCTCGTGTGTGTGATTTTCAAATCCTCTTGGCAGACTAATGAACGCCGCGGCGCACAGGAAGGGAAAAAGCCCACACGAGAAATGGCGAGTGTGTGTGTGTGTGTGTGTGTGTGTGTGTGTGTGTGTGTGTGTGTGTGTGTGTGTGTGTGTGTGTGTGTGTGTGTTTTCTATCCACCTGTATATATATCCATCTCTCTATCCATCTACCTATATATCTCTCTCTCTCTATCTGTCTATCTATCTATCTATATGTATGTATGTATGCGATTGAAAATTATCGCTGTTATGAAATCCACACTTCATGCTTCCACTATTCATTTACATTCAATGGATTAGGTTGATTTCAGATACGTGCACAAACTTTTACGTAATGAATATTTGATTATGTCTGTGCATTCTTCTGTGTGGAAGCACGGGGGAGGGCACACACACACACACACACACACACACACACACACACACACACACACGCACCGCTAACATGGTCCAGGGTAGAGTTGGCAGTGATAAGGGGCAGGCGCCGACTCCCCTCCAACCACGTGATGACAGGGGACGGCCGCCCCCCGGAGCTGCGGCAGGTTAGGTGTGTCCTCTCCTCCTCCCCCACGGGCCCCACGGAGCCCACCACCGACCGTCCCCGCCACAGCACCTGCGGCGGCCCGGGAGGAACTGCGGGAGATAAGCACTGAGTGAGGCGGCGTGAAGGGAATGGTAATGACGGGGCTGCGGCTCATCTGTGTGCGGCCGATGCTGCAGCCCTTATCATGAACAATACCGGCGATGCTTCTAGTTATTATTACGATGTTGCTTCTGCTACTGCTGCTATTGTTACTACTGCAATAAATGATGATTATGATGATGATAATAACAATAATAATAATAACAATAATAATAATAATAATAATAATAATAATAATAATAATAATAATAATAATAATAATAATAATAATAATAATAATAATAATAATAATAATAATAATGAAAATTGTGCACCATCAGTTAATATGGACATACCCGGGGAATATGATC
This sequence comes from Eriocheir sinensis, assembly GCF_024679095.1. NCBI lineage: Eukaryota > Metazoa > Arthropoda > Malacostraca > Decapoda > Varunidae > Eriocheir > Eriocheir sinensis. The sequence goes on along the minus strand of NC_066542.1, from coordinate 8,500,576 downwards.
GCCCACCGTAGGACGCCATCCCCAGGGGTCCGTCCGTGCAGGGCTCCATGCAGGCGCCCTTCCCATACCAAGTACCTCCAGGCAGGACCCATAGACGTGTTCTAGGCAAGAGCTTTGTGGGTACCCTTTATCTATTTCAGATACAACACGGCGATCAGGGCCGACCTCTGTGTGTCGTGCTGCCTGTCCATGTGGCCGGAGTTTACGTAAACGGATTATACAGGTAATTGGCCTCGATCCACTCTCACTGACTAATCGCTGACTTAGCACAAAGCAACGTTGCCAGATTGTCGTATTCAGCCTCCTATGTTTGCCGATTTCCGACTCAAACACTGCCTCCTCGACCGCAATAACTGCCTTCATATATAGTTATCGTTAAAATGGTTAATTATTGGTGTTTTTGGATGTAGCTATGTCTCAGAAACCGGTAAATACGAGGCTCTAAGTACGATAATCTGGCATCGGTGGCACAAAGTCATTTCAGCGATATTCCATGATTCTGTAGAGATGATTTTACCAAATGCATCAATTCTTATCAACATGTCACATTTAGTGCCCATTTCTCACATCCATAAATTACGACAGGCGATACAAGAGACTTTTCCTTCTGCATGTGTATCTAAAAGGACAAAGTCGTGTTGAGCGAGTCCATTGCAGCGTGAGGCAAGCCAGTCCGCCAGACGACTTCTTGACGTGAACCGATGTTTTTTTTACATTACGCTACCAAGAAAAGTAAAGCTCTCCAGAATCTACAGGATCTACTCACCATACCATTGAACAGACCACCGTTTCATCCATTAAGTCTCCAAACATCTAAAACTTAGCCTTAGTCCAAATGGCTTCACTTCCTCGTGCAAACCCTCGAAAGTCTTCATCAGAACAGTAGCGACTCAGCGAGGATTATTGCATCATTGGTAAAAAGCAAGGTCGGTGGCCGTGTATTGCCAATAGACGTCAATAGGTGCCAATAGATGGTGGTGGTGGAGGGCGTAGCGATAGTGGTGGCAGGGTGGGGGTAGCGACGGGGGTGGCGTTGTAGGAGGCGGGCAGGAGCGAGGACAGAATCATGTTAATTCTTCCCTGAGGCGCATCTCATTAGTGTCGATGAGGTAAACATTTGGAACATGATTTGTGACCCAGGTAATTGAGTTTGCCGGTACAGGGGGGTGAGGATATTGACAGCTGGGGTAGGAGCGATGGCAAGGGAGGACATAAAGAGAGCTCGGCAGGGGACATTTTAGTTTACAGGGAGGAGGACGAGAGAGGGAGGGAGGTAAGATACGGGAGATAGAGAGAAGGAAGGAGAAGGAGGGGGAGGCACAAATGTGAGAGAATATTAAACTATCACACAAACTCAGGGCAGAACGTTAACACAGCGAGTGAATTCAGTACCTTTTTTTGTCATGAATACGAAAAGAAAATCAATAAAACAAAGCATAAGCAATTGAAGTTCTAATTAACCACTACGACTATCGCAAAACTACTACATAACGAGTCTTGTTTAAGTAGTTGATACTATTGATCTTTTTACTGCTGCTGCTGCTGTTTCTGTTGCTGCTGGTTAAGTTGCAACTCTTCGACATCATGTTCTACTGTTTCTATCACTTCTACGACAACTAATACCTTAAACACACACACACACACACACACACACACACACACACACACACACACACACACACACTCGTTCATATGTATATACTTAAAAAAAAGTCCATTGTGCAGCGCAAGATGCAAATTTTCTGCAACTTCGGACAGATAAATCTCAAAACTTCCGCAGAGAAGACACAAGGCTTGGGTTCTTTTTCAGGCCACGCCATTCTTCTCCTCCTCCTCCTTCTTCTCTTCTTCCTCCTTCTCCTCTTCTTCTTCTTTTTCCTCCTCCTCCTCTCCTCTTTTTCACCTCCTGCACCACCATTACTACAGACACCACCACCACCATCGCTCTCATGACCTCCTCTCCTTCCTCTACCATATACACCTCCTCCTCCTCCTCCTCCTCCTCCTCCCTCCTGCACCATCAATACTACAGACACCACCACCACCATCACTTTCATGCCCTTCTCCTCTCCTTCTTCCTCTACCATAAACACCTCCTCCTCCTCTTCTTCTTCCTCCTCCTCTTTCTCCTTCTTCTCTTCATTCTCCTCCTCTTTCTCCTTCTCCTCATTTTCTTCATTTTCTCCTCCTTTTCTATTCTTTTTTTCCCTACCACCACCACCTCAAACTCCTTCCACTCCTCTTACTTCTCCACCATACAACCAACCACCACCACCATCTACTCCTCCTTCTCCTCCGTCTCCTCCTACACTGCCATAACCATTACGCCCACCACCATCATCTCACCCCTGCCCCACCTCCTCCTTTCCTCGTTTCTTATCAGCGGCCGCCCACTCAATCCACCATCCACTCCCTGTCGCCTCGCACTATTGTTGACGGGGCTCCGGCGTCCGCTATTTCTTCCCCCTCCTCCGTCGTATATTTCCCGCGTCCTTTATATTTCCTCGCCCACCTCTTCCCATAAAATCAACATCGAGATTACTATTCCATTTTGAGAGGCGTCGTTTAAGTAGATTTTTTTTATGATACAGACTCGGGAAACGAAAAAAAATGTCGCGCTCTTTATTAGGAAAAGTTTTTGTGGGTGTTTATTTTGTCCGCCAATACTAGGTCCCCTCCATCCATTTGGCGAGAGGTGTTTCCTTTTCTCCGCCACCAGCCAAAGGACACAAACTCAGGGACATAGTAACTCCTCAAAGGTTTATTTCCCCTGGTTTACTGCAGTTTCCGGTAGCTCGCCTATCTTCATTCTTTAACAGCCGCTTGCCACCTTCTCTTTCTGGTTCTCTTTTCCTTTCTTTCTTCTATTTCGTTTTCTTTACACTTTTTCTACTGGCACACGAACCCTGCCTACCTATGTGCATACCTTCACCACGCTCACCTGTGACTCCTCTCGTATAGGCGTGGTGAACTCTACCTCCACTTTCACAATCCTCCTTTTCATTTCCACTTTCCGAACTACAGATCTACTATTTTCCTTCCTTTCACTCCCCTCCTCCTTCCTCTTCCAGTTTTCTCCCCATGTCTTCTTTTTCACCTTCTCCTTCCCCTTCTCCTCTCCTCCTCTAGTTTCATCCCCCATCTCTTTTTTTTATCTTTCCTCATGAACACACACACACACACACACACACACACACACACACACACACACACACACACACACACACACACACACACACATATTTCCCTTCCATTTTCTGTCTGTCTTTGTCTCTTTCACTCTATCAACAAAACGAATTCTGGGAAGGCTATCGTGGATTAATAATATGAAAAGCGGGACAGAGCTTTTAGGAAATGGTGGGAGAAAAAAAAGGAAATATGTAATCCGAAAAGGCTGAGGGAGCGAAGCAAAATGGTTGAGAGAGGAAAATTTTTAGTCCCCCAGCCACCAGTAAAATATTGAGGCGAGAACGGCGGAAAAGAGCGGGAGGCAGAGCTGCAAAAGGACGAGGGACAGACGAGCTGGGCAACAACAACAGCAACAACAACAACAACAACAACAACAACAACAACAACAACAACAACAACAACAAGAACGACGTCGCCCAAGTTGTGAGATTCGGCTAACTTTTGGAATTTGGCGAACTTCCGAACGACAGTAACATCCATTCACGCACACACGCACACACTCATACACACCCTCCCACCTACACACACACTCACACCCACCCACACACACTCGCAAACATGTATACTCGCAGGGCTTTCCACATTGCGTTTTCCTTCTCACAAACCCTATCCATTCACGCGGTACATCATTATACAGATTTATACTCCCCTCAACCATTATCTCGCATCATATATTTCAATTACTGTTACACGGCTAGGAATATGTAGTATGTATCTATCACCTCTGCCATATCCAGTTACTTTATGAACGATGGAAGAGGGAATGAGAGGAACAAGCGGGAATTAACGTGGGTGAGTACTAAAGATATATTATTCAGACATTTTTCATATTGCTATAGTGCTCCATCGTAGGCTTAGCATCAAGAGAATGGGAACTGAAAAATGAAGTGCGCATCGGGAGGGAAAGGTACTCAGAATGTGGGTATTTAGATAGTATCCATAAGAGAGTTGAATTCCTTATGTTAAGTCTCTTTACATTCTCATTTCGTCTTGGACTCCTTTGTACTGCTTCTGATAATTTAAATAGTATCAATAAGAGAGTTGAATTCTTTATGTTCAATCTCTTCACCATCTCATTTCGTCTTTGATTCCTTTGTACTGCTTCTGGTAATCTGGTTCTATGCATAGGTGTAAGTAAAAAAGTATAGCTCGTCGTTCTGATTAAGCAGTCATATTGTTTATCTATATATCTCTTTTATTTCTATCGTTATCTTTCTGCGGCGTCTTCTATATGCAAATGATACTATTGTTATTCTATTCCCTATATGCGCACCACGATGTACTGTTTCTATTATGTTTACCTTGGGAGACTAACCTAATTCAATTCTGGTCGACGCTCCCTCCAGCCTCAGCGGCAATTTATTCATCTCTGTTCCCTCGCCGTGTCTTTCTCTCCCCGCTGCTGTTACTCAATGTTCTTGGTACCCTTACGCCAGCTGTTGCTTCCACTGGACTTTAACATAACGATTTCCTTTCCTTCCACCCCCTCTGCTTGGTTTCCCTTATACGCTTCATATTAAACATGTTTCATCATTCAGGCGAGATCTGGAGGTGTTTATACTGCCACTGCTGCTACTGTGATCACCGTTGTTCCTGATGCTGCTGCTACCACTGAGAGAAAATAAAAACAAGAAACATAGAAGAAGGGGGAACAAAGGAGAAGGAAGAAACAAAGACAGAGGGGCAGTAAGTAGCGGGCTTTTTTTTCATTATTGTTTTCTTCATTTTCTTAAGCCCTTGATCTGTCTCCTTTGCTGTAAAAGAAAAAGAAACAAAGGAGACAATTGGAGACAGAAAAAGAGAGATAGAGATAAACAGAGAGAAACATGGGTAGATGAATGAAGAAAGAGAAGAGGAAATAAGAACAAGAAGCAGTTACAACGACCGCTACTGCTGCTGGTTCTGGGATCGCTGTCACACTCGTCACACTCAGAGCTTCATATTTTACAAGTTTCATCAGTGAACTCGGCGCGCGTACCGACGAGGCGCAATACAAACAGCAAGGCTAATGAGAACACACGGACACAAAGCTCGATGAAACACGACGCCCGACGCAGCAATACCCGCCGGTTAGACGAGCAAATAAGACAAACTACGACACAGTAACCAGACGCGGCGAGGCGGTGAGGATGGAGCAGCTGTCTGCGTTGGGGCCGAGACTGCTGCACTGACACCCACCCACACACCCATCCACCCACACCCACACCCACACACCCACACACCCACACCCACACCCACACACCCACACACCCACCCACACACACACACACACACACACACACACAAACGAACTGTCCCAACTTTAAAACCTTATAAGTAGATCACGCGACTTTTGAATTATTATTATTACTACATTTATCATTACCATCATTATTAGTATAAGTATTAGTACTAGTAGTAGTAGTAGTAGAAGTAGTAATAGAAGTAGAAGTAGAAGTAGTAGTAACAGTAGTATAGGAGCTAGAAAATTCAGCTAATCATCATATATGGAAGCTCAAGGAGATCCTGTTCTGGACAAGGTAGACTATCTCAAACATGAATTATTTAAGGGCCGCAGCGCTAATGAGTTTTCTCGACTCATTAAAAAGTAGGATGAGAAGGGAACACAGCGGACGGGAAAGCCTGGAGGGGGAAACACTGCACCTTAATTTTGACAAGATAACCCTTCTCCGTCCTCCTCATATATGCACAACCTTTAATACTACGGAGAGGAGAATGAAGGATATATACGAAATCCTGCGCACCTGTTTTGTCGTCTCTTTAAAGGTTAACTGCCAGTCATAATTATTAAGTTTGAGTGTCAGCCTCTTTGTCTCTCTCTCTCTCTCTCTCTCTCTCTCTCTCTCTCTCTCTCTCTCTCTCCCTTGCGGACGGAGACATTCTGGGAACACTCCTCCGCCTCACCACATAATGCCGTCGTAATTATCTCCTTTCCAAATGAATAAATGAATTTCACGGTTAAAACCTCTTTCGCTTTCCTCCAAGTGAGATTAACGAGGTCTCTGTCTGTGTGTCTGTCTGTCTCTCTCACACACTCACAAATATTCGACTCTTCAGATATTGGATCGTTCATTAACACAAAAAAGAGTATCACAACATTAAGTCCCTTGTTCAATCCTTCTTTCTTTTTGCTGTTTTCACGAGTTCGAAAAGAGAAAGGAAAATCGTAATTCTTCCGCGTAATTACCAGCTCCGTCAGTATAAGGTAATTACCGCACTGAAGAATCTGGACACGAAAAAATAATAGACGGGCAAATGTGGGAAAACAAATCCTCGAAAAAATGAAAAATGTGTTTAGAAAGGCGTAGAGTTATAGCGATTACCTTGCACGATATACCACCATGAATTAAGTTGAATGAACTGGACACTTCTAAAACCTCCACACCTACGAGGAATTAGAGTAGCAGGCTTACTATATACCAGCAAAGTTAGCAGCCCTTCAGCACTCTTATGAAGCCTTCCACGAACACACTCTGCACTGGAACACGGATAACCAGGCCACTTTTAAACCCTCCAAGCCTACGAGGAAATAGTCTAGCAAGCTGATTATATGCCAATAACGTTAACAGCCCTTCAACACTCTTATGAAGCCTTCCAAGAGCAAACACCGTACTGGAACGCGGATGCACTGGCCACTTTTAAACCTTCCAAGCCTACGAGGAAATACTCTACCAAGCTTATTATATGCCAGTAACGTTAACAGCCCTTCAACACTCTTATGAAACCTTCCAGGAACACACTCTGGATTGCAACACGGATAATCCAGTCACTTTTAAACCATCCACATCTACGCGGAAATAGTCTAGCAAACTTATTATATGGCAGTAACGTTAATAGCCCTTCAACACTCTTATGAAACCTTCCAGGAACACACTCTGGATTGCAACACGGATAATTCAGTCACTTTTAAACCATCCACATCTACGAGGAAATAGTCTAGTAAGCTTATGATATGACAGCAACGTTACCAACTCTTCAACACCCCTCTCAAGCCTTCCAAGAATACACGCGACCAACGTAAGCTCATAAAAGGCTCTGAAGACTCGGAGGATAACAGTTGTCGGTCTAATGCCACGGCAACACTTCTGAACCCTTTTAAGAGCACACTGTCGAGCATCACAACCCCGTAAATAAACTAACATCGCTGAAATTATGTCGCGCGGAGTAGTGCCAGATGTCAGAGGTTGGTATACATAAGTGACAGCTGCAGGAGAGAATGTGAAGAGACCAGAAGTGTTTAAACAGAGAGAAAGATAGCGTGAGAGAGAGGGTAAGAGAGGTAGATATCAATACAAATGTGGGTAAATGGATGCAGAAAGAGAGGAAAATAAGACCAAGAAGCAGAGAAGAAGGGAAAACAAAGGAGAAGGAGAAACAAAGAAGACGATTAGAGACAGAAAAAGAGAGATAGAGATAAACAGAGAGAAATATGGGTAGACGAATGCAGAAAGAGAAATGAAAATACGAACAAGACGCAGAGAAGAAGGAGAAACAAAGAGAGAGGAAGAAACAAAGAGAGAGGGATAAGAAACAAAGGAAATGATCAGGAGACAAGGAAGGGAGAGGGGAGTGGAGAAACAACAGGATGAAAAGGAGGAATAGAGGATGAATGATACGGAAGAGAGGAAAGGGCAAAGATGGAAAGGTATTGAAAGAAAGGGACGAAGTGTAGGAAGGAACGATGGAACAGTGGGTAGGATTAATAAGTAAGATGAGAAGGAATAGAGGAGGAGAGAGAGAGAGGAGAGGGCTAGAGAGGGAAAGAAACAATAGCTCACGTTGAACCCGACACTTGATATTACTTACAGGTCTGTGCCGCCCAGACTTCGATGCGATTTAATCCTCGGAAAATGGATCTTTGTCGGATATAAAACTTTGCCAGTCCTCCAGAGAGTGATTAAGGGCCGGAGATGGATGACGGGGCTGTGCAGAAGGCCATGGAGGAGGCGGAGTAGGTGCAGAAGCGACGGAAAGATAACAATAATGATAAAATGACAATGCGTGACCCTCCTGTTAGTAGGCTAAATTTAATGGCCCGTGAATCATCGCCTCTCATTTATCTTGCTTTTTTTTCTCGCTACATAGCAATGACACCGTGTAGTCTTTTATTATCGACATTATTTAAAGAGTAAAGGATAAAAAAAATACAGCATAAGGGTCGTTTTAGCAAGAACAGGCCCGGTAATGTGTGCAAGAAAGAAATTACATGAAGATGGGTGAAACACACACTCACATTCACACACACACACACACACACACACACACACACACACACACACAAGCACGCACGCACGCACGCACACGAGGCTCCACGGATTAATCACCCAATTATTCACGGTAATTGAGAAGAGTGGCGGAAGCAAGCTGTGTATTTTCCCACCACGCGTCTGCTCCAGCTCTCCTCCGGCAGCGCGAAAGCATTATATCCTGGAAACCCAAAACCCGGCCCTCGTGAAAAGAAAAAAAGGATTAGTATGAAAATAAATGATGGAAAATACTTAATGGTGGTAGTAGAAAAAGAGGCATTTGTTTCGGGAAGACTATGATATTTTTTTTTCAACAGAGGAAACTCGTTATATAATTCACTTTCTTGTCAAATGTATACTCTGAAGGAAGTATAAACGGATGCGATACCATTTTTGATATTCGATTTTGTTAGTGGCTTACTGAATACAAGGGAGCTAACAATCTATAGCCTCCTCTAAATCATATTATAACACCCATCTACCTACCTTAAATAAATACCCTAAGGTTCATAAAGACACGCGATACCATTTTTGACATTCGATTTTGCTTGTGGCTTTCTAAATACAAGGGAGTTAACAAGCTATAACCTTTAGACCATCGAATTCATATTATAACACCCATCTACCTACCTCAAATAAATACTCTAAGGTTCATAAAGAGACGCAATACCATTTTTGACATTCGATTTTGTTTGTGGCTTTCTAAATACATGGGAGTTAACAAGCTATAGCCTTTAGACCATCAAAATCATAATATAACACCCCCCTTCCACACACACACACACACACACACACACACACACACACACAGACACACGCAGCATATCGCACACCGCCGCCTCAGTTACATCTAAGTTCGGGGTCTGGTCGGGTCGGTACAATTAATCAGAGTGAGAAACAGTCCGCCAGCCTCGCCCCACCTCCTCCCCCCCCGCAGCCACCCCCGCCGTCCCGTGGTTTATGAGGCTCTTTCGTTGCTCTCTGATCTTCCACCCTCACCCCCAACGCACTCCCCTCCCCCTCTCCTCTCTTCCACATCCTTCCCTCCTCCTGTCTGGCTCTCTCCCCTCTCTCTCCCCCCTATGCACCACACTGACAAGCCGGTGCAGATTGATGTGTTCTCCTTCTCCTCCTCCTCCTCCTCTCTCTCATGTATCCTTCCTTCCTTCCTTCATTCCTTTCCACCGCCTCTTACTCTTCCTCCTCCTTTCCCTTTTCCTTTATATATTTTCATTCTCTTTTTCATCTTTCCACTTAACTTTATTTCTTTTTTTCACTCCCTGTCTTTCATATCCTTCTCCTTTTCCTTCTTTTCCTCTTCTTCTTCTTCTCTCCCTTCTGAATCCTTCCCTCATTCCCTTCCGCAGCCTCCTACTTTTCCTCCTTTTTCTTTCTCCATTTACACATTTTTATCTTATTTTTCATCTTTGCGCATAACTTTATTTCCTTTTCCATCCCTATCCTTTATATCCTCCTCATGCTCCTCCTCCTTCTCCTCTTTTTCCTCCTCCTTCTCCTTCTCCTTCTGCGCCTCCTACTTTTCCTCCTTTTCCTTTCTTCATTTACACATTTTTATCTTATTTCTCATCTTTGCACATAACTTTATTTCCTTTTCCATCCCTATCCTTCATATCCTCCTGGTGCAGCTCCCTCTTCTCCTTTTCCTCCTCCTCCTTCTCCTTCTTCACCTCTTCCTTCTCCTCCTCCTCCACTTCATTTACAATTCACTCGGGTCTCTGAGGAGGCGGATGAAGGGGAGGAAGTGTTTTGTAACTCGCATCACATTTTCTTTGATGTCAAAACTTTCGTATAATCATCGTTGTCTCGCTTTTTGACAATCCGTGGGAAGGCTCTTGGCTCGCCCTCCTCTTGTTCTTGTTATTCTACTGTCTGGTGTTATATTTCTACTTCTCTTCAACTATTTCCTTCCTCTATTTCTACGCTGCCTTCTCCTATCCTTGACAAACTAGTGATAGATATTTCTGGAGAGGTCATTTGAGCAGGTTGCCTCGTTATACAGGGTAAGAGGCTTTCTGTTACCTAAGGCTCCTTCGTACATATCCATCATCATCTTCTTCTTCCTCTTCTCCTCATTATTATCCTCATTTCCCTCTCCTCCTTTTCCTCCATGTCATTGCCCTTTCTGTCACGATATTTCTCTGATTGCCGCAGATTCCAATGACAGACGACAAGGGATGATATATTAAAAGGCCAAATGTTTAACTCGACTAACAACAACTCTTCTGCGAAACATCCAGACAAGAGAGCAGAGCCGTTTTGACAGTGACGGCACAGCACAGAGAAATATGGAACAGCCAATTACCGCTTGTCAAAGGAGGCAGTGGAAACGATGGCGCCGCTCAGCGCGATACGGAATGCAACGTTACAGACTGAATGCGTTGAAAGCTGCAATAAGATTAAAGCAACACTGATGATACTGTATGAGCATGTAGGAGAGGCGGATCAGAAACCATTTGAGAGGGTGTGAAGGAGATCGGAGGAGAGGACAAGGGGATCGGGGGATGGATGACAGAGGATCAGACAGGGACGTGTTTCGGAGGGTTGACAAATGCGAGGCTTGTAGGAAACGGTGCCATGGATACACCAGCGTCTATGGGGAACATCGCATAACTTACCCTGACTGATGTGGTGTTTGAGGGGGAGAAAGTAGACCTAACTGTGCAAGACAACGGGTCAAACAGAATACAAAAATAGACTCTGGTTTCTCTGATTATTGTGGTTTAGATGTGGCTCAGTATACTTAATTTCACCGCAGTACCTTTGACCTCACCTGGAAAAAGAGGAAGGCTACCAACTTTTAACTTATAAGAAGGTTGGGGTACTCAGAGGAGAAGAGAAACACATTACTCAGCGAAAACTTACAATTATGGACACACTAAAGTAGATATTCATTAGACGAGAGTGCACGTTAGGTAGAAATTATAGCCACGACTTGAGGTTAAATAGGTAATGAAAACAAGGAGGAAAAACGAAGACAATGAACGAAGATAAATGACGAAAGTAAAGAGAAAAAAACGAAGATAAGTAACAAAAGCAGATGGGAAAACGAAGTAACAAAAGCAAAGAGAAAAAAACGAAGTAACGAGACAAAAGAGGAAAATTGTAGAGAAAAACGAAGATAAGCAGCGAGACCAAAGAGGAAAACCGAAGATATGTAACGAAAGCAGTGGGAAAAACGAAGATAACTAACGAAAGCAAAGGAAAAACGAAAACAAAAAACGAAGAGGGTTATCACATCAAACAACTGGACACTCACTGACGACGGTGAGGTTGACGGTGACGGTGGTGGAGGAGGAGCTGCGGTAGTCCACCCTGCAAGTGTACACGGCCTGGTCGCTCGCGTGCACGGGCTCCAGGACAAGCTTGGGAGGGTCTGACGCGGACATGAAGTATGACCTCTGCCCTAGCACATTCTGGTCCGTCCATCGCTGTCCACTCAAGAAGTCCCCGTGTCTCGTGTCGTAACTGCAATGAAAGATGGTTACGGTGAGGCTTTAGCGGAAAAAAGTGTGATAATGAGAATAAGATTAACAATATTGTACTTTCAACTCTGGCCGCCCAAGAAGTTCCAGTCTCGTGTCGTAACTGCAATGAAAGATGAGCTACTGTAAGGCTTTAGCGGAAATAATATGCGTAACAGATTGAGAATAAGAAGTTTAATATTGTACTCCCAACTCCGTCCGTCTAAAAAGTTCCCGTGTCTCGTGTCGTAACTGCAATGGAAGATGAGCTACTGTAAGGCTTTAGCGGATATAACATGCGTGACAGAATTAGAGTGAGAAGCTTAATATTGTACTCCCACCTCTAGTACCGCAAAGAAGTTCAAGTATATAATTGTAAGTATAAAAATGCATAAAAGGAGAGAGTATGTCCTGCTACGCTCCTCCAGCAAAAGAAATCTGTTTATATCAAGCGAGGAACCTTTCTCCCACCTCACTCACGCCGACGAGGACCAAGACCACCATGATGATTTCGTATTTCAATCACTTAATGGACCCACAGAGAATATAAAAGCCACGAAACATGAATGGAAATAACTGGACTGAAAAAATCTATCTATCTATCTGTTTATATATCTATCTATTCATCTATTCAGCTATTTCTCTTTATTTTATTTTATTTTTTATTATTTATGTATTTTTTATAATATTTTTTGTGTGTTGTGCATGTGTGTAAGCGGGCAAATGCCTCACGCTGGAATATATATAAAAAAAAACACTCAATTAACCTTTTTCATTAAGCCGTCATTGCAGTGCTTTACGTGTGCCCATGTTTCCCTGTTCACTATATCAACACGGTCTTCACTAATGACATATATCCAACCCTGTGCATTGTGCCTCTTTTCCCCCCTGCAATCATGGGACGGGTCAGATCGACATGCGTTGCGGCAGACAAATGCTATGCTCTGTTAAAATAAATAATCACCAAACGAGTCTGACCCAACACGCCTCCCAAAGCTGTGTTGCTTGACGCCTCGACGCCCGCCTGACAGAACGCCCGTCTGTGTGGCACGCCGCGTTGAGGGGAACGTGTTATTGCAAAAATTTAGTGAGTTATTGCTCCACGCCGCCGACATCAATGATATAATTTATTGTGGAATATGTGTCTCCATGAATGTTTGCATGTTACGTATATGAGCATGTACACGTGCACTGAGTATGTACAGATGTTTGTTATTTTATTTTACACACATGCACACACGCACGCACACAATCTCTCTCTCTCTCTCTCTCTCTCTCTCTCTCTCTCTCTCACACACACACACACACACACACTCATTATGTTCAAGTACCAGCTCGGCAAAGTGAAGGAACTGCCGGGCCATACATAACCTGCATAACCTTCACGGGTCGACCTGACAGCTGGAAGGAGACAAAGTGCTCCTTCACGAGGCTGCCAGGCCGTGCTTACGAGCTGTGACTAAAACATCCCAGCATGCATCACCGTTCACTGTTGTCAGCGCCGATTAGGTCGCTTTCCGAACTTACACTGCCGGTAGTCTCGTCCGTACAGGTTACCTTATACGAAGTTCTAGGTAGTGGGGGAAGGGTTTATATGAGGCTCAACAAGGGAAAGCGATGCCGTGCGGGCTTTGTTGATGGAATACTAATTTATAAAAGCATATATAGGAAAATATGAATTGCACGTAATTTTGCCGCAAATATTGGCTTATGGCACACAGTTCATCGAGCAAGCATTACGCCTTGATTCCACGAATAAAGGTTGAACAAAATAAAAATATATTTCCGATAGAATTTACGAGAATAAAAGTTGTGTTAGTAGCGATCGAGAGAAACAAAAGATTTCATACCAACAACTTCTGATGAAAAATCGTGATTAATTTTCAGTGCAATACAAATATAATTATAATAAAGTGAAAAAAAGTAATGTGATGGAGACAAGCAGACAAACAGACAGACAGAAAGCCAGACAGACAGATGCCCACTCTCTCCCCCCTCTCTCTCACTCTCTCTCTCTCACTCTCATATATTTTCAATTTTATTCTATTCTATTCTATTCTATTCCTTCTCACTCTCATCTCTTTTCTCTCTTTGTCTAATGATGCAAAGATAATATGAGAGTGGAAAATATCATGAAATAGCCGGATAAACTAGGTCGTATACTTATGGCAGAAAAAAAATAACATATGGGAACAGATTTAAGGCAAAAACACTTATTTACAATCCAGGTTGAAGATAAGAGGTATGGGATGATAGAATAAGTCATGACTTAGCAATTTTTGATTAATGATATTATTAAAACTTAAATTTATTATATGGTATAGACTTATTGTTCTCTCGCATTAATTCCCATTCCTCTTGTCACGGTATTCCAACACATGTTTTACCAGATCAATGAACCCCATACATACAGAAAAGAAGATAAATAATGCTATCCTCTATATCTATCATTCTAACTCCCTACATGGCGTCCATCTCACCTGCCCATAAATTATTCCACCTCGAATCGAATCTTCCCACTGAGGTCGGAGGGTACATTAGCCAATTATGTTCCTCTTTCATTTGGGGTTGGTCTATCAGCGGCTAATCAAGTATTAATGAGGACGTGATCGGACCAACATACATAATACAACAGGCCAAGAATCAGTTACATATGATCTTTACCACCAGAAGTCTTATCTACGGGTGAGAACAAGCAATCAAGCCCAACATATCCTCCCTCAAAATATTTATCAGAGGTGAATATTTAAGTACCTCACGAAGATGTATTGTCGTGACCGGCGTATTGCTATGGCCAGGTGTTCCAGAGAGCGATGACTTAATAGCCCGGTAGCTGCGGGGATCATGTTTCTTAAAGGCCCCTCTAAGCGAGAAAAATGAGAGAAAAAATCATCACTCACGCAAACCATTTCATAATATATATCAACGCATTTCTGATCAGTTTATGCATCATCTATTTTGGGGGGCATGGAAAAACTTGGCCTCTCGTTGGTACACGGTAAGGCCACAAATTTGGTCCGTCGCTGCTACCGGGTTAAACCATCAGAAGCTCGGCGACTTAAAGAGAGACAATATTAGCGAGCGCGTTGGCAATCCTGCAGCCCCACGCATGGCCATTAACTTCAGCCGGGCCTCATTTCGGGGAAGCAGCGGCCATCCCCGAGATACCGACCGACATTAAGGCTCATTTTCAACATTACCGTCTTGATAAGCTTTTAGTCCGGCCGCTCAGATGCTTTTGACGATAAATATTTCTCCCGGCGCCGGCACTCCACTCCGCTGCGCTCGGTTCCTCTCTATTCCACTCCGCTGCACTCCGTTCCACCTCACTCCACTCTATTACGCTACACTATAAGACACTGCACATCATTCCATTTCACTACACTCTACTCATTTGCACCACTCCGCTCCGTTCGGCTCCTCTCTATTCTACTCCGCTACACTCCATTCCACCTAACTCCACTCTGTTACACTACACTATAAGACACTACACATCATTCCATTTCACTACACTCTACTCACTTTCACTACACTGTACAACACAACACACTTCCTCCCCATTTCACTTAACTATACATTCCACCGCATTACCCACTCACTACCCAATTCACCACACTATTTACTACACTACAATGCACGACATGGTATTGATGATGATGGTAGTGGTTAAGAGAATGGTGATAAGGATGATGAGAAGGATGATGATGATGAGAATGGTGGTGATGGTGACTTTGTTGGTGTTGTTGTTGGTGCTGGTGGTAATGGTGGTGAAGGTGGTTGAAGTGTCGTTTGTACGTAGTTGCAGTGGTAATAGATGCGGTTGTGATAATGGCAATGCAAATGATAATGACTTCACTGATAACAACGCTCATGATAGATACACTCAAAGCCCACGACACTTTTTCTCCTTCTTTTTTCTTTTCTTTAATTTTCCTTCGGCATGATGATTGTGCACTAAAACTGTGACTATACCGCTCATCCTCCTTTCCTTTATTACCCGCGACGACGCTCTCTCTCGGGGTCATTATAGCCAAAAAACGATGATAACGAGAGTACCTTTTTCTCCCACTAGATGGCGTGGTTACCCGGTAGTTTCTTTTTTGTTTGCATTTATATTAGAGTTGTATCATGCGAGAGAGAGAGAGAGAGAGAGAGAGAGAGAGAGAGAAAAAAATAAGAAACACATTCAAAAACAAAAGTAGACAGGCAGAAGCACAGACAGACAAACAGACACAGAAAGAAAAAGAAAGAGAAAGCGAGTACGAAAGAGATACAAAAAGCAAGTAGGCGGGAAAATGCTAAAATGAGGGGAAATGTTTCATCTCGAGGCGGTTCATTTTAATATGCGCATCCCCGGCCCAGCCTCACAAAGGTACGCCTTCATCAGGGCCGCGGATGAAAGACGCACCAGCCTCCGCCTCGCCCAGGATGCTGCTTCCAAGGGCCTGAGACTTGACCTTTTCTTCGACCTACGTACGCACTCTTTAGCTCTTTGGAGAAGGACTACACGACGCTTTCTTTTTAATGTCTACCTAAAAGAAAAAAGGAAAATGTGAATATCTTGCTTTTTCTCATTTTCGGTGCGTCCCGCAGGAGCAATGTGCAAGCTTTTTACACACACACACACACACACACACACACACACACACACACACACACACACACACACACACACACAGATAAGTCTGGTAATAACATGGCAAAGGCTCATATGGTTGCCGCTGGTGTGACCTTCCCCGTCAATATATTCCATCAGGTCGCCTTTCTGCAGGATGAGACGCCACTACCGCCACCACCACCACCACCACCACCTCCTGCTGCCGGTTCCCTGATGAGCTGCACTGGTAGAGGTAATCATCATGCATGGGCGCGAGGTGTAGGCGAATATTCATTGGCTTAGGTGAGAGAATGTGTGCAAGGATGGTTTAATTACGCAGGCACGTCTGTCTGTCTGGTTTTCTGTCTCTGTCTGTTTCTGTCTCTGTCAATCTGCCTCTGTCTCTATTTTCCTGTTTTTCTGTCTTTGTCTTTATCTCTGTCTCTGTATATCTGTCTGTTTCTTTTTTTCTGCTTTTCTGTCTGTCTGTTTCTCTATTTTCTGTGTTTCTGTCTCTCTCTCTCTCTCTCTCTCTCTCTCTCTCTCTCTCTCTCTCTCTCTCTCTCTCTCTCATTTATCAATCTCCGTCTTGCTCGCTACATAATGCACTTTTTCCCTCTCTTTTCTTCGTCCCTTCAGCCCCACACTCTTCACCGAACGGTAATTAATCACTTAAAATTAACCCGAAATTATATATTTTTTCCAACAGGTTAAAGGGGCACTGACATAATTATTCACTCAGCCAAAAAGTAAAATCGCAAATCAATACATGAAACTATATGAAAAACTTGAAAACATTCGATATTTACCGCGAACAATTCCTAATCTCTCTAATTTTCGCTCATTCCGGCATCTATTGTTCGCGAGGATGTCGATACTTTCATGGAGCGCTGTACATAAACCTTTTTCCTTCCTCCTTCGCTTACTCTTTCTCCTTTAATGGGATCGTATTGCTTCTGTATTCCCTCCTTCCCGGAACCTTATATCCCGCCAACGACTTCCCATGCTTCCCCGCTCTCATATCATAGACTCTCTTAATTTACTCGTTCTTTACCCGCTTGCTAAATCTCTCTCTTCTCGTTTCTCATTTTCATACTTAATCTCTGGGTTTCTCCGGCTGCGTTTCTTAGTATTTTCCAGTCTCTTATTACCTTTACATCATTAGACAGAGAGAGAAAATATGAGAGAGAGAGAGGGAAAAAGATGGGAGAGAGGGAAAAAGATGAGAGAGAGAGAGAGAGAGAGAGAGAGAGAGAGAGAGAGAGAGAGAGAGAGAGAGAGAGCATCTGTCTCTCTCTCTCTCTCTCTCTCTCTCTTCACAATAGTTATTTCCTCTTAATCTTGTTCACAATTTCCTATTTCCATTCAAGATCCGTTTTTTTATCATTCACTTTATTTCTCAACTCTCTCATCAGGATATTCTTTCAACCTTTTTTTTATTTTTTTTCTTCCGCTGAGGACTCGACGCTCGGCTTCATTAACTTTATCTTTCCGTCCCGCGTGATGGCATTCTTGTCTGAGCTCCTCTTTTCATTACGTGTCTCCTCCGTGATTAACTGCAGAACCTTTGACGCATTGCTTTCTCTATTTATATCCCTCTTAGCGTCTGCAAGCGAGGTGGTACAAATCATGGAAGAGACAGACAGACGGATAACCAGACATACACAAACAGACAGACAGGCAGCGACACCCACACACAAAACCCCTTCCCCCCCCCCCCCCCCCACACACACACACACATGTCAGAAACTTGCATCAGAAGTGCCTCAGAGGAGCTCAGTAATACAGGCGCAAACAGACAGACACAGACAGGAACAGACAGCAGACAAACTCATCTCCAACCCAACCAACCACTATCCTTCAACCTCACGCTGACAGAATCGACCCAACCTATCCCTGCGTCTGAAAGTCAATCTCTCTTCTTAACATGTCTTCCTATAGTCTTCAATCTGTTAGTTGTTTCTTTTTCCCCCTCCTCTGTAAGTCAATATCTCTTTTAAACATGTCTTCCTATAGTCATCAGTCTGTCGTTTCCTTTTCCCTCTCCTCTGTAAGTCAATTTCTATTCTTAACATGTCTTCCTATGGTCCTCAGTCTGTTAGTCATTCCCTTTTCCTTCAGTCGTATTCCCTTTCCATCCTCTATTCTCTACACTCTACGTCCCTTATTTATACGGAAAAGTAGAGAGACCGAGGGGAAAACAAATATATAAAAGTTCCCACAATATGCTGCTCCTCTAAAGAAAAAAAAGTGATGATTCCCCAGAAGAATTATCCGGTTTAATTTCAGAGTCGTCTTGATGTTGCCCAAATGAAAGCGTTTGAGACGAAGTAGAAGAAAGGAAATGCAGGAAGAGGAAGAACAAAGCTTATGAGCCGGGCGCGATTCTGATGAGCCGTTCGTTAATTAAATTTTCAAACTTAATTAATGTGCGGCAGAAGAGCACCGGCGAACACCTACCTGACGGGGCATTTTTCAGGGCTTATTTATGAGTCCGGTCGATGGAGGGAGCGAGGCGGTGCGGGACTGAGTGAGGGAGGGAGTGAGTAGGTGTGTCCGATGAACAATAACTACACCAGAACAACTAACGAATCTATACCTTACAACTGTACACACCTATGCTGTCTTCAATATTCCCCCACCTGTACCTTCACCACTAACCCACTTCCTCTTCGTACTATACCCTTGATTAAAGAAGAAGAAAGGGCCAGATCCCGTATTCTTAAACCCTTCGGCGCTTACAAACACTTAGACTTAGGTTGACTCAGAAATGGTGGGATAGGATGGGTTGGTCCTGTTGGCGTAAGATTGAAAGGGAGTAGTTGGTTGGGTTGCAGAGAGGTTTGTCTGTCTAGTTCTATCTGTGTCTGTCTGTGTGCCGTGCTGCCTGTATTATCTACGCCATTTGTAGAGAAGAAATATGATGAGATTTTACTACAGAGAAAGGTACAGAGACATTACTGGCTTGAGCGTAAAAAGAGAAATGGTGAAAAACGGTTGGTAATGAGCTAGGTGGGAGAAACTAAAAAATGGCTTGGGTTGAAGAAAGAGCTGTTGAGATGCTTGATAAAACGCTACGGGGAGAGAGGAACGAGTTGGATGGCGTATACGATGTTTCCAAGACGACTAATTGCTAATGCTAATGAGCCAACGGGGCGGTTTTTAGGGAAAGTTTTAAAAGCGGTTTTGAGGATCTGTAGAAATAGTTTGTCGGGTTTGAGAAGAGTGTTGGAATGGCTTGAGGCTCGTGTGATTTAGAAAGAGTGAGGAGAAGGATGTAAAGATTGGTCATAGGAGAGGATGGTGAGAGTTTTAAAAGCGGTTTTGAGGATGTGTGGAAATAGTTTGTCGGGCTGGAGAAGACTGTTGGAATGGCTTGAGGCTCCTGTGATTTAGAATGAGTGAGGAGAAGGATGTAAAGATTGGTCATAGGAGAGGATGGTGAGAGTTTTAAAAGCGGTTTTGAGGATGTGTGGAAATAGTAAGTCGGGCTTGAAAAGTGTGTTGGAATAGCTTGAGGCTCGTGCGCTTTTTTATGAGTGGGAGGGAGGATGAAAAGATTGGACAGATGGGAAGGTTGCATGTTGGTTTTGAGAGTGTGGGGGGAGAGTCTTAACATCGCTTTGGAGCCGACCTAATGACTTAAATATGATGCTCTTAGGTATGGGTCGGGAGGAGGATATAGAGATTGGACATTGGGAAGGTTTGCATGTTAAAAAAGGCACGAGTGTTGGTTTTGAGACCGTGGGGGGAGAGAGTTTTAGCAGCGCAGTGGAAGGGTGATCTTATGACCTGAATATGATGTCGTTAGTTATGTGTCGGGAGGGCCAGGTAAAGGTGGAACGAACGGGAAGAGAACTGTGTTTGTGCGAGTGTTGGAAAAGATTTGGTAAGAAATACGAAAAGTGTTGGAATGCCTTTACTTAAATGTGATCAGGTATGGGTGAAGAAGATAAACTAAGGGTGTTTTATCAGTGAGGAGAGATTGCAGGGAAAAGAGATGTTTGAGAAAGTAAAGAAAAACGAATATGGACCTAAAA
Organism: Eriocheir sinensis; assembly: GCF_024679095.1. Classification (NCBI taxonomy): domain Eukaryota; kingdom Metazoa; phylum Arthropoda; class Malacostraca; order Decapoda; family Varunidae; genus Eriocheir; species Eriocheir sinensis. The sequence continues at coordinate 8,480,022 of NC_066542.1, read as the reverse complement.
TGAAATGAGGAAACACGTTAGATTACCGGAAGGAAGACATAACGAGTGGAAGCAGAATTTACATGTGAAGAGAAACAGGGGTGTGGCAGGTTATTGTTTCGTTACTGTACAGCAAGTAGCTCAAGAAAAAAAATCATCATCATCATCATCATCATCATCATAATAATAATAATAATAATGAGAAAAAAGTCCGTAAAACACTGACCCTATGTATGTAGAGTTTAATGTAAAAGCATAGTATAAACAGACATAGTTAAGTCTCACATTCGGATAAGCTATGAACTCAAGTTGCTTCATCGGTCATAGTATTTCAAAACGACCTGGAACATGATACTGAAAAAAATGTGTATGTAGAATATAATGAAAAGGCATAACATGGATAGATATAGTTAAGTCTCATATTCGGATAAGCTATGAACTCAAGTTGCTTCATCGTTCATAGTATTTAAAAACGACCATGATACTGAAAAAAATGTGTATGTAGAATATAATGAAAAGGCATAGCATGGATAGATATAGTTAAGTCTCACATTCGGATAAGCCATGAACTCAAGTTGCTTCATCGTTCAGACATTATAAAGATGACCTGGAACATAATACTAAAAAAATGTGCATGTTGAGTATAATGGAAAGGCATAGTATGGATCGATATAGTTAAGGTCGGTATTCTTAAACACCTCCGCCTCCCACACCAACTCTTTCCAAAGGCCGAAATGGAGATGAATCGGGTTATTGAGAGTGTTTTCTTAGATTCATGGTATAGAAGATTGATCAAACTACCACCAGGGTCACAACACCAGCCCTGGAGATGCCCACGACTCCCATGAAAGCCTTGTTAAATATGTGTGCTTGGGAGTAGAAATGTTTATGAATATGGCTCAAAGTCTCATATTTGGATAAGTCATGAACTCAAGTTGCTTCATCGTTCAGACATTATAAAGAAGACCAGGAACATGATACTAAAAAAAAACGTGTGTAGAGTATAATGTTAAGGATATGGACGTGGATGTAGAGTATAATGAAGAGGATAATGGGTAATTCTAGTTAGTCTCATAGTAGTATAAGCCATGAACCCAAGTTGCTTTATCGTTTTGACCTTTTATATACGACCTGGAACCTGACACTAAAAAAAAAAGTTCTCAAAAAAACAAACCAATTCTACACCTCAAAAACTGCCGCGGCAACAAAAGCTCTGCCGGAGGAGAAAGAAAAAAAAAAAAGGAAAAAGAGAAACAAAAGTGAAGCAACTGAATCGGGACTGACAAAGAGAGGAGGAGGACCAAAAAAGAAAAAAAAAAGAAAGAGAGGGACAGGCACAACTCGATAACCCAAACACAAATAAAGGAAAACGTAAAGAAAAGAAGAAAAAAAAGAACACTGAGGCATAAGAAAAACAAAAGCCAACAATGAAGAACAACACCCCAAACAAAGGTATTTCTCTCCCTTTCGTGTACAATAGTTTGCCTTTTATTTTTTTTCCGTTTTCTTTTTTCTTTTTCTCAAACTACTGGAAAAAAATGCCAAAAATGAAGTGACAAAAGCGGTCTCGAAGACTAGACCACGAGAGAGAGAGAGAGAGAGAGAGAGAGAGAGAGAGAGAGAGAGAGAGAGAGAGAGAGAGAGAGAGAGAGAGAGAGAGAGAGAGAGAGAGAGAGAGAGAGAGAGAGAGAGAGAGAGAGAGAGAGAGAGACTCGGAAATAGGAAAAGAAATTAGACCTGAAAAAAATAAAGAAAAAAAAATAGATAACATAATTAGTGGAGCCTGGAGGAAGAGGAAGAGGAGGAGGAGGAGGAGGAGGAGGAGGAGGAGGAGGAGGAGGAGAAGCAAAAGAAGAGGTGGAGAGGGAGTTGAAGAAGGAGCAAAAAGGCGAGGAGGAGGAGGGGAGGAGGCGAAGCAGTGTGAAGTAAGAAGAAAGGAGGAAGAGGAGGAGGAGGAGGAGGAGGAGGAGGAGGAGGAGGAGGAGGAGGCGACGGAGGGAAATAAGGACTTACACTTGAAAAGGAGGATGAGGAGGAAGAGAACAAGGAAAGGGACGAGGACGTGGAGGAGGAGGAGGAAGAAACGAGGAGGAGGGCAGAGAGGGATGAGGAGGGGAAAAGAGTGCCTATTAGCGTCTCAAGAGGAGGCTCGCCACTAATATGGAGAATAGGTCATATGGAGACTCACACGCAACCTTCTTCGTCTCTGTATATTTCCCCAACGCCTCTCTCTCTCTCTCTCTCTCTCTCTCTCTCTCTCTCTCTCTCTCTCTCTCTCTCTCTCTCTCTCTCTCTCTCTCTCTCTCTCTCTCTCTCTCTCTCTCTCTCTCTCTCTCTCTCTCTCTCTCTCTCTCTCTCTCTCTCTCTCTCTCTCTCTCTCTCTCTCTCTCTCTCTCTCTCTCTCTCGCCATCCCCTTTAGCTTGCGTGCTCATAGTTTACACACCCGAGTATTCCCTGCTGTCTGCTTTCTTTCCTGTGTCCTTGCCCTGTTCACTTCATTTCCTGCCTCTACCACCCGACGCAGCGGCCAGGCGAGTCAAGGCTGCACGCTCTTGAACCGTTTGTTACCCGTGTTTGTGAAATGGTGACTCACTCTTTGGTTTTTAGTTTTTCTTTTTACTTTCTCTCGGGGTTGATGTTGGCCGCCGCGCATAAAAGATAACCATGAGGCGGCGGGGGACAGGAAGGGTCATGAATGCTTCCCTCTGCCGCGTCCCTGAGGCATTGTTCCCATCAGGCCGCGCCGCCGCCACTGCTCGTTCACTTAAATGCCAGAAAGTTTTGCTCGTGGTTGCTCTGTGATGTTTTTTCCTCGTTTTGTGTCGCTGAATGTATTGTTAAAAAATGTTTCTTTCATGCCGCAGAAAAGACATCCATTCGCACACAAAAAAGCTATTTCTTTATATTTTTCACGTTTATTTTTCCTCGGTCGACAATCAAGCTGAATGATGCAAAATGACCGGCTTCGAAAGCCCGCTGAAAAAAAAGCCTGCCGAGAGAATTTAATAAGACTTCGCCGCCCAGAGAAGCACGCCAAAGCTGCAGGAAACATTCACCGACACATTTTTGGCCTCGAATATATAACTAAAACAAAAAATAAAGTAGGAAGTGATTCTCTATATGGTAACATCGCATGTGTGTGTGTGTGTGTGTGTGTGTGTGTGTGTGAGCGTGTGCATGTGTGTGTGTGTGTGTGTGTGTGTGTGTGTGTGTGTGTGTGTGTGTGTGTGTGTGTGTGTGTGTGTGTGTGTGTGTGTGTTGCAGTCCAAAAGGAAGGTTTCCGTTTCAATGTGATTTTGCTCGCCTTCCCCATGCAATGCAGGCGAGGAACCAAACAAACACACAACAGAATCTCGCAATACCATGCACCGCTGCGCCCCGGCCTGGCTGGTGTCAAATAAAGACCGGAGGCATTTCTCGACACGCCTCCCCGACCCTGGGCACGATCCGGGGCCTCCACTGCGGCGTCGCGGCGTCCACTGAGTGACGGAGTGTCGCGAGAATGAAGGGACAAGATAAAAAGCCGCCGCGGGAAACTTTTGTCGTGAACGAGTTTTGTCCTTCAAGTATTTCCTTTCTTCCCACACTCCTTCACAGGCGGGCCAGGAGGAGAGGGGATGGCGGGGGAAGCAGGAGAAGGAGAGGGAGAGGGGGGACGCTGCTTGGCTCTTTGTCTCTTCCTGTTGTGAAAACATGACGAACGACTCTTTGGCGAGAACTTCCTCGGATGAGATAAAGGAGAGATGCGCGGGGGGCGTCAAGAAGGACGGGGCGCAGGACGGGGAATGAGGGGAGCGGCGATAAGATGTATGATATATGTTTAGAGTTGGGCGAAGACGATTGCCAGGGGAAGGGGAGAGGGAGAAGCGTTGCCAGATTGTCGTACTCAGCCTCTTATGTGTGCCGAGTTCCGACCCCAAAACTACCTCCTCGACCCCAATAACTGCCTTCATATATAGTTATTGTTAAAATGGTTAATTACTGGTGTTTTTTGGCAATAGCTATGGCTCAGAAACCGGTAAATACGAGGCTCTGAGTACGATAATCTGGCAACGGTGAGAGAGAGGAGAGGGTGTGGGAGGAGGGGCGCGAGGGTGAGGGAAGGATTGCGTGCTCTGCGACAGGACAAGACGACCAGGAAGAGACCGAGATAAGGGGCTTTGAGGTGAGCGGCGGCAGCGTCATGGCCCGCGTGAAGGTGATACGAAAGAATAAAATAAACAGTAGGTAGTTGAGGACGGTCCAAGGAAACATTCACATTAACAGGAATTATGAATGCTTAAAGCTCAAAAGGAGATATACAAAACGAAGAAATACATAACAAAACGCTGGTAAGATGATACTGACGGAGGCGAACAAAAAGAGAAAACAAAGAGGAAAAGAGTAACGCCGCAGTGAAAAGGAGCAAGAAAAAGGGACGTCGGCAGGAAAAGAATCGACGGAAGAACAATACCAATGGAAAAATGACCAAACAAAAGCCAAGGTTGACAGAATAGATAAAAGAAAATAGACAACAATCTGAAAGTGAAACGATGGACCAATAACAAAGCACTCAAAGGGGAATGACCGCGCCCCCTTTCTATTTTTCCTCCTTCTCCTCCACCTCCTCTCTTGCTCCTCCTTCTCCACCTCCTCCTGCTCTTCCTCTTCCTTTTCCTATCTTTCTCCTCCTTTTCCTCCTTCACCTACTTTCTCTTCCTCCTCCTTCTCCGCCTCCACCAACTATCTTTCTCCTTTCCTCCTCCCCCTACTCTTTTTATGTTCCTCCTCCTCTTCCTCCTATCTTTCTCCTCTTTCCCTCCTTCTTCTCCTCCTCCACCTACTCTCTCTCCTTCTACGCCTCCACCTACTCACTTTCTCTTCCTTTTCCTCCTCCTTCTTCTCCTTCTATTCTCTTCCTCCTTTATTTCCTCCTCCACCTTATTTTTTTCTCCTCCCCCTCCTACTCCTACTCAACCTCTTCTTTTTCTTCTTCTCCCCCTACTCTCTTTCTCCTCCTCCTCCTTTTTCTCCTTCAGATTAATTTCGTCCCTCCACCCCCCTCCTCCTCCTCATGGCAGACGCATCCATCGCCGCCCTAAGTGCCGCGTCGCAGGACAACAATAACACTACGTCCAGGATCGGGAATGGCCTCACTAACAATGACCTCCTCCTCCTCCTCTCGAAAGGGTTGCGATGCTCGTTTTCTTCGTCTCCCTCTCAACGCCTTTACGTATGCGCTTCTCTTCCGTTCTCCTCTGCCCTCCTCCTTCTCCTCCTTTCCTTCTTTGCAATGTCTGTGTTGTTTTCTTATATTCTATTCTCCTGCGTCATCATTTTTCTTCCTCTTCCTCCTTTTAATACACCTAATCCTTCCCCTCCTCTCCTCATCGTCATCATC